>NW_027211800.1:3735444-4045697 GCF_036971445.1 Narcine bancroftii | reverse complement strand
GTTCTTTTCAAAATGAAATGAGAAGTGAATTTACAGATCTACATTTTGTTTTCTTGTAGAAAAGTGCTTTTTACATGTGCTGTTTCATTGATGTGAAATCATGTTTAAATATTTCACAAAAAAGCATGTATTTTATTGTTTGTAGTTTCATTTTAACATTAATGTTATTATTTTCAAATTTGAAATGTAGAAGTGAATTTATAGATTTACATTTTGCTTTCTTGTGGAAAAGTACTTTTTACAAGTGCTGTTTCATAGATGTGAAACCATGTTTAAACATTTCTCAAAAAAGCATGTATTTTAATGTTTGTAGTTTCATTTTAACATTTATGTTGTTCTTTTCAAAATTGAAATGTAGAAGTGAATTTACAGATCTACATTTTGTTTTCTTGTAGAAAAGTGCTTTTTACCTGTGCTGTTTCATTGATGCCAAATCATGTTTAAACATTACTCAAAAAAGCATGTATTTTATTGTTTGTAGTTTCATTTTAACATTTATGTTATTCTTTTCAAATTTGTAATGTAGAAGTGAATTTACAGATTTACATTTTGCTTTCTTGTGGAAAAGTACTTTTTACAAGTGCTGTTTCATAGATGTGAAACCATGTTTAAACATTTCTCAAAAAAGCATGTATTTTAATGTTTGTAGTTTCATTTTAACATTTATGTTATTCTTTTCAAAATTGAAATGTAGAAGTGAATTTACAGATCTACATTTTGCTTTCTTTTAGAAAAGTTCTTTTTACAAGTGCTGTTTCATAGATGTGAAATCATGTTTAAACATTTCACAAAAAAGCATTTATTTTATTGTTTGTAGTTTCATTTTAACATTTATGTTGTTCTTTTCAAAATTGAAATGTAGAAGTGAATTTACAGATTTACATTTTGCTTTCATGTGGAAAAGTACTTTTTACAAGTGCTGTTTCATAGATGTGAAACCATGTTTAAACGTTTCTCAAAAAAGCATGTATTTTAATGTTTGTAGTTTCATTTTAACAGTTATGTTATTCTTTTCAAATTTGAAATGTAGAAGTGAATTTACAGATTTACATTTTGCTTTCTTTTAGAAAAGTTCTTTTTACAAGTGCTGTTTCATAGATGTGAAACCATGTTTAAACATTTCTCAAAAAAGCATGTATTTTAATGTTTGTAGTTTCATTTTAACATTTATGTTATTCTTTTCAAAATTGAAATGTAGAAGTGAATTTACAGATCTACATTTTGCTTTCTTTTAGAAAAGTTCTTTTTACAAGTGCTGTTTCATAGATGTGAAACCATGTTTAAACATTTCTCAAAAAAGCATTTATTTTATTGTTTGTAGTTTCATTTTAACATTTATGTTGTTCTTTTCAAAATTGAAATGTAGAAGTGAATTTACAGATTTACATTTTGCTTTCTTTTAGAAAAGTTCTTTTTACAAGTGCTGTTTCATAGATGTGAAACCATGTTTAAACATTTCTCAAAAAAGCATGTATTTTAATGTTTGTAGTTTCATTTTAACATTTATGTTATTCTTTTCAAAATTGAAATGTAGAAGTGAATTTACAGATCTACATTTTGCTTTCTTTTAGAAAAGTTCTTTTTACAAGTGCTGTTTCATAGATGTGAAACCATGTTTAAACATTTCTCAAAAAAGCATTTATTTTATTGTTTGTAGTTTCATTTTAACATTTATGTTGTTCTTTTCAAAATTGAAATGTAGAAGTGAATTTACAGATTTACATTTTGCTTTCATGTGGAAAAGTACTTTTTACAAGTGCTGTTTCATAGATGTGAAACCATGTTTAAACGTTTCTCAAAAAAGCATGTATTTTAATGTTTGTAGTTTCATTTTAACAGTTATGTTATTCTTTTCAAATTTGAAATGTAGAAGTGAATTTACAGATTTACATTTTGCTTTCTTTTAGAAAAGTTCTTTTTACAAGTGCTGTTTCATAGATGTGAAACCATGTTTAAACATTTCTCAAAAAAGCATGTATTTTAATGTTTGTAGTTTCATTTTAACATTTATGTTGTTCTTTTCAAAATGAAATGAGAAGTGAATTTACAGATCTACATTTTGTTTTCTTGTAGAAAAGTGCTTTTTACATGTGCTGTTTCATTGATGTGAAATCATGTTTAAATATTTCACAAAAAAGCATGTATTTTATTGTTTGTAGTTTCATTTTAACATTAATGTTATTATTTTCAAATTTGAAATGTAGAAGTGAATTTACAGATTTACATTTTGCTTTCTTGTGGAAAAGTACTTTTTACAAGTGCTGTTTCATAGATGTGAAACCATGTTTAAACATTTCTCAAAAAAGCATGTATTTTAATGTTTGTAGTTTCATTTTAACATTTATGTTGTTCTTTTCAAAATTGAAATGTAGAAGTGAATTTACAGATCTACATTTTGTTTTCTTGTAGAAAAGTGCTTTTTACCTGTGCTGTTTCATTGATGCCAAATCATGTTTAAACATTACTCAAAAAAGCATGTATTTTATTGTTTGTAGTTTCATTTTAACATTTATGTTATTCTTTTCAAATTTGTAATGTAGAAGTGAATTTACAGATTTACATTTTGCTTTCTTGTGGAAAAGTACTTTTTACAAGTGCTGTTTCATAGATGTGAAACCATGTTTAAACATTTCTCAAAAAAGCATGTATTTTAAAGTTTGTAGTTTCATTTTAACATTTATGTTGTTCTTTTCAAAATTGAAATGTAGAAGTGAATTTACAGATTTACATTTTGCTTTCATGTGGAAAAGTACTTTTTACAAGTGCTGTTTCATAGATGTGAAACCATGTTTAAACGTTTGTCAAAAAAGCATGTATTTTAATGTTTGTAGTTTCATTTTAACAGTTATGTTATTCTTTTCAAATTTGAAATGTAGAAGTGAATTTACAGATTTACATTTTGCTTTCTTTTAGAAAAGTTCTTTTTACAAGTGCTGTTTCATAGATGTGAAACCATGTTTAAACATTTCTCAAAAAAGCATGTATTTTAATGTTTGTAGTTTCATTTTAACATTTATGTTGTTCTTTTCAAAATTGAAATGTAGAAGTGAATTTACAGATCTACATTTTGTTTTCTTGTAGAAAAGTGCTTTTTACATGTGCTGTTTCATGATGTGAAATCATGTTTAAACATTTCACAAAAAAGCATGTATTTTATTGTTTGTAGTTTCATTTAAACATTTATGTTATTCTTTTCAAATTTGAAATGTAGAAGTGAATTTACAGATTTACATTTTGCTTTCTTGTGGAAAAGTACTTTTTACAAGTGCTGTTTCATAGATGTGAAACCATGTTTAAACATTTCTCAAAAAAGCATGTATTTTAATGTTTGTAGTTTCATTTTAACATTTATGTTATTCCTTTCAAAATTGAAATGTAGAAGTGAATTTACAGGTCTACATTTTTTTTCTTGTAGAAAAGTACTTTTTACGTGCTGTTTCATTGATGTGAAACCATGTTTAAATATTTCTCAAAAAAGCATGTATTTTAATGTTTGTAGTTTCATTTTAACATATATGTTATTCTTTTCAAAATTGAAATGTGGAAGTGAATTTATGCATCCTCATTTTGATTTCTTTTAGAAAAGTACTTTTTACAAGTGCTGTTTCATAGATGTGAAATCATGTTTAAACATTTCTCAAAAAAGCATGTATTTTAATGTTTGTAGTTTCATTTTAACATTTATGTTATTCTTTTCAAATTTGAAATGTAGAAGTGAATTTACAGATTTACATTTTGCTTTCTTGTGGAAAAGTACTTTTTACAAGTGCTGTTTCATAGATGTGAAACCATGTTTAAACATTTCTCAAAAAAGCATGTATTTTAATGTTTGTAGTTACATTTTAACATTTATGTTGTTCTTTTCAAAATTGAAATGTAGAAGTGAATTTACAGATCTACATTTTGTTTTCTTGTAGAAAAGTGCTTTTTACCTGTGCTGTTTCATTGATGTGAAATCATGTTTAAACATTTCACAAAAAAGCATGTATTTTATTGTTTGTAGTTTCATTTTAACATTTATCTTATTATTTTCAAATTTGAAATGTAGAAGTGAATATAAAGATTTACATTTTGCTTTCTTGTGGAAAAGTACTTTTTGCAAGTGCAGTTTCATAGATGTGAAAACATGTTTAAACATTTCTCAAATAAGCATGTATTTTAATGTTTGTAGTTTCATTTTAACATTTATGTTGTTCTTTTCAAAATTGAAATGTAGAAGTGAATTTACAGATCTACATTTTGTTTTCTTGTAGAAAAGTGCTTTTTACCTGTGCTGTTTCATTGATGTGAAATCATGTTTAAACATTACTCAAAAAAGCATGTATTTTAATGTTTGTAGTTTCATTTTAACATTTATGTTGTTCTTTTCAAAATTGAAATGTAGAAGTGAATTTACAGATTTACATTTTGCTTTCTTGTGGAAAAGTACTTTTTACAAGTGCTGTTTCATAGATGTGAAACCATGTTTAAACGTTTCTCAAAAAAGAATGTATTTTAATGTTTGTAGTTTCATTTTAACATTTATGTTATTCTTTTCAAATTTGAAATGTAGAAGTGAATTTACAGATTTACATTTTGCTTTCTTTTAGAAAAGTTCTTTTTACAAGTGCTGTTTCATAGATGTGAAACCATGTATAAACATTTCTCAAAAAGGAATGTATTTTAATGTTTGTAGTTTCATTTTAACATTTATGTTGTTCTTTTCAAAATTGAAATGTAGAAGTGAATTTACAGATCTACATTTTGTTTTCTTGTAGAAAAGTGCTTTTTACATGTGCTGTTTCATGATGTGAAATCATGTTTAAACATTTCACAAAAAAAGCATGTATTTTATTGTTTGTAGTTTCATTTAAACATTTATGTTATTCTTTTCAAATTTGAAATGTAGAAGTGAATTTACAGATTTACATTTTGCTTTCTTGTGGAAAAGTACTTTTTGCAAGTGCAGTTTCATAGATGTGAAACCATGTTTAAACATTTCTCAAAAAAGCATGTATTTTAATGTTTGTAGTTACATTTTAAAATTTATGTTGTTCTTTTCAAAATTGAAATGTAGAAGTGAATTTACAGATCTACATTTTGTTTTCTTGTAGAAAAGTGCTTTTTACCTGTGCTGTTTCATTGATGTGAAATCATGTTTAAACATTTCACAAAAAAGCATGTATTTTATTGTTTGTAGTTTCATTTTAACATTTATGTTATTATTTTCAAATTTGAAATGTAGAAGTGAATATACAGTTACATTTTGCTTTCTTGTGGAAAAGTACTTTTTGCAAGTGCTGTTTCATAGATGTGAAAACATGTTTAAACATTTCTCAAAAAAGCATGTATTTTAATGTTTGTAGTTTCATTTTAAGATTTATGTTGTTCTTTTCAAAATTGAAATGTAGAAGTGAATTTACAGATCTACATTTTGTTTTCTTGTAGAAAAGTGCTTTTTACCTGTGCTGTTTCATTGATGTCAAATCATGTTTAAACATTACTCAAAAAAGCATGTATTTTATGTTTGTAGTTTCATTTTAACATTTATGTTATTCTTTTCAAATTTGAAATGTAGAAGAGAATTTACAGATTTACATTTTGCTTTCTTGTGGAAAAGTACTTTTTACAAGTGCTGTTTCATAGATGTGAAACCATGTTTAAACATTTCTCAAAAAAGCATGTATTTTAATGTTTGTAGTTTCATTTTAACATTTATGTTGTTCTTTTCAAAATTGAAATGTAGAAGTGAATTTACAGATCAACATTTTGTTTTCTTGTAGAAAAGTGCTTTTTACCTGTGCTGTTTCATTGATGTGAAATCATGTTTAAACATTACTCAAAAAAGCATGTATTTTAATATTTGTAGTTTCATTTTAACATTTATGTAGTTGTTTTCAAAATTGAAATGTAGGTGAATTTACAGATTTACATTTTGCTTTCTTGTGGAAAAGTACTTTTTACAAGTGCTGTTTCATAGATGTGAAACCATGTTTAAACATTTCTCAAAAAAGCATGTATTTTAATGTTTGTAGTTTCATTTTAACATTTATGTTGTTCTTTTCAAAATGAAATGAGAAGTGAATTTACAGATCTACATTTTGTTTTCTTGTAGAAAAGTGCTTTTTACATGTGCTGTTTCATTGATGTGAAATCATGTTTAAATATTTCACAAAAAAGCATGTATTTTATTGTTTGTAGTTTCATTTTAACATTAATGTTATTATTTTCAAATTTGAAATGTAGAAGTGAATTTATAGATTTACATTTTGCTTTCTTGTGGAAAAGTACTTTTTACAAGTGCTGTTTCATAGATGTGAAACCATGTTTAAACATTTCTCAAAAAAGCATGTATTTTAATGTTTGTAGTTTCATTTTAACATTTATGTTGTTCTTTTCAAAATTGAAATGTAGAAGTGAATTTACAGATCTACATTTTGTTTTCTTGTAGAAAAGTGCTTTTTACCTGTGCTGTTTCATTGATGCCAAATCATGTTTAAACATTACTCAAAAAAGCATGTATTTTATTGTTTGTAGTTTCATTTTAACATTTATGTTATTCTTTTCAAATTTGTAATGTAGAAGTGAATTTACAGATTTACATTTTGCTTTCTTGTGGAAAAGTACTTTTTACAAGTGCTGTTTCATAGATGTGAAACCATGTTTAAACATTTCTCAAAAAAGCATGTATTTTAATGTTTGTAGTTTCATTTTAACATTTATGTTATTCTTTTCAAAATTGAAATGTAGAAGTGAATTTACAGATCTACATTTTGCTTTCTTTTAGAAAAGTTCTTTTTACAAGTGCTGTTTCATAGATGTGAAATCATGTTTAAACATTTCACAAAAAAGCATTTATTTTATTGTTTGTAGTTTCATTTTAACATTTATGTTGTTCTTTTCAAAATTGAAATGTAGAAGTGAATTTACAGATTTACATTTTGCTTTCATGTGGAAAAGTACTTTTTACAAGTGCTGTTTCATAGATGTGAAACCATGTTTAAACGTTTCTCAAAAAAGCATGTATTTTAATGTTTGTAGTTTCATTTTAACAGTTATGTTATTCTTTTCAAATTTGAAATGTAGAAGTGAATTTACAGATTTACATTTTGCTTTCTTTTAGAAAAGTTCTTTTTACAAGTGCTGTTTCATAGATGTGAAACCATGTTTAAACATTTCTCAAAAAAGCATGTATTTTAATGTTTGTAGTTTCATTTTAACATTTATGTTGTTCTTTTCAAAATGAAATGAGAAGTGAATTTACAGATCTACATTTTGTTTTCTTGTAGAAAAGTGCTTTTTACATGTGCTGTTTCATTGATGTGAAATCATGTTTAAATATTTCACAAAAAAGCATGTATTTTATTGTTTGTAGTTTCATTTTAACATTAATGTTATTATTTTCAAATTTGAAATGTAGAAGTGAATTTACAGATTTACATTTTGCTTTCTTGTGGAAAAGTACTTTTTACAAGTGCTGTTTCATAGATGTGAAACCATGTTTAAACATTTCTCAAAAAAGCATGTATTTTAATGTTTGTAGTTTCATTTTAACATTTATGTTGTTCTTTTCAAAATTGAAATGTAGAAGTGAATTTACAGATCTACATTTTGTTTTCTTGTAGAAAAGTGCTTTTTACCTGTGCTGTTTCATTGATGCCAAATCATGTTTAAACATTACTCAAAAAAGCATGTATTTTATTGTTTGTAGTTTCATTTTAACATTTATGTTATTCTTTTCAAATTTGTAATGTAGAAGTGAATTTACAGATTTACATTTTGCTTTCTTGTGGAAAAGTACTTTTTACAAGTGCTGTTTCATAGATGTGAAACCATGTTTAAACATTTCTCAAAAAAGCATGTATTTTAAAGTTTGTAGTTTCATTTTAACATTTATGTTGTTCTTTTCAAAATTGAAATGTAGAAGTGAATTTACAGATTTACATTTTGCTTTCATGTGGAAAAGTACTTTTTACAAGTGCTGTTTCATAGATGTGAATCCATGTTTAAACGTTTCTCAAAAAAGCATGTATTTTAATGTTTGTAGTTTCATTTTAACAGTTATGTTATTCTTTTCAAATTTGAAATGTAGAAGTGAATTTACAGATTTACATTTTGCTTTCTTTTAGAAAAGTTCTTTTTACAAGTGCTGTTTCATAGATGTGAAACCATGTTTAAACATTTCTCAAAAAAGCATGTATTTTAATGTTTGTAGTTTCATTTTAACATTTATGTTGTTCTTTTCAAAATTGAAATGTAGAAGTGAATTTACAGATCTACATTTTGTTTTCTTGTAGAAAAGTGCTTTTTACATGTGCTGTTTCATGATGTGAAATCATGTTTAAACATTTCACAAAAAAGCATGTATTTTATTGTTTGTAGTTTCATTTAAACATTTATGTTATTCTTTTCAAATTTGAAATGTAGAAGTGAATTTACAGATTTACATTTTGCTTTCTTGTGGAAAAGTACTTTTTACAAGTGCTGTTTCATAGATGTGAAACCATGTTTAAACATTTCTCAAAAAAGCATGTATTTTAATGTTTGTAGTTTCATTTTAACATTTATGTTATTCCTTTCAAAATTGAAATGTAGAAGTGAATTTACAGGTCTACATTTTTTTTCTTGTAGAAAAGTACTTTTTACGTGCTGTTTCATTGATGTGAAACCATGTTTAAATATTTCTCAAAAAAGCATGTATTTTAATGTTTGTAGTTTCATTTTAACATATATGTTATTCTTTTCAAAATTGAAATGTGGAAGTGAATTTATGCATCCTCATTTTGATTTCTTTTAGAAAAGTACTTTTTACAAGTGCTGTTTCATAGATGTGAAATCATGTTTAAACATTTCTCAAAAAAGCATGTATTTTAATGTTTGTAGTTTCATTTTAACATTTATGTTATTCTTTTCAAATTTGAAATGTAGAAGTGAATTTACAGATTTACATTTTGCTTTCTTGTGGAAAAGTACTTTTTACAAGTGCTGTTTCATAGATGTGAAACCATGTTTAAACATTTCTCAAAAAAGCATGTATTTTAATGTTTGTAGTTACATTTTAACATTTATGTTGTTCTTTTCAAAATTGAAATGTAGAAGTGAATTTACAGATCTACATTTTGTTTTCTTGTAGAAAAGTGCTTTTTACCTGTGCTGTTTCATTGATGTGAAATCATGTTTAAACATTTCACAAAAAAGCATGTATTTTATTGTTTGTAGTTTCATTTTAACATTTATCTTATTATTTTCAAATTTGAAATGTAGAAGTGAATATAAAGATTTACATTTTGCTTTCTTGTGGAAAAGTACTTTTTGCAAGTGCAGTTTCATAGATGTGAAAACATGTTTAAACATTTCTCAAATAAGCATGTATTTTAATGTTTGTAGTTTCATTTTAACATTTATGTTGTTCTTTTCAAAATTGAAATGTAGAAGTGAATTTACAGATCTACATTTTGTTTTCTTGTAGAAAAGTGCTTTTTACCTGTGCTGTTTCATTGATGTCAAATCATGTTTAAACATTACTCAAAAAAGCATGTATTTTATGTTTGTACTTTCATTTTAACATTTATGTTGTTCTTTTCAAAATTGAAATGTAGAAGTGAATTTACAGATCAACATTTTGTTTTCTTGTAGAAAAGTGCTTTTTACCTGTGCTGTTTCATTGATGTGAAATCATGTTTAAACATTACTCAAAAAAGCATGTATTTTAATATTTGTAGTTTCATTTTAACATTTATGTAGTTGTTTTCAAAATTGAAATGTAGGTGAATTTACAGATTTACATTTTGCTTTCTTGTGGAAAAGTACTTTTTACAAGTGCTGTTTCATAGATGTGAAACCATGTTTAAACATTTCTCAAAAAAGCATGTATTTTAATGTTTGTAGTTTCATTTTAACATTTATGTTGTTCTTTTCAAAATTGAAATGTAGAAGTGAATTTACAGATCTACATTTTGTTTTCTTGTAGAAAAGTGCTTTTTACCTGTGCTGTTTCATTGATGCCAAATCATGTTTAAACATTACTCAAAAAAGCATGTATTTTATTGTTTGTAGTTTCATTTTAACATTTATGTTATTCTTTTCAAATTTGTAATGTAGAAGTGAATTTACAGATTTACATTTTGCTTTCTTGTGGAAAAGTACTTTTTACAAGTGCTGTTTCATAGATGTGAAACCATGTTTAAACATTTCTCAAAAAAGCATGTATTTTAATGTTTGTAGTTTCATTTTAACATTTATGTTGTTCTTTTCAAAATTGAAATGTAGAAGTGAATTTACAGATTTACATTTTGCTTTCTTGTGGAAAAGTACTTTTTACAAGTGCTGTTTCATAGATGTGAAACCATGTTTAAACCTTTCTCAAAAAAGCATGTATTTTAATGTTTGTAGTTTCATTTTAACATTTATGTTATTCTTTTCAAATTTGAAATGTAGAAGTGAATTTACAGATTTACATTTTGCTTTCTTTTAGAAAAGTTCTTTTTACAAGTGCTGTTTCATAGATGTGAAACCATGTATAAACATTTCTCAAAAAGGAATGTATTTTAATGTTTGTAGTTTCATTTTAACATTTATGTTGTTCTTTTCAAAATTGAAATGTAGAAGTGAATTTACAGATCTACATTTTGTTTTCTTGTAGAAATGTGCTTTTTACATGTGCTGTTTCATGATGTGAAATCATGTTTAAACATTTCACAAAAAAGCATGTATTTTATTGTTTGTAGTTTCATTTAAACATTTATGTTATTCTTTTCAAATTTGAAATGTAGAAGTGAATTTACAGATTTACATTTTGCTTTCTTGTGGAAAAGTACTTTTTACAAGTGCTGTTTCATAGATGTGAAACCATGTTTAAACATTTCTCAAAAAAGCATGTATTTTAGTGTTTGTAGTTTCATTTTAACATTTATGTTATTCCTTTCAAAATTGAAATGTAGAAGTGAATTTACAGATCTACATTTTTTTTTCTTGTAGAAAAGTACTTTTTACGTGCTGTTTCATTGATGTGAAACCATGTTTAAATATTTCACAAAAAAGCATGTATTTTAATGTTTGTAGTTTCATTTTAACATTTATGTTATTCTTTTCAAAATTGAAATGTGGAAGTGAATTTATGCATCCTCATTTTGATTTCTTTTAGAAAAGTACTTTTTACAAGTGCTGTTTCATAGATGTGAAATCATGTTTAAACATTTCTCAAAAAAGCATGTATTTTAATGTTTGTAGTTTCATTTTAACATTTATGTTATTCTTTTCAAATTTGAAATGTAGAAGTGAATTTACAGATTTACATTTTGCTTTCTTGTGGAAAAGTACTTTTTACAAGTGTTGTTTCATAGATGTGAAACCATGTTTAAACATTTCTCAAAAAAGCATGTATTTTAATGTTTGTAGTTTCATTTTAACATTTATGTTATTCTTTTCAAAATTGAAATGTAGAAGTGAATTTACAGATCGACATTTTGTTTTCTTGTAAAAAAGTACTTTTTACAAGTGCTGTTTCATAGATGTGAAATCATGTTTAAACATTTCTCAAAAAAGCATGTATTTTATTGTTTGTAGTTTCATTTTAACATTAATGTTATTCTTTTCAAAATTGAATATGTAGAAGTGAATTTATGCATCCTCATTTTGCTTTCTTTTAGAAAAGTACTTTTTACAAGTGCTGTTTCATAGATGTGAAACCATGTTTAAACATTACTCAAAAAAGCATGTATTTTTTGTTTGTACTTTCATTTTAACATTTATGTTATTCTTTTCAAATTTGAAATGTAGATGTGAATTTACAGATTTACATTTTGCTTTCTTGTGGAAAAGTACTTTTTACAAGTGCTGTTTCATAGATGTGAAACCATGTTTAAACATTTCTCAAAAAAGCATGTATTTTAATGTTTGTAGTTTCATTTTAACATTTATGTTGTTCTTTTCAAAATTGAAATGTAGAAGTGAATTTACAGATCAACATTTTGTTTTCTTGTAGAAAAGTGCTTTTTACCTGTGCTGTTTCATTGATGTGAAATCATGTTTAAACATTTCTCAAAAAAGCATGTATTTTAGTGTTTGTAGTTTCATTTTAACATTTATGTTATTCCTTTCAAAATTGAAATGTAGAAGTGAATTTACAGATCTACATTTTTTTTTCTTGTAGAAAAGTACTTTTTACGTGCTGTTTCATTGATGTGAAACCATGTTTAAATATTTCACAAAAAAGCATGTATTTTAATGTTTGTAGTTTCATTTTAACATTTATGTTATTCTTTTCAAAATTGAAATGTGGAAGTGAATTTATGCATCCTCATTTTGATTTCTTTTAGAAAAGTACTTTTTACAAGTGCTGTTTCATAGATGTGAAATCATGTTTAAACATTTCTCAAAAAAGCATGTATTTTAATGTTTGTAGTTTCATTTTAACATTTATGTTATTCTTTTCAAATTTGAAATGTAGAAGTGAATTTACAGATTTACATTTTGCTTTCTTGTGGAAAAGTACTTTTTACAAGTGTTGTTTCATAGATGTGAAACCATGTTTAAACATTTCTCAAAAAAGCATGTATTTTAATGTTTGTAGTTTCATTTTAACATTTATGTTATTCTTTTCAAAATTGAAATGTAGAAGTGAATTTACAGATCGACATTTTGTTTTCTTGTAAAAAAGTACTTTTTACAAGTGCTGTTTCATAGATGTGAAATCATGTTTAAACATTTCTCAAAAAAGCATGTATTTTATTGTTTGTAGTTTCATTTTAACATTAATGTTATTCTTTTCAAAATTGAATATGTAGAAGTGAATTTATGCATCCTCATTTTGCTTTCTTTTAGAAAAGTACTTTTTACAAGTGCTGTTTCATAGATGTGAAACCGTTTAAACATTACTCAAAAAAGCATGTATTTTTTGTTTGTACTTTCATTTTAACATTTATGTTATTCTTTTCAAATTTGAAATGTAGATGTGAATTTACAGATTTACATTTTGCTTTCTTGTGGAAAAGTACTTTTTACAAGTGCTGTTTCATAGATGTGAAACCATGTTTAAACATTTCTCAAAAAAGCATGTATTTTAATGTTTGTAGTTTCATTTTAACATTTATGTTGTTCTTTTCAAAATTGAAATGTAGAAGTGAATTTACAGATCAACATTTTGTTTTCTTGTAGAAAAGTGCTTTTTACCTGTGCTGTTTCATTGATGTGAAATCATGTTTAAACATTACTCAAAAAAGCATGTATTTTAATATTTGTACTTTCATTTTAACATTTATGTAGTTGTTTTCAAAATTGAAATGTAGAAGTGAATTTACAGATTTACATTTTGCTTTCTTGTGGAAAAGTACTTTTTACAAGTGCTGTTTCATAGATGTGAAACCATGTTTAAACATTTCTCAAAAAAGCATGTATTTTAATGTTTGTAGTTTCATTTTAACATTTATGTTGTTCTTTTCAAAATGAAATGAGAAGTGAATTTACAGATCTACATTTTGTTTTCTTGTAGAAAAGTGCTTTTTACATGTGCTGTTTCATTGATGTGAAATCATGTTTAAACATTACTCAAAAAAGCATGTATTTTAATATTTGTAGTTTCATTTTAACATTTATGTAGTTGTTTTCAAAATTGAAATGTAGGTGAATTTACAGATTTACATTTTGCTTTCTTGTGGAAAAGTACTTTTTACAAGTGCTGTTTCATAGATGTGAAACCATGTTTAAACATTTCTCAAAAAAGCATGTATTTTAATGTTTGTAGTTTCATTTTAACATTTATGTTGTTCTTTTCAAAATGAAATGAGAAGTGAATTTACAGATCTACATTTTGTTTTCTTGTAGAAAAGTACTTTTTACATGTGCTGTTTCATTGATGTGAAATCATGTTTAAATATTTCACAAAAAAGCATGTATTTTATTGTTTGTAGTTTCATTTTAACATTAATGTTATTATTTTCAAATTTGAAATGTAGAAGTGAATTTATAGATTTACATTTTGCTTTCTTGTGGAAAAGTACTTTTTACAAGTGCTGTTTCATAGATGTGAAACCATGTTTAAACATTTCTCAAAAAAGCATGTATTTTAATGTTTGTAGTTTCATTTTAACATTTATGTTGTTCTTTTCAAAATTGAAATGTAGAAGTGAATTTACAGATCTACATTTTGTTTTCTTGTAGAAAAGTGCTTTTTACCTGTGCTGTTTCATTGATGCCAAATCATGTTTAAACATTACTCAAAAAAGCATGTATTTTATTGTTTGTAGTTTCATTTTAACATTTATGTTATTCTTTTCAAATTTGTAATGTAGAAGTGAATTTACAGATTTACATTTTGCTTTCTTGTGGAAAAGTACTTTTTACAAGTGCTGTTTCATAGATGTGAAACCATGTTTAAACATTTCTCAAAAAAGCATGTATTTTAATGTTTGTAGTTTCATTTTAACATTTATGTTGTTCTTTTCAAAATTGAAATGTAGAAGTGAATTTACAGATTTACATTTTGCTTTCTTGTGGAAAAGTACTTTTTACAAGTGCTGTTTCATAGATGTGAAACCATGTTTAAACGTTTCTCAAAAAAGAATGTATTTTAATGTTTGTAGTTTCATTTTAACATTTATGTTATTCTTTTCAAATTTGAAATGTAGAAGTGAATTTACAGATTTACATTTTGCTTTCTTTTAGAAAAGTTCTTTTTACAAGTGCTGTTTCATAGATGTGAAACCATGTATAAACATTTCTCAAAAAGGAATGTATTTTAATGTTTGTAGTTTCATTTTAACATTTATGTTGTTCTTTTCAAAATTGAAATGTAGAAGTGAATTTACAGATCTACATTTTGTTTTCTTGTAGAAAAGTGCTTTTTACATGTGCTGTTTCATGATGTGAAATCATGTTTAAACATTTCACAAAAAAAGCATGTATTTTATTGTTTGTAGTTTCATTTAAACATTTATGTTATTCTTTTCAAATTTGAAATGTAGAAGTGAATTTACAGATTTACATTTTGCTTTCTTGTGGAAAAGTACTTTTTACAAGTGCTTTCATAGATGTGAAACCATGTTTAAACATTTCTCAAAAAAGCATGTATTTTAATGTTTGTAGTTACATTTTAAAATTTATGTTGTTCTTTTCAAAATTGAAATGTAGAAGTGAATTTACAGATCTACATTTTGTTTTCTTGTAGAAAAGTGCTTTTTACCTGTGCTGTTTCATTGATGTGAAATCATGTTTAAACATTTCACAAAAAAGCATGTATTTTATTGTTTGTAGTTTCATTTTAACATTTATGTTATTATTTTCAAATTTGAAATGTAGAAGTGAATATACAGTTACATTTTGCTTTCTTGTGGAAAAGTACTTTTTGCAAGTGCTGTTTCATAGATGTGAAAACATGTTTAAACATTTCTCAAAAAAGCATGTATTTTAATGTTTGTAGTTTCATTTTAACATTTATGTTGTTCTTTTCAAAATTGAAATGTAGAAGTGAATTTACAGATCTACATTTTGTTTTCTTGTAGAAAAGTGCTTTTTACCTGTGCTGTTTCATTGATGTCAAATCATGTTTAAACATTACTCAAAAAAGCATGTATTTTATGTTTGTAGTTTCATTTTAACATTTATGTTATTCTTTTCAAATTTGAAATGTAGAAGAGAATTTACAGATTTACATTTTGCTTTCTTGTGGAAAAGTACTTTTTACAAGTGCTGTTTCATAGATGTGAAACCATGTTTAAACATTTCTCAAAAAAGCATGTATTTTAATGTTTGTAGTTTCATTTTAACATTTATGTTGTTCTTTTCAAAATTGAAATGTAGAAGTGAATTTACAGATCAACATTTTGTTTTCTTGTAGAAAAGTGCTTTTTACCTGTGCTGTTTCATTGATGTGAAATCATGTTTAAACATTACTCAAAAAAGCATGTATTTTAATATTTGTAGTTTCATTTTAACATTTATGTAGTTGTTTTCAAAATTGAAATGTAGGTGAATTTACAGATTTACATTTTGCTTTCTTGTGGAAAAGTACTTTTTACAAGTGCTGTTTCATAGATGTGAAACCATGTTTAAACATTTCTCAAAAAAGCATGTATTTTAATGTTTGTAGTTTCATTTTAACATTTATGTTGTTCTTTTCAAAATGAAATGAGAAGTGAATTTACAGATCTACATTTTGTTTTCTTGTAGAAAAGTGCTTTTTACATGTGCTGTTTCATTGATGTGAAATCATGTTTAAATATTTCACAAAAAAGCATGTATTTTATTGTTTGTAGTTTCATTTTAACATTAATGTTATTATTTTCAAATTTGAAATGTAGAAGTGAATTTATAGATTTACATTTTGCTTTCTTGTGGAAAAGTACTTTTTACAAGTGCTGTTTCATAGATGTGAAACCATGTTTAAACATTTCTCAAAAAAGCATGTATTTTAATGTTTGTAGTTTCATTTTAACATTTATGTTGTTCTTTTCAAAATTGAAATGTAGAAGTGAATTTACAGATCTACATTTTGTTTTCTTGTAGAAAAGTGCTTTTTACCTGTGCTGTTTCATTGATGCCAAATCATGTTTAAACATTACTCAAAAAAGCATGTATTTTATTGTTTGTAGTTTCATTTTAACATTTATGTTATTCTTTTCAAATTTGTAATGTAGAAGTGAATTTACAGATTTACATTTTGCTTTCTTGTGGAAAAGTACTTTTTACAAGTGCTGTTTCATAGATGTGAAACCATGTTTAAACATTTCTCAAAAAAGCATGTATTTTAATGTTTGTAGTTTCATTTTAACATTTATGTTATTCTTTTCAAAATTGAAATGTAGAAGTGAATTTACAGATCTACATTTTGCTTTCTTTTAGAAAAGTTCTTTTTACAAGTGCTGTTTCATAGATGTGAAATCATGTTTAAACATTTCACAAAAAAGCATTTATTTTATTGTTTGTAGTTTCATTTTAACATTTATGTTGTTCTTTTCAAAATTGAAATGTAGAAGTGAATTTACAGATTTACATTTTGCTTTCATGTGGAAAAGTACTTTTTACAAGTGCTGTTTCATAGATGTGAAACCATGTTTAAACGTTTCTCAAAAAAGCATGTATTTTAATGTTTGTAGTTTCATTTTAACAGTTATGTTATTCTTTTCAAATTTGAAATGTAGAAGTGAATTTACAGATTTACATTTTGCTTTCTTTTAGAAAAGTTCTTTTTACAAGTGCTGTTTCATAGATGTGAAACCATGTTTAAACATTTCTCAAAAAAGCATGTATTTTAATGTTTGTAGTTTCATTTTAACATTTATGTTGTTCTTTTCAAAATGAAATGAGAAGTGAATTTACAGATCTACATTTTGTTTTCTTGTAGAAAAGTGCTTTTTACATGTGCTGTTTCATTGATGTGAAATCATGTTTAAATATTTCACAAAAAAGCATGTATTTTATTGTTTGTAGTTTCATTTTAACATTAATGTTATTATTTTCAAATTTGAAATGTAGAAGTGAATTTACAGATTTACATTTTGCTTTCTTGTGGAAAAGTACTTTTTACAAGTGCTGTTTCATAGATGTGAAACCATGTTTAAACATTTCTCAAAAAAGCATGTATTTTAATGTTTGTAGTTTCATTTTAACATTTATGTTGTTCTTTTCAAAATTGAAATGTAGAAGTGAATTTACAGATCTACATTTTGTTTTCTTGTAGAAAAGTGCTTTTTACCTGTGCTGTTTCATTGATGCCAAATCATGTTTAAACATTACTCAAAAAAGCATGTATTTTATTGTTTGTAGTTTCATTTTAACATTTATGTTATTCTTTTCAAATTTGTAATGTAGAAGTGAATTTACAGATTTACATTTTGCTTTCTTGTGGAAAAGTACTTTTTACAAGTGCTGTTTCATAGATGTGAAACCATGTTTAAACATTTCTCAAAAAAGCATGTATTTTAAAGTTTGTAGTTTCATTTTAACATTTATGTTGTTCTTTTCAAAATTGAAATGTAGAAGTGAATTTACAGATTTACATTTTGCTTTCATGTGGAAAAGTACTTTTTACAAGTGCTGTTTCATAGATGTGAAACCATGTTTAAACGTTTGTCAAAAAAGCATGTATTTTAATGTTTGTAGTTTCATTTTAACAGTTATGTTATTCTTTTCAAATTTGAAATGTAGAAGTGAATTTACAGATTTACATTTTGCTTTCTTTTAGAAAAGTTCTTTTTACAAGTGCTGTTTCATAGATGTGAAACCATGTTTAAACATTTCTCAAAAAAGCATGTATTTTAATGTTTGTAGTTTCATTTTAACATTTATGTTGTTCTTTTCAAAATTGAAATGTAGAAGTGAATTTACAGATCTACATTTTGTTTTCTTGTAGAAAAGTGCTTTTTACATGTGCTGTTTCATGATGTGAAATCATGTTTAAACATTTCACAAAAAAGCATGTATTTTATTGTTTGTAGTTTCATTTAAACATTTATGTTATTCTTTTCAAATTTGAAATGTAGAAGTGAATTTACAGATTTACATTTTGCTTTCTTGTGGAAAAGTACTTTTTACAAGTGCTGTTTCATAGATGTGAAACCATGTTTAAACATTTCTCAAAAAAGCATGTATTTTAATGTTTGTAGTTTCATTTTAACATTTATGTTATTCCTTTCAAAATTGAAATGTAGAAGTGAATTTACAGGTCTACATTTTTTTTCTTGTAGAAAAGTACTTTTTACGTGCTGTTTCATTGATGTGAAACCATGTTTAAATATTTCTCAAAAAAGCATGTATTTTAATGTTTGTAGTTTCATTTTAACATATATGTTATTCTTTTCAAAATTGAAATGTGGAAGTGAATTTATGCATCCTCATTTTGATTTCTTTTAGAAAAGTACTTTTTACAAGTGCTGTTTCATAGATGTGAAATCATGTTTAAACATTTCTCAAAAAAGCATGTATTTTAATGTTTGTAGTTTCATTTTAACATTTATGTTATTCTTTTCAAATTTGAAATGTAGAAGTGAATTTACAGATTTACATTTTGCTTTCTTGTGGAAAAGTACTTTTTACAAGTGCTGTTTCATAGATGTGAAACCATGTTTAAACATTTCTCAAAAAAGCATGTATTTTAATGTTTGTAGTTACATTTTAACATTTATGTTGTTCTTTTCAAAATTGAAATGTAGAAGTGAATTTACAGATCTACATTTTGTTTTCTTGTAGAAAAGTGCTTTTTACCTGTGCTGTTTCATTGATGTGAAATCATGTTTAAACATTTCACAAAAAAGCATGTATTTTATTGTTTGTAGTTTCATTTTAACATTTATCTTATTATTTTCAAATTTGAAATGTAGAAGTGAATATAAAGATTTACATTTTGCTTTCTTGTGGAAAAGTACTTTTTGCAAGTGCAGTTTCATAGATGTGAAAACATGTTTAAACATTTCTCAAATAAGCATGTATTTTAATGTTTGTAGTTTCATTTTAACATTTATGTTGTTCTTTTCAAAATTGAAATGTAGAAGTGAATTTACAGATCTACATTTTGTTTTCTTGTAGAAAAGTGCTTTTTACCTGTGCTGTTTCATTGATGTCAAATCATGTTTAAACATTACTCAAAAAAGCATGTATTTTATGTTTGTACTTTCATTTTAACATTTATGTTGTTCTTTTCAAAATTGAAATGTAGAAGTGAATTTACAGATCAACATTTTGTTTTCTTGTAGAAAAGTGCTTTTTACCTGTGCTGTTTCATTGATGTGAAATCATGTTTAAACATTACTCAAAAAAGCATGTATTTTAATATTTGTAGTTTCATTTTAACATTTATGTAGTTGTTTTCAAAATTGAAATGTAGGTGAATTTACAGATTTACATTTTGCTTTCTTGTGGAAAAGTACTTTTTACAAGTGCTGTTTCATAGATGTGAAACCATGTTTAAACATTTCTCAAAAAAGCATGTATTTTAATGTTTGTAGTTTCATTTTAACATTTATGTTGTTCTTTTCAAAATTGAAATGTAGAAGTGAATTTACAGATCTACATTTTGTTTTCTTGTAGAAAAGTGCTTTTTACCTGTGCTGTTTCATTGATGCCAAATCATGTTTAAACATTACTCAAAAAAGCATGTATTTTATTGTTTGTAGTTTCATTTTAACATTTATGTTATTCTTTTCAAATTTGTAATGTAGAAGTGAATTTACAGATTTACATTTTGCTTTCTTGTGGAAAAGTACTTTTTACAAGTGCTGTTTCATAGATGTGAAACCATGTTTAAACATTTCTCAAAAAAGCATGTATTTTAATGTTTGTAGTTTCATTTTAACATTTATGTTGTTCTTTTCAAAATTGAAATGTAGAAGTGAATTTACAGATTTACATTTTGCTTTCTTGTGGAAAAGTACTTTTTACAAGTGCTGTTTCATAGATGTGAAACCATGTTTAAACCTTTCTCAAAAAAGCATGTATTTTAATGTTTGTAGTTTCATTTTAACATTTATGTTATTCTTTTCAAATTTGAAATGTAGAAGTGAATTTACAGATTTACATTTTGCTTTCTTTTAGAAAAGTTCTTTTTACAAGTGCTGTTTCATAGATGTGAAACCATGTATAAACATTTCTCAAAAAGGAATGTATTTTAATGTTTGTAGTTTCATTTTAACATTTATGTTGTTCTTTTCAAAATTGAAATGTAGAAGTGAATTTACAGATCTACATTTTGTTTTCTTGTAGAAATGTGCTTTTTACATGTGCTGTTTCATGATGTGAAATCATGTTTAAACATTTCACAAAAAAGCATGTATTTTATTGTTTGTAGTTTCATTTAAACATTTATGTTATTCTTTTCAAATTTGAAATGTAGAAGTGAATTTACAGATTTACATTTTGCTTTCTTGTGGAAAAGTACTTTTTACAAGTGCTGTTTCATAGATGTGAAACCATGTTTAAACATTTCTCAAAAAAGCATGTATTTTAGTGTTTGTAGTTTCATTTTAACATTTATGTTATTCCTTTCAAAATTGAAATGTAGAAGTGAATTTACAGATCTACATTTTTTTTTCTTGTAGAAAAGTACTTTTTACGTGCTGTTTCATTGATGTGAAACCATGTTTAAATATTTCACAAAAAAGCATGTATTTTAATGTTTGTAGTTTCATTTTAACATTTATGTTATTCTTTTCAAAATTGAAATGTGGAAGTGAATTTATGCATCCTCATTTTGATTTCTTTTAGAAAAGTACTTTTTACAAGTGCTGTTTCATAGATGTGAAATCATGTTTAAACATTTCTCAAAAAAGCATGTATTTTAATGTTTGTAGTTCCATTTTAACATTTATGTTATTCTTTTCAAATTTGAAATGTAGAAGTGAATTTACAGATTTACATTTTGCTTTCTTGTGGAAAAGTACTTTTTACAAGTGTTGTTTCATAGATGTGAAACCATGTTTAAACATTTCTCAAAAAAGCATGTATTTTAATGTTTGTAGTTTCATTTTAACATTTATGTTATTCTTTTCAAAATTGAAATGTAGAAGTGAATTTACAGATCGACATTTTGTTTTCTTGTAAAAAAGTACTTTTTACAAGTGCTGTTTCATAGATGTGAAATCATGTTTAAACATTTCTCAAAAAAGCATGTATTTTATTGTTTGTAGTTTCATTTTAACATTAATGTTATTCTTTTCAAAATTGAATATGTAGAAGTGAATTTATGCATCCTCATTTTGCTTTCTTTTAGAAAAGTACTTTTTACAAGTGCTGTTTCATAGATGTGAAACCATGTTTAAACATTACTCAAAAAAAGCATGTATTTTTTGTTTGTACTTTCATTTTAACATTTATGTTATTCTTTTCAAATTTGAAATGTAGATGTGAATTTACAGATTTACATTTTGCTTTCTTGTGGAAAAGTACTTTTTACAAGTGCTGTTTCATAGATGTGAAACCATGTTTAAACATTTCTCAAAAAAGCATGTATTTTAATGTTTGTAGTTTCATTTTAACATTTATGTTGTTCTTTTCAAAATTGAAATGTAGAAGTGAATTTACAGATCAACATTTTGTTTTCTTGTAGAAAAGTGCTTTTTACCTGTGCTGTTTCATTGATGTGAAATCATGTTTAAACATTTCTCAAAAAAGCATGTATTTTAGTGTTTGTAGTTTCATTTTAACATTTATGTTATTCCTTTCAAAATTGAAATGTAGAAGTGAATTTACAGATCTACATTTTTTTTTCTTGTAGAAAAGTACTTTTTACGTGCTGTTTCATTGATGTGAAACCATGTTTAAATATTTCACAAAAAAGCATGTATTTTAATGTTTGTAGTTTCATTTTAACATTTATGTTATTCTTTTCAAAATTGAAATGTGGAAGTGAATTTATGCATCCTCATTTTGATTTCTTTTAGAAAAGTACTTTTTACAAGTGCTGTTTCATAGATGTGAAATCATGTTTAAACATTTCTCAAAAAAGCATGTATTTTAATGTTTGTAGTTTCATTTTAACATTTATGTTATTCTTTTCAAATTTGAAATGTAGAAGTGAATTTACAGATTTACATTTTGCTTTCTTGTGGAAAAGTACTTTTTACAAGTGTTGTTTCATAGATGTGAAACCATGTTTAAACATTTCTCAAAAAAGCATGTATTTTAATGTTTGTAGTTTCATTTTAACATTTATGTTATTCTTTTCAAAATTGAAATGTAGAAGTGAATTTACAGATCGACATTTTGTTTTCTTGTAAAAAAGTACTTTTTACAAGTGCTGTTTCATAGATGTGAAATCATGTTTAAACATTTCTCAAAAAAGCATGTATTTTATTGTTTGTAGTTTCATTTTAACATTAATGTTATTCTTTTCAAAATTGAATATGTAGAAGTGAATTTATGCATCCTCATTTTGCTTTCTTTTAGAAAAGTACTTTTTACAAGTGCTGTTTCATAGATGTGAAACCATGTTTAAACATTACTCAAAAAAGCATGTATTTTTTGTTTGTACTTTCATTTTAACATTTATGTTATTCTTTTCAAATTTGAAATGTAGATGTGAATTTACAGATTTACATTTTGCTTTCTTGTGGAAAAGTACTTTTTACAAGTGCTGTTTCATAGATGTGAAACCATGTTTAAACATTTCTCAAAAAAGCATGTATTTTAATGTTTGTAGTTTCATTTTAACATTTATGTTGTTCTTTTCAAAATTGAAATGTAGAAGTGAATTTACAGATCAACATTTTGTTTTCTTGTAGAAAAGTGCTTTTTACCTGTGCTGTTTCATTGATGTGAAATCATGTTTAAACATTACTCAAAAAAGCATGTATTTTAATATTTGTACTTTCATTTTAACATTTATGTAGTTGTTTTCAAAATTGAAATGTAGAAGTGAATTTACAGATTTACATTTTGCTTTCTTGTGGAAAAGTACTTTTTACAAGTGCTGTTTCATAGATGTGAAACCATGTTTAAACATTTCTCAAAAAAGCATGTATTTTAATGTTTGTAGTTTCATTTTAACATTTATGTTGTTCTTTTCAAAATGAAATGAGAAGTGAATTTACAGATCTACATTTTGTTTTCTTGTAGAAAAGTGCTTTTTACATGTGCTGTTTCATTGATGTGAAATCATGTTTAAACATTACTCAAAAAAGCATGTATTTTAATATTTGTAGTTTCATTTTAACATTTATGTAGTTGTTTTCAAAATTGAAATGTAGGTGAATTTACAGATTTACATTTTGCTTTCTTGTGGAAAAGTACTTTTTACAAGTGCTGTTTCATAGATGTGAAACCATGTTTAAACATTTCTCAAAAAAGCATGTATTTTAATGTTTGTAGTTTCATTTTAACATTTATGTTGTTCTTTTCAAAATGAAATGAGAAGTGAATTTACAGATCTACATTTTGTTTTCTTGTAGAAAAGTGCTTTTTACATGTGCTGTTTCATTGATGTGAAATCATGTTTAAATATTTCACAAAAAAGCATGT
This sequence comes from Narcine bancroftii, assembly GCF_036971445.1. NCBI lineage: Eukaryota > Metazoa > Chordata > Chondrichthyes > Torpediniformes > Narcinidae > Narcine > Narcine bancroftii. The sequence goes on along the minus strand of NW_027211800.1, from coordinate 4,021,775 downwards.
ATTTTATTGTTTGTAGTTTCATTTTAACATTAATGTTATTATTTTCAAATTTGAAATGTAGAAGTGAATTTATAGATTTACATTTTGCTTTCTTGTGGAAAAGTACTTTTTACAAGTGCTGTTTCATAGATGTGAAACCATGTTTAAACATTTCTCAAAAAAGCATGTATTTTAATGTTTGTAGTTTCATTTTAACATTTATGTTGTTCTTTTCAAAATTGAAATGTAGAAGTGAATTTACAGATCTACATTTTGTTTTCTTGTAGAAAAGTGCTTTTTACCTGTGCTGTTTCATTGATGCCAAATCATGTTTAAACATTACTCAAAAAAGCATGTATTTTATTGTTTGTAGTTTCATTTTAACATTTATGTTATTCTTTTCAAATTTGTAATGTAGAAGTGAATTTACAGATTTACATTTTGCTTTCTTGTGGAAAAGTACTTTTTACAAGTGCTGTTTCATAGATGTGAAACCATGTTTAAACATTTCTCAAAAAAGCATGTATTTTAATGTTTGTAGTTTCATTTTAACATTTATGTTATTCTTTTCAAAATTGAAATGTAGAAGTGAATTTACAGATCTACATTTTGCTTTCTTTTAGAAAAGTTCTTTTTACAAGTGCTGTTTCATAGATGTGAAATCATGTTTAAACATTTCACAAAAAAGCATTTATTTTATTGTTTGTAGTTTCATTTTAACATTTATGTTGTTCTTTTCAAAATTGAAATGTAGAAGTGAATTTACAGATTTACATTTTGCTTTCATGTGGAAAAGTACTTTTTACAAGTGCTGTTTCATAGATGTGAAACCATGTTTAAACGTTTCTCAAAAAAGCATGTATTTTAATGTTTGTAGTTTCATTTTAACAGTTATGTTATTCTTTTCAAATTTGAAATGTAGAAGTGAATTTACAGATTTACATTTTGCTTTCTTTTAGAAAAGTTCTTTTTACAAGTGCTGTTTCATAGATGTGAAACCATGTTTAAACATTTCTCAAAAAAGCATGTATTTTAATGTTTGTAGTTTCATTTTAACATTTATGTTGTTCTTTTCAAAATGAAATGAGAAGTGAATTTACAGATCTACATTTTGTTTTCTTGTAGAAAAGTGCTTTTTACCTGTGCTGTTTCATTGATGTGAAATCATGTTTAAACATTTCACAAAAAAGCATGTATTTTATTGTTTGTAGTTTCATTTTAACATTTATGTTATTATTTTCAAATTTGAAATGTAGAAGTGAATATACAGTTACATTTTGCTTTCTTGTGGAAAAGTACTTTTTGCAAGTGCTGTTTCATAGATGTGAAAACATGTTTAAACATTTCTCAAAAAAGCATGTATTTTAATGTTTGTAGTTTCATTTTAACATTTATGTTGTTCTTTTCAAAATTGAAATGTAGAAGTGAATTTACAGATCTACATTTTGTTTTCTTGTAGAAAAGTGCTTTTTACCTGTGCTGTTTCATTGATGTCAAATCATGTTTAAACATTACTCAAAAAAGCATGTATTTTATGTTTGTAGTTTCATTTTAACATTTATGTTATTCTTTTCAAATTTGAAATGTAGAAGAGAATTTACAGATTTACATTTTGCTTTCTTGTGGAAAAGTACTTTTTACAAGTGCTGTTTCATAGATGTGAAACCATGTTTAAACATTTCTCAAAAAAGCATGTATTTTAATGTTTGTAGTTTCATTTTAACATTTATGTTGTTCTTTTCAAAATTGAAATGTAGAAGTGAATTTACAGATCAACATTTTGTTTTCTTGTAGAAAAGTGCTTTTTACCTGTGCTGTTTCATTGATGTGAAATCATGTTTAAACATTACTCAAAAAAGCATGTATTTTAATATTTGTAGTTTCATTTTAACATTTATGTAGTTGTTTTCAAAATTGAAATGTAGGTGAATTTACAGATTTACATTTTGCTTTCTTGTGGAAAAGTACTTTTTACAAGTGCTGTTTCATAGATGTGAAACCATGTTTAAACATTTCTCAAAAAAGCATGTATTTTAATGTTTGTAGTTTCATTTTAACATTTATGTTGTTCTTTTCAAAATGAAATGAGAAGTGAATTTACAGATCTACATTTTGTTTTCTTGTAGAAAAGTGCTTTTTACATGTGCTGTTTCATTGATGTGAAATCATGTTTAAATATTTCACAAAAAAGCATGTATTTTATTGTTTGTAGTTTCATTTTAACATTAATGTTATTATTTTCAAATTTGAAATGTAGAAGTGAATTTATAGATTTACATTTTGCTTTCTTGTGGAAAAGTACTTTTTACAAGTGCTGTTTCATAGATGTGAAACCATGTTTAAACATTTCTCAAAAAAGCATGTATTTTAATGTTTGTAGTTTCATTTTAACATTTATGTTGTTCTTTTCAAAATTGAAATGTAGAAGTGAATTTACAGATCTACATTTTGTTTTCTTGTAGAAAAGTGCTTTTTACCTGTGCTGTTTCATTGATGCCAAATCATGTTTAAACATTACTCAAAAAAGCATGTATTTTATTGTTTGTAGTTTCATTTTAACATTTATGTTATTCTTTTCAAATTTGTAATGTAGAAGTGAATTTACAGATTTACATTTTGCTTTCTTGTGGAAAAGTACTTTTTACAAGTGCTGTTTCATAGATGTGAAACCATGTTTAAACATTTCTCAAAAAAGCATGTATTTTAATGTTTGTAGTTTCATTTTAACATTTATGTTATTCTTTTCAAAATTGAAATGTAGAAGTGAATTTACAGATCTACATTTTGCTTTCTTTTAGAAAAGTTCTTTTTACAAGTGCTGTTTCATAGATGTGAAATCATGTTTAAACATTTCACAAAAAAGCATTTATTTTATTGTTTGTAGTTTCATTTTAACATTTATGTTGTTCTTTTCAAAATTGAAATGTAGAAGTGAATTTACAGATTTACATTTTGCTTTCATGTGGAAAAGTACTTTTTACAAGTGCTGTTTCATAGATGTGAAACCATGTTTAAACGTTTCTCAAAAAAGCATGTATTTTAATGTTTGTAGTTTCATTTTAACAGTTATGTTATTCTTTTCAAATTTGAAATGTAGAAGTGAATTTACAGATTTACATTTTGCTTTCTTTTAGAAAAGTTCTTTTTACAAGTGCTGTTTCATAGATGTGAAACCATGTTTAAACATTTCTCAAAAAAGCATGTATTTTAATGTTTGTAGTTTCATTTTAACATTTATGTTGTTCTTTTCAAAATGAAATGAGAAGTGAATTTACAGATCTACATTTTGTTTTCTTGTAGAAAAGTGCTTTTTACATGTGCTGTTTCATTGATGTGAAATCATGTTTAAATATTTCACAAAAAAGCATGTATTTTATTGTTTGTAGTTTCATTTTAACATTAATGTTATTATTTTCAAATTTGAAATGTAGAAGTGAATTTACAGATTTACATTTTGCTTTCTTGTGGAAAAGTACTTTTTACAAGTGCTGTTTCATAGATGTGAAACCATGTTTAAACATTTCTCAAAAAAGCATGTATTTTAATGTTTGTAGTTTCATTTTAACATTTATGTTGTTCTTTTCAAAATTGAAATGTAGAAGTGAATTTACAGATCTACATTTTGTTTTCTTGTAGAAAAGTGCTTTTTACCTGTGCTGTTTCATTGATGCCAAATCATGTTTAAACATTACTCAAAAAAGCATGTATTTTATTGTTTGTAGTTTCATTTTAACATTTATGTTATTCTTTTCAAATTTGTAATGTAGAAGTGAATTTACAGATTTACATTTTGCTTTCTTGTGGAAAAGTACTTTTTACAAGTGCTGTTTCATAGATGTGAAACCATGTTTAAACATTTCTCAAAAAAGCATGTATTTTAAAGTTTGTAGTTTCATTTTAACATTTATGTTGTTCTTTTCAAAATTGAAATGTAGAAGTGAATTTACAGATTTACATTTTGCTTTCATGTGGAAAAGTACTTTTTACAAGTGCTGTTTCATAGATGTGAAACCATGTTTAAACGTTTGTCAAAAAAGCATGTATTTTAATGTTTGTAGTTTCATTTTAACAGTTATGTTATTCTTTTCAAATTTGAAATGTAGAAGTGAATTTACAGATTTACATTTTGCTTTCTTTTAGAAAAGTTCTTTTTACAAGTGCTGTTTCATAGATGTGAAACCATGTTTAAACATTTCTCAAAAAAGCATGTATTTTAATGTTTGTAGTTTCATTTTAACATTTATGTTGTTCTTTTCAAAATTGAAATGTAGAAGTGAATTTACAGATCTACATTTTGTTTTCTTGTAGAAAAGTGCTTTTTACATGTGCTGTTTCATGATGTGAAATCATGTTTAAACATTTCACAAAAAAGCATGTATTTTATTGTTTGTAGTTTCATTTAAACATTTATGTTATTCTTTTCAAATTTGAAATGTAGAAGTGAATTTACAGATTTACATTTTGCTTTCTTGTGGAAAAGTACTTTTTACAAGTGCTGTTTCATAGATGTGAAACCATGTTTAAACATTTCTCAAAAAAGCATGTATTTTAATGTTTGTAGTTTCATTTTAACATTTATGTTATTCCTTTCAAAATTGAAATGTAGAAGTGAATTTACAGGTCTACATTTTTTTTCTTGTAGAAAAGTACTTTTTACGTGCTGTTTCATTGATGTGAAACCATGTTTAAATATTTCTCAAAAAAGCATGTATTTTAATGTTTGTAGTTTCATTTTAACATATATGTTATTCTTTTCAAAATTGAAATGTGGAAGTGAATTTATGCATCCTCATTTTGATTTCTTTTAGAAAAGTACTTTTTACAAGTGCTGTTTCATAGATGTGAAATCATGTTTAAACATTTCTCAAAAAAGCATGTATTTTAATGTTTGTAGTTTCATTTTAACATTTATGTTATTCTTTTCAAATTTGAAATGTAGAAGTGAATTTACAGATTTACATTTTGCTTTCTTGTGGAAAAGTACTTTTTACAAGTGCTGTTTCATAGATGTGAAACCATGTTTAAACATTTCTCAAAAAAGCATGTATTTTAATGTTTGTAGTTACATTTTAACATTTATGTTGTTCTTTTCAAAATTGAAATGTAGAAGTGAATTTACAGATCTACATTTTGTTTTCTTGTAGAAAAGTGCTTTTTACCTGTGCTGTTTCATTGATGTGAAATCATGTTTAAACATTTCACAAAAAAGCATGTATTTTATTGTTTGTAGTTTCATTTTAACATTTATCTTATTATTTTCAAATTTGAAATGTAGAAGTGAATATAAAGATTTACATTTTGCTTTCTTGTGGAAAAGTACTTTTTGCAAGTGCAGTTTCATAGATGTGAAAACATGTTTAAACATTTCTCAAATAAGCATGTATTTTAATGTTTGTAGTTTCATTTTAACATTTATGTTGTTCTTTTCAAAATTGAAATGTAGAAGTGAATTTACAGATCTACATTTTGTTTTCTTGTAGAAAAGTGCTTTTTACCTGTGCTGTTTCATTGATGTCAAATCATGTTTAAACATTACTCAAAAAAGCATGTATTTTATGTTTGTACTTTCATTTTAACATTTATGTTGTTCTTTTCAAAATTGAAATGTAGAAGTGAATTTACAGATCAACATTTTGTTTTCTTGTAGAAAAGTGCTTTTTACCTGTGCTGTTTCATTGATGTGAAATCATGTTTAAACATTACTCAAAAAAGCATGTATTTTAATATTTGTAGTTTCATTTTAACATTTATGTAGTTGTTTTCAAAATTGAAATGTAGGTGAATTTACAGATTTACATTTTGCTTTCTTGTGGAAAAGTACTTTTTACAAGTGCTGTTTCATAGATGTGAAACCATGTTTAAACATTTCTCAAAAAAGCATGTATTTTAATGTTTGTAGTTTCATTTTAACATTTATGTTGTTCTTTTCAAAATTGAAATGTAGAAGTGAATTTACAGATCTACATTTTGTTTTCTTGTAGAAAAGTGCTTTTTACCTGTGCTGTTTCATTGATGCCAAATCATGTTTAAACATTACTCAAAAAAGCATGTATTTTATTGTTTGTAGTTTCATTTTAACATTTATGTTATTCTTTTCAAATTTGTAATGTAGAAGTGAATTTACAGATTTACATTTTGCTTTCTTGTGGAAAAGTACTTTTTACAAGTGCTGTTTCATAGATGTGAAACCATGTTTAAACATTTCTCAAAAAAGCATGTATTTTAATGTTTGTAGTTTCATTTTAACATTTATGTTGTTCTTTTCAAAATTGAAATGTAGAAGTGAATTTACAGATTTACATTTTGCTTTCTTGTGGAAAAGTACTTTTTACAAGTGCTGTTTCATAGATGTGAAACCATGTTTAAACCTTTCTCAAAAAAGCATGTATTTTAATGTTTGTAGTTTCATTTTAACATTTATGTTATTCTTTTCAAATTTGAAATGTAGAAGTGAATTTACAGATTTACATTTTGCTTTCTTTTAGAAAAGTTCTTTTTACAAGTGCTGTTTCATAGATGTGAAACCATGTATAAACATTTCTCAAAAAGGAATGTATTTTAATGTTTGTAGTTTCATTTTAACATTTATGTTGTTCTTTTCAAAATTGAAATGTAGAAGTGAATTTACAGATCTACATTTTGTTTTCTTGTAGAAATGTGCTTTTTACATGTGCTGTTTCATGATGTGAAATCATGTTTAAACATTTCACAAAAAAGCATGTATTTTATTGTTTGTAGTTTCATTTAAACATTTATGTTATTCTTTTCAAATTTGAAATGTAGAAGTGAATTTACAGATTTACATTTTGCTTTCTTGTGGAAAAGTACTTTTTACAAGTGCTGTTTCATAGATGTGAAACCATGTTTAAACATTTCTCAAAAAAGCATGTATTTTAGTGTTTGTAGTTTCATTTTAACATTTATGTTATTCCTTTCAAAATTGAAATGTAGAAGTGAATTTACAGATCTACATTTTTTTTTCTTGTAGAAAAGTACTTTTTACGTGCTGTTTCATTGATGTGAAACCATGTTTAAATATTTCACAAAAAAGCATGTATTTTAATGTTTGTAGTTTCATTTTAACATTTATGTTATTCTTTTCAAAATTGAAATGTGGAAGTGAATTTATGCATCCTCATTTTGATTTCTTTTAGAAAAGTACTTTTTACAAGTGCTGTTTCATAGATGTGAAATCATGTTTAAACATTTCTCAAAAAAGCATGTATTTTAATGTTTGTAGTTTCATTTTAACATTTATGTTATTCTTTTCAAATTTGAAATGTAGAAGTGAATTTACAGATTTACATTTTGCTTTCTTGTGGAAAAGTACTTTTTACAAGTGTTGTTTCATAGATGTGAAACCATGTTTAAACATTTCTCAAAAAAGCATGTATTTTAATGTTTGTAGTTTCATTTTAACATTTATGTTATTCTTTTCAAAATTGAAATGTAGAAGTGAATTTACAGATCGACATTTTGTTTTCTTGTAAAAAAGTACTTTTTACAAGTGCTGTTTCATAGATGTGAAATCATGTTTAAACATTTCTCAAAAAAGCATGTATTTTATTGTTTGTAGTTTCATTTTAACATTAATGTTATTCTTTTCAAAATTGAATATGTAGAAGTGAATTTATGCATCCTCATTTTGCTTTCTTTTAGAAAAGTACTTTTTACAAGTGCTGTTTCATAGATGTGAAACCATGTTTAAACATTACTCAAAAAAAGCATGTATTTTTTGTTTGTACTTTCATTTTAACATTTATGTTATTCTTTTCAAATTTGAAATGTAGATGTGAATTTACAGATTTACATTTTGCTTTCTTGTGGAAAAGTACTTTTTACAAGTGCTGTTTCATAGATGTGAAACCATGTTTAAACATTTCTCAAAAAAGCATGTATTTTAATGTTTGTAGTTTCATTTTAACATTTATGTTGTTCTTTTCAAAATTGAAATGTAGAAGTGAATTTACAGATCAACATTTTGTTTTCTTGTAGAAAAGTGCTTTTTACCTGTGCTGTTTCATTGATGTGAAATCATGTTTAAACATTTCTCAAAAAAGCATGTATTTTAGTGTTTGTAGTTTCATTTTAACATTTATGTTATTCCTTTCAAAATTGAAATGTAGAAGTGAATTTACAGATCTACATTTTTTTTTCTTGTAGAAAAGTACTTTTTACGTGCTGTTTCATTGATGTGAAACCATGTTTAAATATTTCACAAAAAAGCATGTATTTTAATGTTTGTAGTTTCATTTTAACATTTATGTTATTCTTTTCAAAATTGAAATGTGGAAGTGAATTTATGCATCCTCATTTTGATTTCTTTTAGAAAAGTACTTTTTACAAGTGCTGTTTCATAGATGTGAAATCATGTTTAAACATTTCTCAAAAAAGCATGTATTTTAATGTTTGTAGTTTCATTTTAACATTTATGTTATTCTTTTCAAATTTGAAATGTAGAAGTGAATTTACAGATTTACATTTTGCTTTCTTGTGGAAAAGTACTTTTTACAAGTGTTGTTTCATAGATGTGAAACCATGTTTAAACATTTCTCAAAAAAGCATGTATTTTAATGTTTGTAGTTTCATTTTAACATTTATGTTATTCTTTTCAAAATTGAAATGTAGAAGTGAATTTACAGATCGACATTTTGTTTTCTTGTAAAAAAGTACTTTTTACAAGTGCTGTTTCATAGATGTGAAATCATGTTTAAACATTTCTCAAAAAAGCATGTATTTTATTGTTTGTAGTTTCATTTTAACATTAATGTTATTCTTTTCAAAATTGAATATGTAGAAGTGAATTTATGCATCCTCATTTTGCTTTCTTTTAGAAAAGTACTTTTTACAAGTGCTGTTTCATAGATGTGAAACCATGTTTAAACATTACTCAAAAAAGCATGTATTTTTTGTTTGTACTTTCATTTTAACATTTATGTTATTCTTTTCAAATTTGAAATGTAGATGTGAATTTACAGATTTACATTTTGCTTTCTTGTGGAAAAGTACTTTTTACAAGTGCTGTTTCATAGATGTGAAACCATGTTTAAACATTTCTCAAAAAAGCATGTATTTTAATGTTTGTAGTTTCATTTTAACATTTATGTTGTTCTTTTCAAAATTGAAATGTAGAAGTGAATTTACAGATCAACATTTTGTTTTCTTGTAGAAAAGTGCTTTTTACCTGTGCTGTTTCATTGATGTGAAATCATGTTTAAACATTACTCAAAAAAGCATGTATTTTAATATTTGTACTTTCATTTTAACATTTATGTAGTTGTTTTCAAAATTGAAATGTAGAAGTGAATTTACAGATTTACATTTTGCTTTCTTGTGGAAAAGTACTTTTTACAAGTGCTGTTTCATAGATGTGAAACCATGTTTAAACATTTCTCAAAAAAGCATGTATTTTAATGTTTGTAGTTTCATTTTAACATTTATGTTGTTCTTTTCAAAATGAAATGAGAAGTGAATTTACAGATCTACATTTTGTTTTCTTGTAGAAAAGTGCTTTTTACATGTGCTGTTTCATTGATGTAAAATCATATTTAAACATTACTCAAAAAAGCATGTATTTTAATATTTGTAGTTTCATTTTAACATTTATGTAGTTGTTTTCAAAATTGAAATGTAGGTGAATTTACAGATTTACATTTTGCTTTCTTGTGGAAAAGTACTTTTTACAAGTGCTGTTTCATAGATGTGAAACCATGTTTAAACATTTCTCAAAAAAGCATGTATTTTAATGTTTGTAGTTTCATTTTAACATTTATGTTGTTCTTTTCAAAATGAAATGAGAAGTGAATTTACAGATCTACATTTTGTTTTCTTGTAGAAAAGTGCTTTTTACATGTGCTGTTTCATTGATGTGAAATCATGTTTAAATATTTCACAAAAAAGCATGTATTTTATTGTTTGTAGTTTCATTTTAACATTAATGTTATTATTTTCAAATTTGAAATGTAGAAGTGAATTTATAGATTTACATTTTGCTTTCTTGTGGAAAAGTACTTTTTACAAGTGCTGTTTCATAGATGTGAAACCATGTTTAAACATTTCTCAAAAAAGCATGTATTTTAATGTTTGTAGTTTCATTTTAACATTTATGTTGTTCTTTTCAAAATTGAAATGTAGAAGTGAATTTACAGATCTACATTTTGTTTTCTTGTAGAAAAGTGCTTTTTACCTGTGCTGTTTCATTGATGCCAAATCATGTTTAAACATTACTCAAAAAAGCATGTATTTTATTGTTTGTAGTTTCATTTTAACATTTATGTTATTCTTTTCAAATTTGTAATGTAGAAGTGAATTTACAGATTTACATTTTGCTTTCTTGTGGAAAAGTACTTTTTACAAGTGCTGTTTCATAGATGTGAAACCATGTTTAAACATTTCTCAAAAAAGCATGTATTTTAATGTTTGTAGTTTCATTTTAACATTTATGTTATTCTTTTCAAAATTGAAATGTAGAAGTGAATTTACAGATCTACATTTTGCTTTCTTTTAGAAAAGTTCTTTTTACAAGTGCTGTTTCATAGATGTGAAATCATGTTTAAACATTTCACAAAAAAGCATTTATTTTATTGTTTGTAGTTTCATTTTAACATTTATGTTGTTCTTTTCAAAATTGAAATGTAGAAGTGAATTTACAGATTTACATTTTGCTTTCATGTGGAAAAGTACTTTTTACAAGTGCTGTTTCATAGATGTGAAACCATGTTTAAACGTTTCTCAAAAAAGCATGTATTTTAATGTTTGTAGTTTCATTTTAACAGTTATGTTATTCTTTTCAAATTTGAAATGTAGAAGTGAATTTACAGATTTACATTTTGCTTTCTTTTAGAAAAGTTCTTTTTACAAGTGCTGTTTCATAGATGTGAAACCATGTTTAAACATTTCTCAAAAAAGCATGTATTTTAATGTTTGTAGTTTCATTTTAACATTTATGTTGTTCTTTTCAAAATGAAATGAGAAGTGAATTTACAGATCTACATTTTGTTTTCTTGTAGAAAAGTGCTTTTTACATGTGCTGTTTCATTGATGTGAAATCATGTTTAAATATTTCACAAAAAAGCATGTATTTTATTGTTTGTAGTTTCATTTTAACATTAATGTTATTATTTTCAAATTTGAAATGTAGAAGTGAATTTACAGATTTACATTTTGCTTTCTTGTGGAAAAGTACTTTTTACAAGTGCTGTTTCATAGATGTGAAACCATGTTTAAACATTTCTCAAAAAAGCATGTATTTTAATGTTTGTAGTTTCATTTTAACATTTATGTTGTTCTTTTCAAAATTGAAATGTAGAAGTGAATTTACAGATCTACATTTTGTTTTCTTGTAGAAAAGTGCTTTTTACCTGTGCTGTTTCATTGATGCCAAATCATGTTTAAACATTACTCAAAAAAGCATGTATTTTATTGTTTGTAGTTTCATTTTAACATTTATGTTATTCTTTTCAAATTTGTAATGTAGAAGTGAATTTACAGATTTACATTTTGCTTTCTTGTGGAAAAGTACTTTTTACAAGTGCTGTTTCATAGATGTGAAACCATGTTTAAACATTTCTCAAAAAAGCATGTATTTTAAAGTTTGTAGTTTCATTTTAACATTTATGTTGTTCTTTTCAAAATTGAAATGTAGAAGTGAATTTACAGATTTACATTTTGCTTTCATGTGGAAAAGTACTTTTTACAAGTGCTGTTTCATAGATGTGAAACCATGTTTAAACGTTTCTCAAAAAAGCATGTATTTTAATGTTTGTAGTTTCATTTTAACAGTTATGTTATTCTTTTCAAAATTGAAATGTAGAAGTGAATTTACAGATCTACATTTTGTTTTCTTGTAGAAAAGTGCTTTTTACCTGTGCTGTTTCATATATGTGAAACCATGTTTAAACATTTCTCAAAAAAGCATGTATTTTAATGTTTGTAGTTCATTTTAACATTAATGTTATTCTTTTCAAAATTGAATATGTAGAAGTGAATTTATGCATCCTCATTTTGCTTTCTTTTAGAAAAGTACTTTTTACAAGTGCTGTTTCATAGATGTGAAATCATGTTTAAACATTTCTCAAAAAAGCATGTATTTTAATGTTTGTAGTTTCATTTTAACATTTATGTTATTCTTTTCAAATTTGAAATGTAGAAGTGAATTTACAGATTTACATTTTGCTTTCTTGTGGAAAAGTACTTTTTACGTGCTGTTTCATAGATGTGAAACCATGTTTAAACATTTCTCAAAAAAGCATGTATTTTAATGTTTGTAGTTACATTTTAACATTTATGTTGTTCTTTTCAAAATTGAAATGTAGAAGTGAATTTACAGATCTACATTTTGTTTTCTTGTAGAAAAGTGCTTTTTACCTGTGCTGTTTCATTGATGTGAAATCATGTTTAAACATTTCACAAAAAAGCATGTATTTTATTGTTTGTCGTTTCATTTTAACATTTATGTTATTATTTTCAAATTTGAAATGTAGAAGTGAATATACAGATTTACATTTTGCTTTCTTGTGGAAAAGTACTTTTTGCAAGTGCTGTTTCATAGATGTGAAAACATGTTTAAACATTTCTCAAAAAAGCATGTATTTTAATGTTTGTAGTTTCATTTTAACATTTATGTTGTTCTTTTCAAAATTGAAATGTAGAAGTGAATTTACAGATCTACATTTTGTTTTCTTGTAGAAAAGTGCTTTTTAACTGTGCTGTTTCATTGATGTCAAATCATGTTTAAACATTACTCAAAAAAGCATGTATTTTATGTTTGTAGTTTCATTTTAACATTTATGTTATTCTTTTCAAATTTGAAATGTAGAAGTGAATTTACAGATTTACATTTTGCTTTCTTGTGGAAAAGTACTTTTTACAAGTGCTGTTTCATAGATGTGAAACCATGTTTAAACATTTCTCAAAAAAGCATGTATTTTAATATTTGTAGTTTCATTTTAACATTTATGTAGTTGTTTTCAAAATTGAAATGTAGGTGAATTTACAGATTTACATTTTGCTTTCTTGTGGAAAAGTACTTTTTACAAGTGCTGTTTCATAGATGTGAAACCATGTTTAAACATTTCTCAAAAAAGCATGTATTTTAATGTTTGTAGTTTCATTTTAACATTTATGTTGTTCTTTTCAAAATGAAATGAGAAGTGAATTTACAGATCTACATTTTGTTTTCTTGTAGAAAAGTGCTTTTTACATGTGCTGTTTCATTGATGTGAAATCATGTTTAAATATTTCACAAAAAAGCATGTATTTTATTGTTTGTAGTTTCATTTTAACATTAATGTTATTATTTTCAAATTTGAAATGTAGAAGTGAATTTACAGATTTACATTTTGCTTTCTTGTGGAAAAGTACTTTTTACAAGTGCTGTTTCATAGATGTGAAACCATGTTTAAACATTTCTCAAAAAAGCATGTATTTTAATGTTTGTAGTTTCATTTTAACATTTATGTTGTTCTTTTCAAAATTGAAATGTAGAAGTGAATTTCCAGATCTACATTTTGTTTTCTTGTAGAAAAGTGCTTTTTACCTGTGCTGTTTCATTGATGCCAAATCATGTTTAAACATTACTCAAAAAAGCATGTATTTTATTGTTTGTAGTTTCATTTTAACATTTATGTTATTCTTTTCAAATTTGTAATGTAGAAGTGAATTTACAGATTTACATTTTGCTTTCTTGTGGAAAAGTACTTTTTACAAGTGCTGTTTCATAGATGTGAAACCATGTTTAAACATTTCTCAAAAAAGCATGTATTTTAATGTTTGTAGTTTCATTTTAACATTTATGTTGTTCTTTTCAAAATTGAAATGTAGAAGTGAATTTACAGATTTACATTTTGCTTTCTTGTGGAAAAGTACTTTTTACAAGTGCTGTTTCATAGATGTGAAACCATGTTTAAACGTTTCTCAAAAAAGAATGTATTTTAATGTTTGTAGTTTCATTTTAACATTTATGTTATTCTTTTCAAATTTGAAATGTAGAAGTGAATTTACAGATTTACATTTTGCTTTCTTTTAGAAAAGTTCTTTTTACAAGTGCTGTTTCATAGATGTGAAACCATGTATAAACATTTCTCAAAAAGGAATGTATTTTAATGTTTGTAGTTTCATTTTAACATTTATGTTGTTCTTTTCAAAATTGAAATGTAGAAGTGAATTTACAGATCTACATTTTGTTTTCTTGTAGAAACGTGCTTTTTACATGTGCTGTTTCATGATGTGAAATCATGTTTAAACATTTCACAAAAAAAGCATGTATTTTATTGTTTGTAGTTTCATTTAAACATTTATGTTATTCTTTTCAAATTTGAAATGTAGAAGTGAATTTACAGATTTACATTTTGCTTTCTTGTGGAAAAGTACTTTTTACAAGTGCTTTCATAGATGTGAAACCATGTTTAAACATTTCTCAAAAAAGCATGTATTTTAATGTTTGTAGTTACATTTTAAAATTTATGTTGTTCTTTTCAAAATTGAAATGTAGAAGTGAATTTACAGATCTACATTTTGTTTTCTTGTAGAAAAGTGCTTTTTACCTGTGCTGTTTCATTGATGTGAAATCATGTTTAAACATTTCACAAAAAAGCATGTATTTTATTGTTTGTAGTTTCATTTTAACATTTATGTTATTATTTTCAAATTTGAAATGTAGAAGTGAATATACAGTTACATTTTGCTTTCTTGTGGAAAAGTACTTTTTGCAAGTGCTGTTTCATAGATGTGAAAACATGTTTAAACATTTCTCAAAAAAGCATGTATTTTAATGTTTGTAGTTTCATTTTAACATTTATGTTGTTCTTTTCAAAATTGAAATGTAGAAGTGAATTTACAGATCTACATTTTGTTTTCTTGTAGAAAAGTGCTTTTTACCTGTGCTGTTTCATTGATGTCAAATCATGTTTAAACATTACTCAAAAAAGCATGTATTTTATGTTTGTAGTTTCATTTTAACATTTATGTTATTCTTTTCAAATTTGAAATGTAGAAGAGAATTTACAGATTTACATTTTGCTTTCTTGTGGAAAAGTACTTTTTACAAGTGCTGTTTCATAGATGTGAAACCATGTTTAAACATTTCTCAAAAAAGCATGTATTTTAATGTTTGTAGTTTCATTTTAACATTTATGTTGTTCTTTTCAAAATTGAAATGTAGAAGTGAATTTACAGATCAACATTTTGTTTTCTTGTAGAAAAGTGCTTTTTACCTGTGCTGTTTCATTGATGTGAAATCATGTTTAAACATTACTCAAAAAAGCATGTATTTTAATATTTGTAGTTTCATTTTAACATTTATGTAGTTGTTTTCAAAATTGAAATGTAGGTGAATTTACAGATTTACATTTTGCTTTCTTGTGGAAAAGTACTTTTTACAAGTGCTGTTTCATAGATGTGAAACCATGTTTAAACATTTCTCAAAAAAGCATGTATTTTAATGTTTGTAGTTTCATTTTAACATTTATGTTGTTCTTTTCAAAATGAAATGAGAAGTGAATTTACAGATCTACATTTTGTTTTCTTGTAGAAAAGTGCTTTTTACATGTGCTGTTTCATTGATGTGAAATCATGTTTAAATATTTCACAAAAAAGCATGTATTTTATTGTTTGTAGTTTCATTTTAACATTAATGTTATTATTTTCAAATTTGAAATGTAGAAGTGAATTTATAGATTTACATTTTGCTTTCTTGTGGAAAAGTACTTTTTACAAGTGCTGTTTCATAGATGTGAAACCATGTTTAAACATTTCTCAAAAAAGCATGTATTTTAATGTTTGTAGTTTCATTTTAACATTTATGTTGTTCTTTTCAAAATTGAAATGTAGAAGTGAATTTACAGATCTACATTTTGTTTTCTTGTAGAAAAGTGCTTTTTACCTGTGCTGTTTCATTGATGCCAAATCATGTTTAAACATTACTCAAAAAAGCATGTATTTTATTGTTTGTAGTTTCATTTTAACATTTATGTTATTCTTTTCAAATTTGTAATGTAGAAGTGAATTTACAGATTTACATTTTGCTTTCTTGTGGAAAAGTACTTTTTACAAGTGCTGTTTCATAGATGTGAAACCATGTTTAAACATTTCTCAAAAAAGCATGTATTTTAATGTTTGTACTTTCATTTTAACATTTATGTTATTCTTTTCAAAATTGAAATGTAGAAGTGAATTTACAGATCTACATTTTGCTTTCTTTTAGAAAAGTTCTTTTTACAAGTGCTGTTTCATAGATGTGAAATCATGTTTAAACATTTCACAAAAAAGCATTTATTTTATTGTTTGTAGTTTCATTTTAACATTTATGTTGTTCTTTTCAAAATTGAAATGTAGAAGTGAATTTACAGATTTACATTTTGCTTTCATGTGGAAAAGTACTTTTTACAAGTGCTGTTTCATAGATGTGAAACCATGTTTAAACGTTTCTCAAAAAAGCATGTATTTTAATGTTTGTAGTTTCATTTTAACAGTTATGTTATTCTTTTCAAATTTGAAATGTAGAAGTGAATTTACAGATTTACATTTTGCTTTCTTTTAGAAAAGTTCTTTTTACAAGTGCTGTTTCATAGATGTGAAACCATGTTTAAACATTTCTCAAAAAAGCATGTATTTTAATGTTTGTAGTTTCATTTTAACATTTATGTTGTTCTTTTCAAAATGAAATGAGAAGTGAATTTACAGATCTACATTTTGTTTTCTTGTAGAAAAGTGCTTTTTACATGTGCTGTTTCATTGATGTGAAATCATGTTTAAATATTTCACAAAAAAGCATGTATTTTATTGTTTGTAGTTTCATTTTAACATTAATGTTATTATTTTCAAATTTGAAATGTAGAAGTGAATTTACAGATTTACATTTTGCTTTCTTGTGGAAAAGTACTTTTTACAAGTGCTGTTTCATAGATGTGAAACCATGTTTAAACATTTCTCAAAAAAGCATGTATTTTAATGTTTGTAGTTTCATTTTAACATTTATGTTGTTCTTTTCAAAATTGAAATGTAGAAGTGAATTTACAGATCTACATTTTGTTTTCTTGTAGAAAAGTGCTTTTTACCTGTGCTGTTTCATTGATGCCAAATCATGTTTAAACATTACTCAAAAAAGCATGTATTTTATTGTTTGTAGTTTCATTTTAACATTTATGTTATTCTTTTCAAATTTGTAATGTAGAAGTGAATTTACAGATTTACATTTTGCTTTCTTGTGGAAAAGTACTTTTTACAAGTGCTGTTTCATAGATGTGAAACCATGTTTAAACATTTCTCAAAAAAGCATGTATTTTAAAGTTTGTAGTTTCATTTTAACATTTATGTTGTTCTTTTCAAAATTGAAATGTAGAAGTGAATTTACAGATTTACATTTTGCTTTCATGTGGAAAAGTACTTTTTACAAGTGCTGTTTCATAGATGTGAAACCATGTTTAAACGTTTCTCAAAAAAGCATGTATTTTAATGTTTGTAGTTTCATTTTAACAGTTATGTTATTCTTTTCAAATTTGAAATG
This sequence comes from Narcine bancroftii, assembly GCF_036971445.1. Classification (NCBI taxonomy): domain Eukaryota; kingdom Metazoa; phylum Chordata; class Chondrichthyes; order Torpediniformes; family Narcinidae; genus Narcine; species Narcine bancroftii. The sequence continues at coordinate 4,004,293 of NW_027211800.1, read as the reverse complement.
TAGAAGTGAATTTACAGATTTACATTTTGCTTTCTTTTAGAAAAGTTCTTTTTACAAGTGCTGTTTCATAGATGTGAAACCATGTTTAAACATTTCTCCAAAAAGCATGTATTTTAATGTTTGTAGTTTCATTTTAACATTTATGTTGTTCTTTTCAAAATTGAAATGTAGAAGTGAATTTACAGATCTACATTTTGTTTTCTTGTAGAAAAGTGCTTTTTACATGTGCTGTTTCATGATGTGAAATCATGTTTAAACATTTCACAAAAAAGCATGTATTTTATTGTTTGTAGTTTCATTTAAACATTTATGTTATTCTTTTCAAATTTGAAATGTAGAAGTGAATTTACAGATTTACATTTTGCTTTCTTGTGGAAAAGTACTTTTTACAAGTGCTGTTTCATAGATGTGAAACCATGTTTAAACATTTCTCAAAAAAGCATGTATTTTAATGTTTGTAGTTTCATTTTAACATTTATGTTATTCCTTTCAAAATTGAAATGTAGAAGTGAATTTACAGGTCTACATTTTTTTTCTTGTAGAAAAGTACTTTTTACGTGCTGTTTCATTGATGTGAAACCATGTTTAAATATTTCTCAAAAAAGCATGTATTTTAATGTTTGTAGTTTCATTTTAACATATATGTTATTCTTTTCAAAATTGAAATGTGGAAGTGAATTTATGCATCCTCATTTTGATTTCTTTTAGAAAAGTACTTTTTACAAGTGCTGTTTCATAGATGTGAAATCATGTTTAAACATTTCTCAAAAAAGCATGTATTTTAATGTTTGTAGTTTCATTTTAACATTTATGTTATTCTTTTCAAATTTGAAATGTAGAAGTGAATTTACAGATTTACATTTTGCTTTCTTGTGGAAAAGTACTTTTTACAAGTGCTGTTTCATAGATGTGAAACCATGTTTAAACATTTCTCAAAAAAGCATGTATTTTAATGTTTGTAGTTACATTTTAACATTTATGTTGTTCTTTTCAAAATTGAAATGTAGAAGTGAATTTACAGATCTACATTTTGTTTTCTTGTAGAAAAGTGCTTTTTACCTGTGCTGTTTCATTGATGTGAAATCATGTTTAAACATTTCACAAAAAAGCATGTATTTTATTGTTTGTAGTTTCATTTTAACATTTATCTTATTATTTTCAAATTTGAAATGTAGAAGTGAATATAAAGATTTACATTTTGCTTTCTTGTGGAAAAGTACTTTTTGCAAGTGCAGTTTCATAGATGTGAAAACATGTTTAAACATTTCTCAAATAAGCATGTATTTTAATGTTTGTAGTTTCATTTTAACATTTATGTTGTTCTTTTCAAAATTGAAATGTAGAAGTGAATTTACAGATCTACATTTTGTTTTCTTGTAGAAAAGTGCTTTTTACCTGTGCTGTTTCATTGATGTCAAATCATGTTTAAACATTACTCAAAAAAGCATGTATTTTATGTTTGTACTTTCATTTTAACATTTATGTTGTTCTTTTCAAAATTGAAATGTAGAAGTGAATTTACAGATCAACATTTTGTTTTCTTGTAGAAAAGTGCTTTTTACCTGTGCTGTTTCATTGATGTGAAATCATGTTTAAACATTACTCAAAAAAGCATGTATTTTAATATTTGTAGTTTCATTTTAACATTTATGTAGTTGTTTTCAAAATTGAAATGTAGGTGAATTTACAGATTTACATTTTGCTTTCTTGTGGAAAAGTACTTTTTACAAGTGCTGTTTCATAGATGTGAAACCATGTTTAAACATTTCTCAAAAAAGCATGTATTTTAATGTTTGTAGTTTCATTTTAACATTTATGTTGTTCTTTTCAAAATTGAAATGTAGAAGTGAATTTACAGATCTACATTTTGTTTTCTTGTAGAAAAGTGCTTTTTACCTGTGCTGTTTCATTGATGCCAAATCATGTTTAAACATTACTCAAAAAAGCATGTATTTTATTGTTTGTAGTTTCATTTTAACATTTATGTTATTCTTTTCAAATTTGTAATGTAGAAGTGAATTTACAGATTTACATTTTGCTTTCTTGTGGAAAAGTACTTTTTACAAGTGCTGTTTCATAGATGTGAAACCATGTTTAAACATTTCTCAAAAAAGCATGTATTTTAATGTTTGTAGTTTCATTTTAACATTTATGTTGTTCTTTTCAAAATTGAAATGTAGAAGTGAATTTACAGATTTACATTTTGCTTTCTTGTGGAAAAGTACTTTTTACAAGTGCTGTTTCATAGATGTGAAACCATGTTTAAACCTTTCTCAAAAAAGCATGTATTTTAATGTTTGTAGTTTCATTTTAACATTTATGTTATTCTTTTCAAATTTGAAATGTAGAAGTGAATTTACAGATTTACATTTTGCTTTCTTTTAGAAAAGTTCTTTTTACAAGTGCTGTTTCATAGATGTGAAACCATGTATAAACATTTCTCAAAAAGGAATGTATTTTAATGTTTGTAGTTTCATTTTAACATTTATGTTGTTCTTTTCAAAATTGAAATGTAGAAGTGAATTTACAGATCTACATTTTGTTTTCTTGTAGAAATGTGCTTTTTACATGTGCTGTTTCATGATGTGAAATCATGTTTAAACATTTCACAAAAAAGCATGTATTTTATTGTTTGTAGTTTCATTTAAACATTTATGTTATTCTTTTCAAATTTGAAATGTAGAAGTGAATTTACAGATTTACATTTTGCTTTCTTGTGGAAAAGTACTTTTTACAAGTGCTGTTTCATAGATGTGAAACCATGTTTAAACATTTCTCAAAAAAGCATGTATTTTAGTGTTTGTAGTTTCATTTTAACATTTATGTTATTCCTTTCAAAATTGAAATGTAGAAGTGAATTTACAGATCTACATTTTTTTTTCTTGTAGAAAAGTACTTTTTACGTGCTGTTTCATTGATGTGAAACCATGTTTAAATATTTCACAAAAAAGCATGTATTTTAATGTTTGTAGTTTCATTTTAACATTTATGTTATTCTTTTCAAAATTGAAATGTGGAAGTGAATTTATGCATCCTCATTTTGATTTCTTTTAGAAAAGTACTTTTTACAAGTGCTGTTTCATAGATGTGAAATCATGTTTAAACATTTCTCAAAAAAGCATGTATTTTAATGTTTGTAGTTTCATTTTAACATTTATGTTATTCTTTTCAAATTTGAAATGTAGAAGTGAATTTACAGATTTACATTTTGCTTTCTTGTGGAAAAGTACTTTTTACAAGTGTTGTTTCATAGATGTGAAACCATGTTTAAACATTTCTCAAAAAAGCATGTATTTTAATGTTTGTAGTTTCATTTTAACATTTATGTTATTCTTTTCAAAATTGAAATGTAGAAGTGAATTTACAGATCGACATTTTGTTTTCTTGTAAAAAAGTACTTTTTACAAGTGCTGTTTCATAGATGTGAAATCATGTTTAAACATTTCTCAAAAAAGCATGTATTTTATTGTTTGTAGTTTCATTTTAACATTAATGTTATTCTTTTCAAAATTGAATATGTAGAAGTGAATTTATGCATCCTCATTTTGCTTTCTTTTAGAAAAGTACTTTTTACAAGTGCTGTTTCATAGATGTGAAACCATGTTTAAACATTACTCAAAAAAGCATGTATTTTTTGTTTGTACTTTCATTTTAACATTTATGTTATTCTTTTCAAATTTGAAATGTAGATGTGAATTTACAGATTTACATTTTGCTTTCTTGTGGAAAAGTACTTTTTACAAGTGCTGTTTCATAGATGTGAAACCATGTTTAAACATTTCTCAAAAAAGCATGTATTTTAATGTTTGTAGTTTCATTTTAACATTTATGTTGTTCTTTTCAAAATTGAAATGTAGAAGTGAATTTACAGATCAACATTTTGTTTTCTTGTAGAAAAGTGCTTTTTACCTGTGCTGTTTCATTGATGTGAAATCATGTTTAAACATTTCTCAAAAAAGCATGTATTTTAGTGTTTGTAGTTTCATTTTAACATTTATGTTATTCCTTTCAAAATTGAAATGTAGAAGTGAATTTACAGATCTACATTTTTTTTTCTTGTAGAAAAGTACTTTTTACGTGCTGTTTCATTGATGTGAAACCATGTTTAAATATTTCACAAAAAAGCATGTATTTTAATGTTTGTAGTTTCATTTTAACATTTATGTTATTCTTTTCAAAATTGAAATGTGGAAGTGAATTTATGCATCCTCATTTTGATTTCTTTTAGAAAAGTACTTTTTACAAGTGCTGTTTCATAGATGTGAAATCATGTTTAAACATTTCTCAAAAAAGCATGTATTTTAATGTTTGTAGTTTCATTTTAACATTTATGTTATTCTTTTCAAATTTGAAATGTAGAAGTGAATTTACAGATTTACATTTTGCTTTCTTGTGGAAAAGTACTTTTTACAAGTGTTGTTTCATAGATGTGAAACCATGTTTAAACATTTCTCAAAAAAGCATGTATTTTAATGTTTGTAGTTTCATTTTAACATTTATGTTATTCTTTTCAAAATTGAAATGTAGAAGTGAATTTACAGATCGACATTTTGTTTTCTTGTAAAAAAGTACTTTTTACAAGTGCTGTTTCATAGATGTGAAATCATGTTTAAACATTTCTCAAAAAAGCATGTATTTTATTGTTTGTAGTTTCATTTTAACATTAATGTTATTCTTTTCAAAATTGAATATGTAGAAGTGAATTTATGCATCCTCATTTTGCTTTCTTTTAGAAAAGTACTTTTTACAAGTGCTGTTTCATAGATGTGAAACCATGTTTAAACATTACTCAAAAAAGCATGTATTTTTTGTTTGTACTTTCATTTTAACATTTATGTTATTCTTTTCAAATTTGAAATGTAGATGTGAATTTACAGATTTACATTTTGCTTTCTTGTGGAAAAGTACTTTTTACAAGTGCTGTTTCATAGATGTGAAACCATGTTTAAACATTTCTCAAAAAAGCATGTATTTTAATGTTTGTAGTTTCATTTTAACATTTATGTTGTTCTTTTCAAAATTGAAATGTAGAAGTGAATTTACAGATCAACATTTTGTTTTCTTGTAGAAAAGTGCTTTTTACCTGTGCTGTTTCATTGATGTGAAATCATGTTTAAACATTACTCAAAAAAGCATGTATTTTAATATTTGTACTTTCATTTTAACATTTATGTAGTTGTTTTCAAAATTGAAATGTAGAAGTGAATTTACAGATTTACATTTTGCTTTCTTGTGGAAAAGTACTTTTTACAAGTGCTGTTTCATAGATGTGAAACCATGTTTAAACATTTCTCAAAAAAGCATGTATTTTAATGTTTGTAGTTTCATTTTAACATTTATGTTGTTCTTTTCAAAATGAAATGAGAAGTGAATTTACAGATCTACATTTTGTTTTCTTGTAGAAAAGTGCTTTTTACATGTGCTGTTTCATTGATGTGAAATCATGTTTAAACATTACTCAAAAAAGCATGTATTTTAATATTTGTAGTTTCATTTTAACATTTATGTAGTTGTTTTCAAAATTGAAATGTAGGTGAATTTACAGATTTACATTTTGCTTTCTTGTGGAAAAGTACTTTTTACAAGTGCTGTTTCATAGATGTGAAACCATGTTTAAACATTTCTCAAAAAAGCATGTATTTTAATGTTTGTAGTTTCATTTTAACATTTATGTTGTTCTTTTCAAAATGAAATGAGAAGTGAATTTACAGATCTACATTTTGTTTTCTTGTAGAAAAGTGCTTTTTACATGTGCTGTTTCATTGATGTGAAATCATGTTTAAATATTTCACAAAAAAGCATGTATTTTATTGTTTGTAGTTTCATTTTAACATTAATGTTATTATTTTCAAATTTGAAATGTAGAAGTGAATTTATAGATTTACATTTTGCTTTCTTGTGGAAAAGTACTTTTTACAAGTGCTGTTTCATAGATGTGAAACCATGTTTAAACATTTCTCAAAAAAGCATGTATTTTAATGTTTGTAGTTTCATTTTAACATTTATGTTGTTCTTTTCAAAATTGAAATGTAGAAGTGAATTTACAGATCTACATTTTGTTTTCTTGTAGAAAAGTGCTTTTTACCTGTGCTGTTTCATTGATGCCAAATCATGTTTAAACATTACTCAAAAAAGCATGTATTTTATTGTTTGTAGTTTCATTTTAACATTTATGTTATTCTTTTCAAATTTGTAATGTAGAAGTGAATTTACAGATTTACATTTTGCTTTCTTGTGGAAAAGTACTTTTTACAAGTGCTGTTTCATAGATGTGAAACCATGTTTAAACATTTCTCAAAAAAGCATGTATTTTAATGTTTGTAGTTTCATTTTAACATTTATGTTATTCTTTTCAAAATTGAAATGTAGAAGTGAATTTACAGATCTACATTTTGCTTTCTTTTAGAAAAGTTCTTTTTACAAGTGCTGTTTCATAGATGTGAAATCATGTTTAAACATTTCACAAAAAAGCATTTATTTTATTGTTTGTAGTTTCATTTTAACATTTATGTTGTTCTTTTCAAAATTGAAATGTAGAAGTGAATTTACAGATTTACATTTTGCTTTCATGTGGAAAAGTACTTTTTACAAGTGCTGTTTCATAGATGTGAAACCATGTTTAAACGTTTCTCAAAAAAGCATGTATTTTAATGTTTGTAGTTTCATTTTAACAGTTATGTTATTCTTTTCAAATTTGAAATGTAGAAGTGAATTTACAGATTTACATTTTGCTTTCTTTTAGAAAAGTTCTTTTTACAAGTGCTGTTTCATAGATGTGAAACCATGTTTAAACATTTCTCAAAAAAGCATGTATTTTAATGTTTGTAGTTTCATTTTAACATTTATGTTGTTCTTTTCAAAATGAAATGAGAAGTGAATTTACAGATCTACATTTTGTTTTCTTGTAGAAAAGTGCTTTTTACATGTGCTGTTTCATTGATGTGAAATCATGTTTAAATATTTCACAAAAAAGCATGTATTTTATTGTTTGTAGTTTCATTTTAACATTAATGTTATTATTTTCAAATTTGAAATGTAGAAGTGAATTTACAGATTTACATTTTGCTTTCTTGTGGAAAAGTACTTTTTACAAGTGCTGTTTCATAGATGTGAAACCATGTTTAAACATTTCTCAAAAAAGCATGTATTTTAATGTTTGTAGTTTCATTTTAACATTTATGTTGTTCTTTTCAAAATTGAAATGTAGAAGTGAATTTACAGATCTACATTTTGTTTTCTTGTAGAAAAGTGCTTTTTACCTGTGCTGTTTCATTGATGCCAAATCATGTTTAAACATTACTCAAAAAAGCATGTATTTTATTGTTTGTAGTTTCATTTTAACATTTATGTTATTCTTTTCAAATTTGTAATGTAGAAGTGAATTTACAGATTTACATTTTGCTTTCTTGTGGAAAAGTACTTTTTACAAGTGCTGTTTCATAGATGTGAAACCATGTTTAAACATTTCTCAAAAAAGCATGTATTTTAATGTTTGTAGTTTCATTTTAACATTTATGTTATTCTTTTCAAAATTGAAATGTAGAAGTGAATTTACAGATCTACATTTTGCTTTCTTTTAGAAAAGTTCTTTTTACAAGTGCTGTTTCATAGATGTGAAATCATGTTTAAACATTTCACAAAAAAGCATTTATTTTATTGTTTGTAGTTTCATTTTAACATTTATGTTGTTCTTTTCAAAATTGAAATGTAGAAGTGAATTTACAGATTTACATTTTGCTTTCATGTGGAAAAGTACTTTTTACAAGTGCTGTTTCATAGATGTGAAACCATGTTTAAACGTTTCTCAAAAAAGCATGTATTTTAATGTTTGTAGTTTCATTTTAACAGTTATGTTATTCTTTTCAAATTTGAAATGTAGAAGTGAATTTACAGATTTACATTTTGCTTTCTTTTAGAAAAGTTCTTTTTACAAGTGCTGTTTCATAGATGTGAAACCATGTTTAAACATTTCTCAAAAAAGCATGTATTTTAATGTTTGTAGTTTCATTTTAACATTTATGTTGTTCTTTTCAAAATGAAATGAGAAGTGAATTTACAGATCTACATTTTGTTTTCTTGTAGAAAAGTGCTTTTTACATGTGCTGTTTCATTGATGTGAAATCATGTTTAAATATTTCACAAAAAAGCATGTATTTTATTGTTTGTAGTTTCATTTTAACATTAATGTTATTATTTTCAAATTTGAAATGTAGAAGTGAATTTACAGATTTACATTTTGCTTTCTTGTGGAAAAGTACTTTTTACAAGTGCTGTTTCATAGATGTGAAACCATGTTTAAACATTTCTCAAAAAAGCATGTATTTTAATGTTTGTAGTTTCATTTTAACATTTATGTTGTTCTTTTCAAAATTGAAATGTAGAAGTGAATTTACAGATCTACATTTTGTTTTCTTGTAGAAAAGTGCTTTTTACCTGTGCTGTTTCATTGATGCCAAATCATGTTTAAACATTACTCAAAAAAGCATGTATTTTATTGTTTGTAGTTTCATTTTAACATTTATGTTATTCTTTTCAAATTTGTAATGTAGAAGTGAATTTACAGATTTACATTTTGCTTTCTTGTGGAAAAGTACTTTTTACAAGTGCTGTTTCATAGATGTGAAACCATGTTTAAACATTTCTCAAAAAAGCATGTATTTTAAAGTTTGTAGTTTCATTTTAACATTTATGTTGTTCTTTTCAAAATTGAAATGTAGAAGTGAATTTACAGATTTACATTTTGCTTTCATGTGGAAAAGTACTTTTTACAAGTGCTGTTTCATAGATGTGAAACCATGTTTAAACGTTTCTCAAAAAAGCATGTATTTTAATGTTTGTAGTTTCATTTTAACAGTTATGTTATTCTTTTCAAATTTGAAATGTAGAAGTGAATTTACAGATTTACATTTTGCTTTCTTTTAGAAAAGTTCTTTTTACAAGTGCTGTTTCATAGATGTGAAACCATGTTTAAACATTTCTCAAAAAAGCATGTATTTTAATGTTTGTAGTTTCATTTTAACATTTATGTTGTTCTTTTCAAAATTGAAATGTAGAAGTGAATTTACAGATCTACATTTTGTTTTCTTGTAGAAAAGTGCTTTTTACATGTGCTGTTTCATGATGTGAAATCATGTTTAAACATTTCACAAAAAAGCATGTATTTTATTGTTTGTAGTTTCATTTAAACATTTATGTTATTCTTTTCAAATTTGAAATGTAGAAGTGAATTTACAGATTTACATTTTGCTTTCTTGTGGAAAAGTACTTTTTACAAGTGCTGTTTCATAGATGTGAAACCATGTTTAAACATTTCTCAAAAAAGCATGTATTTTAATGTTTGTAGTTTCATTTTAACATTTATGTTATTCCTTTCAAAATTGAAATGTAGAAGTGAATTTACAGGTCTACATTTTTTTTCTTGTAGAAAGTACTTTTTACGTGCTGTTTCATTGATGTGAAACCATGTTTAAATATTTCTCAAAAAAGCATGTATTTTAATGTTTGTAGTTTCATTTTAACATATATGTTATTCTTTTCAAAATTGAAATGTGGAAGTGAATTTATGCATCCTCATTTTGATTTCTTTTAGAAAAGTACTTTTTACAAGTGCTGTTTCATAGATGTGAAATCATGTTTAAACATTTCTCAAAAAAGCATGTATTTTAATGTTTGTAGTTTCATTTTAACATTTATGTTATTCTTTTCAAATTTGAAATGTAGAAGTGAATTTACAGATTTACATTTTGCTTTCTTGTGGAAAAGTACTTTTTACAAGTGCTGTTTCATAGATGTGAAACCATGTTTAAACATTTCTCAAAAAAGCATGTATTTTAATGTTTGTAGTTACATTTTAACATTTATGTTGTTCTTTTCAAAATTGAAATGTAGAAGTGAATTTACAGATCTACATTTTGTTTTCTTGTAGAAAAGTGCTTTTTACCTGTGCTGTTTCATTGATGTGAAATCATGTTTAAACATTTCACAAAAAAGCATGTATTTTATTGTTTGTAGTTTCATTTTAACATTTATCTTATTATTTTCAAATTTGAAATGTAGAAGTGAATATAAAGATTTACATTTTGCTTTCTTGTGGAAAAGTACTTTTTGCAAGTGCAGTTTCATAGATGTGAAAACATGTTTAAACATTTCTCAAATAAGCATGTATTTTAATGTTTGTAGTTTCATTTTAACATTTATGTTGTTCTTTTCAAAATTGAAATGTAGAAGTGAATTTACAGATCTACATTTTGTTTTCTTGTAGAAAAGTGCTTTTTACCTGTGCTGTTTCATTGATGTCAAATCATGTTTAAACATTACTCAAAAAAGCATGTATTTTATGTTTGTACTTTCATTTTAACATTTATGTTGTTCTTTTCAAAATTGAAATGTAGAAGTGAATTTACAGATCAACATTTTGTTTTCTTGTAGAAAAGTGCTTTTTACCTGTGCTGTTTCATTGATGTGAAATCATGTTTAAACATTACTCAAAAAAGCATGTATTTTAATATTTGTAGTTTCATTTTAACATTTATGTAGTTGTTTTCAAAATTGAAATGTAGGTGAATTTACAGATTTACATTTTGCTTTCTTGTGGAAAAGTACTTTTTACAAGTGCTGTTTCATAGATGTGAAACCATGTTTAAACATTTCTCAAAAAAGCATGTATTTTAATGTTTGTAGTTTCATTTTAACATTTATGTTGTTCTTTTCAAAATTGAAATGTAGAAGTGAATTTACAGATCTACATTTTGTTTTCTTGTAGAAAAGTGCTTTTTACCTGTGCTGTTTCATTGATGCCAAATCATGTTTAAACATTACTCAAAAAAGCATGTATTTTATTGTTTGTAGTTTCATTTTAACATTTATGTTATTCTTTTCAAATTTGTAATGTAGAAGTGAATTTACAGATTTACATTTTGCTTTCTTGTGGAAAAGTACTTTTTACAAGTGCTGTTTCATAGATGTGAAACCATGTTTAAACATTTCTCAAAAAAGCATGTATTTTAATGTTTGTAGTTTCATTTTAACATTTATGTTGTTCTTTTCAAAATTGAAATGTAGAAGTGAATTTACAGATTTACATTTTGCTTTCTTGTGGAAAAGTACTTTTTACAAGTGCTGTTTCATAGATGTGAAACCATGTTTAAACCTTTCTCAAAAAAGCATGTATTTTAATGTTTGTAGTTTCATTTTAACATTTATGTTATTCTTTTCAAATTTGAAATGTAGAAGTGAATTTACAGATTTACATTTTGCTTTCTTTTAGAAAAGTTCTTTTTACAAGTGCTGTTTCATAGATGTGAAACCATGTATAAACATTTCTCAAAAAGGAATGTATTTTAATGTTTGTAGTTTCATTTTAACATTTATGTTGTTCTTTTCAAAATTGAAATGTAGAAGTGAATTTACAGATCTACATTTTGTTTTCTTGTAGAAATGTGCTTTTTACATGTGCTGTTTCATGATGTGAAATCATGTTTAAACATTTCACAAAAAAGCATGTATTTTATTGTTTGTAGTTTCATTTAAACATTTATGTTATTCTTTTCAAATTTGAAATGTAGAAGTGAATTTACAGATTTACATTTTGCTTTCTTGTGGAAAAGTACTTTTTACAAGTGCTGTTTCATAGATGTGAAACCATGTTTAAACATTTCTCAAAAAAGCATGTATTTTAGTGTTTGTAGTTTCATTTTAACATTTATGTTATTCCTTTCAAAATTGAAATGTAGAAGTGAATTTACAGATCTACATTTTTTTTTCTTGTAGAAAAGTACTTTTTACGTGCTGTTTCATTGATGTGAAACCATGTTTAAATATTTCACAAAAAAGCATGTATTTTAATGTTTGTAGTTTCATTTTAACATTTATGTTATTCTTTTCAAAATTGAAATGTGGAAGTGAATTTATGCATCCTCATTTTGATTTCTTTTAGAAAAGTACTTTTTACAAGTGCTGTTTCATAGATGTGAAATCATGTTTAAACATTTCTCAAAAAAGCATGTATTTTAATGTTTGTAGTTTCATTTTAACATTTATGTTATTCTTTTCAAAATTGAAATGTAGAAGTGAATTTACAGATCTACATTTTGCTTTCTTTTAGAAAAGTTCTTTTTACAAGTGCTGTTTCATAGATGTGAAATCATGTTTAAACATTTCACAAAAAAGCATTTATTTTATTGTTTGTAGTTTCATTTTAACATTTATGTTGTTCTTTTCAAAATTGAAATGTAGAAGTGAATTTACAGATTTACATTTTGCTTTCATGTGGAAAAGTACTTTTTACAAGTGCTGTTTCATAGATGTGAAACCATGTTTAAACGTTTCTCAAAAAAGCATGTATTTTAATGTTTGTAGTTTCATTTTAACAGTTATGTTATTCTTTTCAAATTTGAAATGTAGAAGTGAATTTACAGATTTACATTTTGCTTTCTTTTAGAAAAGTTCTTTTTACAAGTGCTGTTTCATAGATGTGAAACCATGTTTAAACATTTCTCAAAAAAGCATGTATTTTAATGTTTGTAGTTTCATTTTAACATTTATGTTGTTCTTTTCAAAATGAAATGAGAAGTGAATTTACAGATCTACATTTTGTTTTCTTGTAGAAAAGTGCTTTTTACATGTGCTGTTTCATTGATGTGAAATCATGTTTAAATATTTCACAAAAAAGCATGTATTTTATTGTTTGTAGTTTCATTTTAACATTAATGTTATTATTTTCAAATTTGAAATGTAGAAGTGAATTTACAGATTTACATTTTGCTTTCTTGTGGAAAAGTACTTTTTACAAGTGCTGTTTCATAGATGTGAAACCATGTTTAAACATTTCTCAAAAAAGCATGTATTTTAATGTTTGTAGTTTCATTTTAACATTTATGTTGTTCTTTTCAAAATTGAAATGTAGAAGTGAATTTACAGATCTACATTTTGTTTTCTTGTAGAAAAGTGCTTTTTACCTGTGCTGTTTCATTGATGCCAAATCATGTTTAAACATTACTCAAAAAAGCATGTATTTTATTGTTTGTAGTTTCATTTTAACATTTATGTTATTCTTTTCAAATTTGTAATGTAGAAGTGAATTTACAGATTTACATTTTGCTTTCTTGTGGAAAAGTACTTTTTACAAGTGCTGTTTCATAGATGTGAAACCATGTTTAAACATTTCTCAAAAAAGCATGTATTTTAAAGTTTGTAGTTTCATTTTAACATTTATGTTGTTCTTTTCAAAATTGAAATGTAGAAGTGAATTTACAGATTTACATTTTGCTTTCATGTGGAAAAGTACTTTTTACAAGTGCTGTTTCATAGATGTGAAACCATGTTTAAACGTTTCTCAAAAAAGCATGTATTTTAATGTTTGTAGTTTCATTTTAACAGTTATGTTATTCTTTTCAAATTTGAAATGTAGAAGTGAATTTACAGATTTACATTTTGCTTTCTTTTAGAAAAGTTCTTTTTACAAGTGCTGTTTCATAGATGTGAAACCATGTTTAAACATTTCTCAAAAAAGCATGTATTTTAATGTTTGTAGTTTCATTTTAACATTTATGTTGTTCTTTTCAAAATTGAAATGTAGAAGTGAATTTACAGATCTACATTTTGTTTTCTTGTAGAAAAGTGCTTTTTACATGTGCTGTTTCATGATGTGAAATCATGTTTAAACATTTCACAAAAAAGCATGTATTTTATTGTTTGTAGTTTCATTTAAACATTTATGTTATTCTTTTCAAATTTGAAATGTAGAAGTGAATTTACAGATTTACATTTTGCTTTCTTGTGGAAAAGTACTTTTTACAAGTGCTGTTTCATAGATGTGAAACCATGTTTAAACATTTCTCAAAAAAGCATGTATTTTAATGTTTGTAGTTTCATTTTAACATTTATGTTATTCCTTTCAAAATTGAAATGTAGAAGTGAATTTACAGGTCTACATTTTTTTTCTTGTAGAAAAGTACTTTTTACGTGCTGTTTCATTGATGTGAAACCATGTTTAAATATTTCTCAAAAAAGCATGTATTTTAATGTTTGTAGTTTCATTTTAACATATATGTTATTCTTTTCAAAATTGAAATGTGGAAGTGAATTTATGCATCCTCATTTTGATTTCTTTTAGAAAAGTACTTTTTACAAGTGCTGTTTCATAGATGTGAAATCATGTTTAAACATTTCTCAAAAAAGCATGTATTTTAATGTTTGTAGTTTCATTTTAACATTTATGTTATTCTTTTCAAATTTGAAATGTAGAAGTGAATTTACAGATTTACATTTTGCTTTCTTGTGGAAAAGTACTTTTTACAAGTGCTGTTTCATAGATGTGAAACCATGTTTAAACATTTCTCAAAAAAGCATGTATTTTAATGTTTGTAGTTACATTTTAACATTTATGTTGTTCTTTTCAAAATTGAAATGTAGAAGTGAATTTACAGATCTACATTTTGTTTTCTTGTAGAAAAGTGCTTTTTACCTGTGCTGTTTCATTGATGTGAAATCATGTTTAAACATTTCACAAAAAAGCATGTATTTTATTGTTTGTAGTTTCATTTTAACATTTATCTTATTATTTTCAAATTTGAAATGTAGAAGTGAATATAAAGATTTACATTTTGCTTTCTTGTGGAAAAGTACTTTTTGCAAGTGCAGTTTCATAGATGTGAAAACATGTTTAAACATTTCTCAAATAAGCATGTATTTTAATGTTTGTAGTTTCATTTTAACATTTATGTTGTTCTTTTCAAAATTGAAATGTAGAAGTGAATTTACAGATCTACATTTTGTTTTCTTGTAGAAAAGTGCTTTTTACCTGTGCTGTTTCATTGATGTCAAATCATGTTTAAACATTACTCAAAAAAGCATGTATTTTATGTTTGTACTTTCATTTTAACATTTATGTTGTTCTTTTCAAAATTGAAATGTAGAAGTGAATTTACAGATCAACATTTTGTTTTCTTGTAGAAAAGTGCTTTTTACCTGTGCTGTTTCATTGATGTGAAATCATGTTTAAACATTACTCAAAAAAGCATGTATTTTAATATTTGTAGTTTCATTTTAACATTTATGTAGTTGTTTTCAAAATTGAAATGTAGGTGAATTTACAGATTTACATTTTGCTTTCTTGTGGAAAAGTACTTTTTACAAGTGCTGTTTCATAGATGTGAAACCATGTTTAAACATTTCTCAAAAAAGCATGTATTTTAATGTTTGTAGTTTCATTTTAACATTTATGTTGTTCTTTTCAAAATTGAAATGTAGAAGTGAATTTACAGATCTACATTTTGTTTTCTTGTAGAAAAGTGCTTTTTACCTGTGCTGTTTCATTGATGCCAAATCATGTTTAAACATTACTCAAAAAAGCATGTATTTTATTGTTTGTAGTTTCATTTTAACATTTATGTTATTCTTTTCAAATTTGTAATGTAGAAGTGAATTTACAGATTTACATTTTGCTTTCTTGTGGAAAAGTACTTTTTACAAGTGCTGTTTCATAGATGTGAAACCATGTTTAAACATTTCTCAAAAAAGCATGTATTTTAATGTTTGTAGTTTCATTTTAACATTTATGTTGTTCTTTTCAAAATTGAAATGTAGAAGTGAATTTACAGATTTACATTTTGCTTTCTTGTGGAAAAGTACTTTTTACAAGTGCTGTTTCATAGATGTGAAACCATGTTTAAACCTTTCTCAAAAAAGCATGTATTTTAATGTTTGTAGTTTCATTTTAACATTTATGTTATTCTTTTCAAATTTGAAATGTAGAAGTGAATTTACAGATTTACATTTTGCTTTCTTTTAGAAAAGTTCTTTTTACAAGTGCTGTTTCATAGATGTGAAACCATGTATAAACATTTCTCAAAAAGGAATGTATTTTAATGTTTGTAGTTTCATTTTAACATTTATGTTGTTCTTTTCAAAATTGAAATGTAGAAGTGAATTTACAGATCTACATTTTGTTTTCTTGTAGAAATGTGCTTTTTACATGTGCTGTTTCATGATGTGAAATCATGTTTAAACATTTCACAAAAAAGCATGTATTTTATTGTTTGTAGTTTCATTTAAACATTTATGTTATTCTTTTCAAATTTGAAATGTAGAAGTGAATTTACAGATTTACATTTTGCTTTCTTGTGGAAAAGTACTTTTTACAAGTGCTGTTTCATAGATGTGAAACCATGTTTAAACATTTCTCAAAAAAGCATGTATTTTAGTGTTTGTAGTTTCATTTTAACATTTATGTTATTCCTTTCAAAATTGAAATGTAGAAGTGAATTTACAGATCTACATTTTTTTTTCTTGTAGAAAAGTACTTTTTACGTGCTGTTTCATTGATGTGAAACCATGTTTAAATATTTCACAAAAAAGCATGTATTTTAATGTTTGTAGTTTCATTTTAACATTTATGTTATTCTTTTCAAAATTGAAATGTGGAAGTGAATTTATGCATCCTCATTTTGATTTCTTTTAGAAAAGTACTTTTTACAAGTGCTGTTTCATAGATGTGAAATCATGTTTAAACATTTCTCAAAAAAGCATGTATTTTAATGTTTGTAGTTTCATTTTAACATTTATGTTATTCTTTTCAAATTTGAAATGTAGAAGTGAATTTACAGATTTACATTTTGCTTTCTTGTGGAAAAGTACTTTTTACAAGTGTTGTTTCATAGATGTGAAACCATGTTTAAACATTTCTCAAAAAAGCATGTATTTTAATGTTTGTAGTTTCATTTTAACATTTATGTTATTCTTTTCAAAATTGAAATGTAGAAGTGAATTTACAGATCGACATTTTGTTTTCTTGTAAAAAAGTACTTTTTACAAGTGCTGTTTCATAGATGTGAAATCATGTTTAAACATTTCTCAAAAAAGCATGTATTTTATTGTTTGTAGTTTCATTTTAACATTAATGTTATTCTTTTCAAAATTGAATATGTAGAAGTGAATTTATGCATCCTCATTTTGCTTTCTTTTAGAAAAGTACTTTTTACAAGTGCTGTTTCATAGATGTGAAACCATGTTTAAACATTACTCAAAAAAGCATGTATTTTTTGTTTGTACTTTCATTTTAACATTTATGTTATTCTTTTCAAATTTGAAATGTAGATGTGAATTTACAGATTTACATTTTGCTTTCTTGTGGAAAAGTACTTTTTACAAGTGCTGTTTCATAGATGTGAAACCATGTTTAAACATTTCTCAAAAAAGCATGTATTTTAATGTTTGTAGTTTCATTTTAACATTTATGTTGTTCTTTTCAAAATTGAAATGTAGAAGTGAATTTACAGATCAACATTTTGTTTTCTTGTAGAAAAGTGCTTTTTACCTGTGCTGTTTCATTGATGTGAAATCATGTTTAAACATTTCTCAAAAAAGCATGTATTTTAGTGTTTGTAGTTTCATTTTAACATTTATGTTATTCCTTTCAAAATTGAAATGTAGAAGTGAATTTACAGATCTACATTTTTTTTTCTTGTAGAAAAGTACTTTTTACGTGCTGTTTCATTGATGTGAAACCGTTTAAATATTTCACAAAAAAGCATGTATTTTAATGTTTGTAGTTTCATTTTAACATTTATGTTATTCTTTTCAAAATTGAAATGTGGAAGTGAATTTATGCATCCTCATTTTGATTTCTTTTAGAAAAGTACTTTTTACAAGTGCTGTTTCATAGATGTGAAATCATGTTTAAACATTTCTCAAAAAAGCATGTATTTTAATGTTTGTAGTTTCATTTTAACATTTATGTTATTCTTTTCAAATTTGAAATGTAGAAGTGAATTTACAGATTTACATTTTGCTTTCTTGTGGAAAAGTACTTTTTACAAGTGTTGTTTCATAGATGTGAAACCATGTTTAAACATTTCTCAAAAAAGCATGTATTTTAATGTTTGTAGTTTCATTTTAACATTTATGTTATTCTTTTCAAAATTGAAATGTAGAAGTGAATTTACAGATCGACATTTTGTTTTCTTGTAAAAAAGTACTTTTTACAAGTGCTGTTTCATAGATGTGAAATCATGTTTAAACATTTCTCAAAAAAGCATGTATTTTATTGTTTGTAGTTTCATTTTAACATTAATGTTATTCTTTTCAAAATTGAATATGTAGAAGTGAATTTATGCATCCTCATTTTGCTTTCTTTTAGAAAAGTACTTTTTACAAGTGCTGTTTCATAGATGTGAAACCATGTTTAAACATTACTCAAAAAAGCATGTATTTTTTGTTTGTACTTTCATTTTAACATTTATGTTATTCTTTTCAAATTTGAAATGTAGATGTGAATTTACAGATTTACATTTTGCTTTCTTGTGGAAAAGTACTTTTTACAAGTGCTGTTTCATAGATGTGAAACCATGTTTAAACATTTCTCAAAAAAGCATGTATTTTAATGTTTGTAGTTTCATTTTAACATTTATGTTGTTCTTTTCAAAATGAAATGAGAAGTGAATTTACAGATCTACATTTTGTTTTCTTGTAGAAAAGTGCTTTTTACATGTGCTGTTTCATTGATGTGAAATCATGTTTAAATATTTCACAAAAAAGCATGTATTTTATTGTTTGTAGTTTCATTTTAACATTTATGTAGTTGTTTTCAAAATTGAAATGTAGAAGTGAATTTACAGATTTACATTTTGCTTTCTTGTGGAAAAGTACTTTTTACAAGTGCTGTTTCATAGATGTGAAACCATGTTTAAACATTTCTCAAAAAAGCATGTATTTTAATGTTTGTAGTTTCATTTTAACATTTATGTTGTTCTTTTCAAAATGAAATGAGAAGTGAATTTACAGATCTACATTTTGTTTTCTTGTAGAAAAGTGCTTTTTACATGTGCTGTTTCATTGATGTGAAATCATGTTTAAATATTTCACAAAAAAGCATGTATTTTATTGTTTGTAGTTTCATTTTAACATTAATGTTATTATTTTCAAATTTGAAATGTAGAAGTGAATTTACAGATTTACATTTTGCTTTCTTGTGGAAAAGTACTTTTTACAAGTGCTGTTTCATAGATGTGAAACCATGTTTAAACATTTCTCAAAAAAGCATGTATTTTAATGTTTGTAGTTTCATTTTATCATTTATGTTGTTCTTTTCAAAATTGAAATGTAGAAGTGAATTTACAGATCTACATTTTGTTTTCTTGTAGAAAAGTGCTTTTTACCTGTGCTGTTTCATTGATGTGAAATCATGTTTAAACATTACTCAAAAAAGCATGTATTTTAATATTTGTAGTTTCATTTTAACATTTATGTAGTTGTTTTCAAAATTGAAATGTAGAAGTGAATTTACAGATCTACATTTTGTTTTCTTGTAGAAAAGTGCTTTTTACCTGTGCTGTTTCATATATGTGAAACCATGTTTAAACATTTCTCAAAAAAGCATGTATTTTAATGTTTGTAGTTTCATTTTAACATTAATGTTATTCTTTTCAAAATTGAATATGTAGAAGTGAATTTATGCATCCTCATTTTGCTTTATTTTAGAAAAGTACTTTTTACAAGTGCTGTTTCATAGATGTGAAATCATGTTTAAACATTTCTCAAAAAAGCATGTATTTTAATGTTTGTAGTTTCATTTTAACATTTATGTTATTCTTTTCAAATTTGAAATGTAGAAGTGAATTTACAGATTTACATTTTGCTTTCTTGTGGAAAAGTACTTTTTACGTGCTGTTTCATAGATGTGAAACCATGTTTAAACATTTCTCAAAAAAGCATGTATTTTAATGTTTGTAGTTACATTTTAACATTTATGTTGTTCTTTTCAAAATTGAAATGTAGAAGTGAATTTACAGATCTACATTTTGTTTTCTTGTAGAAAAGTGCTTTTTACCTGTGCTGTTTCATTGATGTGAAATCATGTTTAAACATTTCACAAAAAAGCATGTATTTTATTGTTTGTAGTTTCATTTTAACATTTATGTTATTATTTTCAAATTTGAAATGTAGAAGTGAATATACAGATTTACATTTTGCTTTCTTGTGGAAAAGTACTTTTTGCAAGTGCTGTTTCATAGATGTGAAAACATGTTTAAACATTTCTCAAAAAAGCATGTATTTTAATGTTTGTAGTTTCATTTTAACATTTATGTTGTTCTTTTCAAAATTGAAATGTAGAAGTGAATTTACAGATCTACATTTTGTTTTCTTGTAGAAAAGTGCTTTTTACCTGTGCTGTTTCATTGATGTCAAATCATGTTTAAACATTACTCAAAAAAGCATGTATTTTATGTTTGTAGTTTCATTTTAACATTTATGTTATTCTTTTCAAATTTGAAATGTAGAAGTGAATTTACAGATTTACATTTTGCTTTCTTGTGGAAAAGTACTTTTTACAAGTGCTGTTTCATAGATGTGAAACCATGTTTAAACATTTCTCAAAAAAGCATGTATTTTAATATTTGTAGTTTCATTTTAACATTTATGTAGTTGTTTTCAAAATTGAAATGTAGGTGAATTTACAGATTTACATTTTGCTTTCTTGTGGAAAAGTACTTTTTACAAGTGCTGTTTCATAGATGTGAAACCATGTTTAAACATTTCTCAAAAAAGCATGTATTTTAATGTTTGTAGTTTCATTTTAACATTTATGTTGTTCTTTTCAAAATGAAATGAGAAGTGAATTTACAGATCTACATTTTGTTTTCTTGTAGAAAAGTGCTTTTTACATGTGCTGTTTCATTGATGTGAAATCATGTTTAAATATTTCACAAAAAAGCATGTATTTTATTGTTTGTAGTTTCATTTTAACATTAATGTTATTATTTTCAAATTTGAAATGTAGAAGTGAATTTACAGATTTACATTTTGCTTTCTTGTGGAAAAGTACTTTTTACAAGTGCTGTTTCATAGATGTGAAACCATGTTTAAACATTTCTCAAAAAAGCATGTATTTTAATGTTTGTAGTTTCATTTTAACATTTATGTTGTTCTTTTCAAAATTGAAATGTAGAAGTGAATTTACAGATCTACATTTTGTTTTCTTGTAGAAAAGTGCTTTTTACCTGTGCTGTTTCATTGATGCCAAATCATGTTTAAACATTACTCAAAAAAGCATGTATTTTATTGTTTGTAGTTTCATTTTAACATTTATGTTATTCTTTTCAAATTTGTAATGTAGAAGTGAATTTACAGATTTACATTTTGCTTTCTTGTGGAAAAGTACTTTTTACAAGTGCTGTTTCATAGATGTGAAACCATGTTTAAACATTTCTCAAAAAAGCATGTATTTTAATGTTTGTAGTTTCATTTTAACATTTATGTTGTTCTTTTCAAAATTGAAATGTAGAAGTGAATTTACAGATTTACATTTTGCTTTCTTGTGGAAAAGTACTTTTTACAAGTGCTGTTTCATAGATGTGAAACCATGTTTAAACGTTTCTCAAAAAACAATGTATTTTAATGTTTGTAGTTTCATTTTAACATTTATGTTATTCTTTTCAAATTTGAAATGTAGAAGTGAATTTACAGATTTACATTTTGCTTTCTTTTAGAAAAGTTCTTTTTACAAGTGCTGTTTCATAGATGTGAAACCATGTATAAACATTTCTCAAAAAGGAATGTATTTTAATGTTTGTAGTTTCATTTTAACATTTATGTTGTTCTTTTCAAAATTGAAATGTAGAAGTGAATTTACAGATCTACATTTTGTTTTCTTGTAGAAAAGTGCTTTTTACATGTGCTGTTTCATGATGTGAAATCATGTTTAAACAGTTCACAAAAAAAGCATGTATTTTATTGTTTGTAGTTTCATTTAAACATTTATGTTATTCTTTTCAAATTTGAAATGTAGAAGTGAATTTACAGATTTACATTTTGCTTTCTTGTGGAAAAGTACTTTTTACAAGTGCTGTTTCATAGATGTGAAACCATGTTTAAACATTTCTCAAAAAAGCATGTATTTTAATGTTTGTAGTTACATTTTAACATTTATGTTGTTCTTTTCAAAATTGAAATGTAGAAGTGAATTTACAGATCTACATTTTGTTTTCTTGTAGAAAAGTGCTTTTTACCTGTGCTGTTTCATTGATGTGAAATCATGTTTAAACATTTCACAAAAAAGCATGTATTTTATTGTTTGTAGTTTCATTTTAACATTTATGTTATTATTTTCAAATTTGAAATGTAGAAGTGAATATACAGATTTACATTTTGCTTTCTTGTGGAAAAGTACTTTTTGCAAGTGCTGTTTCATAGATGTAAAAACATGTTTAAACATTTCTCAAAAAAGCATGTATTTTAATGTTTGTAGTTTCATTTTAACATTTATGTTGTTCTTTTCAAAATTGAAATGTAGAAGTGAATTTACAGATCTACATTTTGTTTTCTTGTAGAAAAGTGCTTTTTACCTGTGCTGTTTCATTGATGCCAAATCATGTTTAAACATTACTCAAAAAAGCATGTATTTTATTGTTTGTAGTTTCATTTTAACATTTATGTTATTCTTTTCAAATTTGTAATGTAGAAGTGAATTTACAGATTTACATTTTGCTTTCTTGTGGAAAAGTACTTTTTACAAGTGCTGTTTCATAGATGTGAAACCATGTTTAAACATTTCTCAAAAAAGCATGTATTTTAATGTTTGTAGTTTCATTTTAACATTTATGTTGTTCTTTTCAAAATTGAAATGTAGAAGTGAATTTACAGATTTACATTTTGCTTTCTTGTGGAAAAGTACTTTTTACAAGTGCTGTTTCATAGATGTGAAACCATGTTTAAACGTTTCTCAAAAAACAATGTATTTTAATGTTTGTAGTTTCATTTTAACATTTATGTTATTCTTTTCAAATTTGAAATGTAGAAGTGAATTTACAGATTTACATTTTGCTTTCTTTTAGAAAAGTTCTTTTTACAAGTGCTGTTTCATAGATGTGAAACCATGTATAAACATTTCTCAAAAAGGAATGTATTTTAATGTTTGTAGTTTCATTTTAACATTTATGTTGTTCTTTTCAAAATTGAAATGTAGAAGTGAATTTACAGATCTACATTTTGTTTTCTTGTAGAAAAGTGCTTTTTACATGTGCTGTTTCATGATGTGAAATCATGTTTAAACATTTCACAAAAAAAGCATGTATTTTATTGTTTGTAGTTTCATTTAAACATTTATGTTATTCTTTTCAAATTTGAAATGTAGAAGTGAATTTACAGATTTACATTTTGCTTTCTTGTGGAAAAGTACTTTTTACAAGTGCTGTTTCATAGATGTGAAACCATGTTTAAACATTTCTCAAAAAAGCATGTATTTTAATGTTTGTAGTTACATTTTAACATTTATGTTGTTCTTTTCAAAATTGAAATGTAGAAGTGAATTTACAGATCTACA
This sequence comes from Narcine bancroftii, assembly GCF_036971445.1. Taxonomy (NCBI): domain Eukaryota; kingdom Metazoa; phylum Chordata; class Chondrichthyes; order Torpediniformes; family Narcinidae; genus Narcine; species Narcine bancroftii. The sequence continues at coordinate 3,980,976 of NW_027211800.1, read as the reverse complement.
TTTTGTTTTCTTGTAGAAAAGTGCTTTTTACCTGTGCTGTTTCATTGATGTGAAATCATGTTTAAACATTTCACAAAAAAGCATGTATTTTATTGTTTGTAGTTTCATTTTAACATTTATGTTATTATTTTCAAATTTGAAATGTAGAAGTGAATATACAGATTTACATTTTGCTTTCTTGTGGAAAAGTACTTTTTGCAAGTGCTGTTTCATAGATGTAAAAACATGTTTAAACATTTCTCAAAAAAGCATGTATTTTAATGTTTGTAGTTTCATTTTAACATTTATGTTGTTCTTTTCAAAATTGAAATGTAGAAGTGAATTTACAGATCTACATTTTGTTTTCTTGTAGAAAAGTGCTTTTTACCTGTGCTGTTTCATTGATGTCAAATCATGTTTAAACATTACTCAAAAAAGCATGTATTTTATGTTTGTAGTTTCATTTTAACATTTATGTTATTCTTTTCAAATTTGAAATGTAGAAGAGAATTTACAGATTTACATTTTGCTTTCTTGTGGAAAAGTACTTTTTACAAGTGCTGTTTCATAGATGTGAAACCATGTTTAAACATTTCTCAAAAAAGCATGTATTTTAATGTTTGTAGTTTCATTTTAACATTTATGTTGTTCTTTTCAAAATTGAAATGTAGAAGTGAATTTACAGATCAACATTTTGTTTTCTTGTAGAAAAGTGCTTTTTACCTGTGCTGTTTCATTGATGTGAAATCATGTTTAAACATTACTCAAAAAAGCATGTATTTTAATATTTGTAGTTTCATTTTAACATTTATGTAGTTGTTTTCAAAATTGAAATGTAGGTGAATTTACAGATTTACATTTTGCTTTCTTGTGGAAAAGTACTTTTTACAAGTGCTGTTTCATAGATGTGAAACCATGTTTAAACATTTCTCAAAAAAGCATGTATTTTAATGTTTGTAGTTTCATTTTAACATTTATGTTGTTCTTTTCAAAATGAAATGAGAAGTGAATTTACAGATCTACATTTTGTTTTCTTGTAGAAAAGTGCTTTTTACATGTGCTGTTTCATTGATGTGAAATCATGTTTAAATATTTCACAAAAAAGCATGTATTTTATTGTTTGTAGTTTCATTTTAACATTAATGTTATTATTTTCAAATTTGAAATGTAGAAGTGAATTTATAGATTTACATTTTGCTTTCTTGTGGAAAAGTACTTTTTACAAGTGCTGTTTCATAGATGTGAAACCATGTTTAAACATTTCTCAAAAAAGCATGTATTTTAATGTTTGTAGTTTCATTTTAACATTTATGTTGTTCTTTTCAAAATTGAAATGTAGAAGTGAATTTACAGATCTACATTTTGTTTTCTTGTAGAAAAGTGCTTTTTACCTGTGCTGTTTCATTGATGCCAAATCATGTTTAAACATTACCCAAAAAAGCATGTATTTTATTGTTTGTAGTTTCATTTTAACATTTATGTTATTCTTTTCAAATTTGTAATGTAGAAGTGAATTTACAGATTTACATTTTGCTTTCTTGTGGAAAAGTACTTTTTACAAGTGCTGTTTCATAGATGTGAAACCATGTTTAAACATTTCTCAAAAAAGCATGTATTTTAATGTTTGTAGTTTCATTTTAACATTTATGTTATTCTTTTCAAAATTGAAATGTAGAAGTGAATTTACAGATCTACATTTTGCTTTCTTTTAGAAAAGTTCTTTTTACAAGTGCTGTTTCATAGATGTGAAATCATGTTTAAACATTTCACAAAAAAGCATGTATTTTATTGTTTGTAGTTTCATTTTAACATTTATGTTATTCTTTTCAAAATTGAAATGTGGAAGTGAATTTATGCATCCTCATTTTGATTTCTTTTAGAAAAGTACTTTTTACAAGTGCTGTTTCATAGATGTGAAATCATGTTTAAACATTTCTCAAAAAAGCATGTATTTTAATGTTTGTAGTTTCATTTTAACATTTATGTTGTTCTTTTCAAAATTGATATGTAGAAGTGAATTTACAGATCTACATTTTTTTTTCTTGTAGAAAAGTACTTTTTACGTGCTGTTTCATTGATGTGAAACCATGTTTAAATATTTCTCAAAAAAGCATGTATTTTAATGTTTGTAGTTTCATTTTAACATTTATGTTATTCTTTTCAAAATTGAAATGTAGAAGTGAATTTACAGATTTACATTTTGCTTTCTTGTGGAAAAGTACTTATTACAAGTGCTGTTTCATAGATGTGAAACCATGTTTAAACGTTTCTCAAAAAAGCATGTATTTTAATGTTTGTAGTTTCATTTTAACATTTATGTTATTCTTTTCAAATTTGAAATGTAGAAGTGAATTTACAGATTTACATTTTGCTTTCTTTTAGAAAAGTTCTTTTTACAAGTGCTGTTTCATAGATGTGAAACCATGTATAAACATTTCTCAAAAAGGAATGTATTTTAATGTTTGTAGTTTCATTTTAACATTTATGTTGTTCTTTTCAAAATTGAAATGTAGAAGTGAATTTACAGATCTACATTTTGTTTTCTTGTAGAAAAGTGCTTTTTACATGTGCTGTTTCATGATGTGAAATCATGTTTAAACATTTCACAAAAAAGCATGTATTTTATTGTTTGTAGTTTCATTTAAACATTTATGTTATTCTTTTCAAATTTGAAATGTAGAAGTGAATTTACAGATTTACATTTTGCTTTCTTGTGGAAAAGTACTTTTTACAAGTGCTGTTTCATAGATGTGAAACCATGTTTAAACATTTCTCAAAAAAGCATGTATTTTAATGTTTGTAGTTTCATTTTAACATTTATGTTATTCCTTTCAAAATTGAAATGTAGAAGTGAATTTACAGATCGACATTTTTTTTTCTTGTAGAAAAGTACTTTTTACGTGCTGTTTCATTGATGTGAAACCATGTTTAAATATTTCTCAAAAAAGCATGTATTTTAATGTTTGTAGTTTCATTTTAACATTTATGTTATTCTTTTCAAAATTGAAATGTGGAAGTGAATTTATGCATCCTCATTTTGATTTCTTTTAGAAAAGTACTTTTTACAAGTGCTGTTTCATAGATGTGAAATCATGTTTAAACATTTCTCAAAAAAGCATGTATTTTAATGTTTGTAGTTTCATTTTAACATTTATGTTATTCTTTTCAAATTTGAAATGTAGAAGTGAATTTACAGATTTACATTTTGCTTTCTTGTGGAAAAGTACTTTTTACAAGTGTTGTTTCATAGATGTGAAACCATGTTTAAACATTTCTCAAAAAAGCATGTATTTTAATGTTTGTAGTTTCATTTTAACATTTATGTTATTCCTTTCAAAATTGAAATGTAGAAGTGAATTTACAGATCGACATTTTTTTTTCTTGTAGAAAAGTACTTTTTACGTGCTGTTTCATTGATGTGAAACCATGTTTAAATATTTCTCAAAAAAGCATGTATTTTAATGTTTGTAGTTTCATTTTAACATTTATGTTATTCTTTTCAAAATTGAAATGTGGAAGTGAATTTATGCATCCTCATTTTGATTTCTTTTAGAAAAGTACTTTTTACCTGTGCTGTTTCATTGATGTGAAATCAGGTTTAAACATTACTCAAAAAAGCATGTATTTTAATGTTTGTAGTTTCATTTTAACATTTATGTTGTTCTTTTCAAAATTGAAATGTAGAAGTGAATTTACAGATCAACATTTTGTTTTCTTGTAGAAAAGTGCTTTTTACCTGTGCTGTTTCATTGATGTGAAATCATGTTTAAACATTACTCAAAAAAGCATGTATTTTAATATTTGTAGTTTCATTTTAACATTTATGTAGTTGTTTTCAAATTTGAAATGTAGAAGTGAATTTACAGATTTACATTTTGCTTTCTTGTGGAAAAGTACTTTTTACGTGCTGTTTCATAGATGTGAAACCATGTTTAAACATTTCTCAAAAAAGCATGTATTTTAATGTTTGTAGTTACATTTTAACATTTATGTTGTTCTTTTCAAAATTGAAATGTAGAATTGAATTTACAGATCTACGTTTTGTTTTCTTGTAGAAAAGTGCTTTTTACCTGTGCTGTTTCATTGATGTCAAATCATGTTTAAACATTACTCAAAAAAGCATGTATTTTATGTTTGTAGTTTCATTTTAACATTTATGTTATTCTTTTCAAATTTGAAATGTAGAAGTGAATTTACAGATTTACATTTTGCTTTCTTGTGGAAAAGTACTTTTTACAAGTGCTGTTTCATAGATGTGAAACCATGTTTAAACATTTCTCAAAAAAGCATGTATTTTAATGTTTGTAGTTTCATTTTAACATTTATGTTGTTCTTTTCAAAATTGAAATGTAGAAGTGAATTTACAGATCAACATTTTGTTTTCTTGTAGAAAAGTGCTTTTTACCTGTGCTGTTTCATTGATGTGAAATCATGTTTAAACATTACTCAAAAAAGCATGTATTTTAATATTTGTAGTTTCATTTTAACATTTATGTAGTTGTTTTCAAAATTGAAATGTAGGTGAATTTACAGATTTACATTTTGCTTTCTTGTGGAAAAGTACTTTTTACAAGTGCTGTTTCATAGATGTGAAACCATGTTTAAACATTTCTCAAAAAAGCATGTATTTTAATGTTTGTAGTTTCATTTTAACATTTATGTTATTCTTTTCAAAATTGAAATGTAGAAGTGAATTTACAGATCTACATTTTGCTTTCTTTTAGAAAAGTTCTTTTTACAAGTGCTGTTTCATAGATGTGAAATCATGTTTAAACATTTCACAAAAAAGCATGTATTTTACTGTTTGTAGTTTCATTTTAACATTTATGTTATTCTTTTCAAAATTGAAATGTGGAAGTGAATTTATGCATCCTCATTTTGATTTCTTTTAGAAAAGTACTTTTTACAAGTGCTGTTTCATAGATGTGAAATCATGTTTAAACATTTCTCAAAAAAGCATGTATTTTAATGTTTGTAGTTTCATTTTAACATTTATGTTATTCTTTTCAAAATTGAAATGTGGAAGTGAATTTATGCATCCTCATTTTGATTTCTTTTAGAAAAGTACTTTTTACAAGTGCTGTTTCATAGATGTGAAATCATGTTTAAACATTTCTCAAAAAAGCATGTATTTTAATGTTTGTAGTTTCATTTTAACATTTATGTTATTCTTTTCAAATTTGAAATGTAGAAGTGAATTTACAGATTTACATTTTGCTTTCTTGTGGAAAAGTACTTTTTACAAGTGTTGTTTCATAGATGTGAAACCATGTTTAAACATTTCTCAAAAAAGCATGTATTTTAATGTTTGTAGTTTCATTTTAACATTTATGTTATTCTTTTCAAAATTGAAATGTAGAAGTGAATTTACAGATCGACATTTTGTTTTATTGTAAAAAAGTACTTTTTACAAGTGCTGTTTCATAGGTGAAATCATGTTTAAATATTTCACAAAAAAGCATGTATTTTATTGTTTGTAGTTTCATTTTAACATTTATGTTATTCTTTTCAAATTTGAAATGTAGAAGTGAATTTACAGATTTACATTTTGCTTTCTTGTGGAAAAGTACTTTTTACAATTGCTGTTTCATAGATGTGAAACCATGTTTAAACATTTTTTCAAAAAAGCATGTATTTTAATGTTTGTAGTTTCATTTTAACATTTATGTTATTCTTTTCAAAATTGAAATGTTAGAAGTGAATTTACGCATCCTCATTTTGCTTTATTTTAGAAAAGTACTTTTCACAAGTGCTGTTTCATTGATGTGAAATCATGTTTAAATATATCACAAAAAAGCATGTATTTTATTGTTTGTAGTTTCATTTTAACATTTATGTTAATATTTTCAAATTTGAAATATAGAACTGAATTTACAGATTTACATTTTGCTTTCATGTGGAAAAGTACTTTTTACAAGTGCTGTTTCATAGATGTGAAACCATGTTTAAACATTTCTCAAAAAAGCATGTATTTTATCGTTTGTAGTTTCATTTTAACATTTATGTTGTACTTTTCAAAATTGAAATGTAGAAGTGAATTTACAGATCTACATTTTGTTTTCTTGTAGAAAAGTGCTTTTTACCTGTGCTGTTTCATTGATGTCAAATCATGTTTAAACATTACTCAAAAAAGCATGTATTTTATTGTTTGTAGTTTCATTTTAACATTTATGTTATTCTTTTCAAATTTGAAATGTAGAAGTGAATTTACAGATTTACATTTTGCTTTCTTGTGGAAAAGTACTTTTTACAAGTGCTGTTTCATAGATGTGAAACCATGTTTAAACATTTCTCAAAAAAGCATGTATTTTAATGTTTGTAGTTTCATTTTAACATTAATGTTATTCTTTTCAAAATTGAATATGTGGAAGTGAATTTATGCATCCTCATTTTGCTTTCTTTTAGAAAAGTACTTTTTACAAGTGCTGTTTCATAGATGTGAAATCATCTTTAAATATTTCACAAAAAAGCATGTATTTTATTGTTTGTAGTTTCATTTTAACATTTATGTTATTATTTTCAAATTTGAAATGTAGAAGTGAATTTACAGATTTACATTTTGCTTTCTTGTGGAAAAGTACTTTTTACAAGTGCTGTTTCATAGATGTGAAAACATGTTTAAACATTTCTCAAAAAAGCATGTATTTTAATGTTTGTAGTTTCATTTTAACATTTATGTTGTTCTTTTCAAAATTGAAATGTAGAAGTGAATTTACAGATCTACATTTTGTTTTCTTGTAGAAAAGTGCTTTTTACCTGTGCTGTTTCATTGATGTCAAATCATGTTTAAACATTACTCAAAAAAGCATGTATTTTATGTTTGTAGTTTCATTTTAACATTTATGTTATTCTTTTCAAATTTAAAATGTAGAAGTGAATTTACAGATTTACATTTTGCTTTCTTGTGGAAAAGTACTTTTTACAAGTGCTGTTTCATAGATGTGAAACCATGTTTAAACATTTCTCAAAAAAGTATGTATTTTAATGTTTGTAGTTTCATTTTAACATTTATGTTGTTCTTTTCAAAATTGAAATGTAGAAGTGAATTTACAGATCAACATTTTGTTTTCTTGCAGAAAAGTGCTTTTTACCTGTGCTGTTTCATTGATGTGAAATCAGGTTTAAACATTACTCAAAAAAGCATGTATTTTAATGTTTGTAGTTTCATTTTAACATTTATGTTGTTCTTTTCAAAATTGAAATGTAGAAGTGAATTTACAGATCAACATTTTGTTTTCTTGTAGAAAAGTGCTTTTTACCTGTGCTGTTTCATTGATGTGAAATCATGTTTAAACATTACTCAAAAAAGCATGTATTTTAATATTTGTAGTTTCATTTTAACATTTATGTAGTTGTTTTCAAATTTGAAATGTAGAAGTGAATTTACAGATTTACATTTTGCTTTCTTGTGGAAAAGTACTTTTTACGTGCTGTTTCATAGATGTGAAACCATGTTTAAACATTTCTCAAAAAAGCATGTATTTTAATGTTTGTAGTTACATTTTAACATTTATGTTGTTCTTTTCAAAATTGAAATGTAGAAGTGAATTTACAGATCTACATTTTGTTTTCTTGTAGAAAAGTGCTTTTTACCTGTGCTGTTTCATTGATGTCAAATCATGTTTAAACATTACTCAAAAAAGCATGTATTTTAATATTTGTAGTTTCATTTTAACATTTATGTAGTTGTTTTCAAAATTGAAATGTAGAAGTGAATTTACAGATTTACATTTTGCTTTCTTGTGGAAAAGTACTTTTTACAAGTGCTGTTTCATAGATGTGAAACCATGTTTAAACATTTCTCAAAAAAGCATGTATTTTAATGTTTGTAGTTTCATTTTAACATTTATGTTGCTCTTTTCAAAATGAAATGAGAAGTGAATTTACAGATCTACATTTTGTTTTCTTGTAGAAAAGTGCTTTTTACATGTGCTGTTTCATTGATGTGAAATCATGTTTAAATATTTCACAAAAAAGCATGTATTTTATTGTTTGTAGTTTCATTTTAACATTAATGTTATTATTTTCAAATTTGAAATGTAGAAGTGAATTTACAGATTTACATTTTGCTTTCTTGTGGAAAAGTACTTTTTACAAGTGCTGTTTCATAGATGTGAAACCATGTTTAAACATTTCTCAAAAAAGCATGTATTTTAATGTTTGTAGTTTCATTTTAACATTTATGTTGTTCTTTTCAAAATTGAAATGTAGAAGTGAATTTACAGATCTACATTTTGTTTTCTTGTAGAAAAGTGCTTTTTACCTGTGCTGTTTCATTGATGTGAAATCATGTTTAAACATTACTCAAAAAAGTATGTATTTTAATGTTTGTAGTTTCATTTTAACATTTATGTAGTTGTTTTCAAAATTGAAATGTAGAAGTGAATTTACAGATTTACATTTTGCTTTCTTGTGGAAAAGTACTTTTTACAAGTGCTGTTTCATAGATGTGAAACCATGTTTAAACATTTCTCAAAAAAGCATGTATTTTAATGTTTGTAGTTTCATTTTAACATTTATGTTATTCTTTTCAAAATTGAAATGTAGAAGTGAATTTACAGATCTACATTTTGCTTTCTTTTAGAAAAGTTCTTTTTACAAGTGCTGTTTCATAGATGTGAAATCATGTTTAAACATTTCACAAAAAAGCATGTATTTTATTGTTTGTAGTTTCATTTTAACATTTATGTTATTCTTTTCAAAATTGAAATGTGGAAGTGAATTTATGCATCCTCATTTTGATTTCTTTTAGAAAAGTACTTTTTACAAGTGCTGTTTCATAGATGTGAAATCATGTTTAAACATTTCTCAAAAAAGCATGTATTTTAATGTTTGTAGTTTCATTTTAACATTTATGTTGTTCTTTTCAAAATTGAAATGTAGAAGTGAATTTACAGATCAACATTTTGTTTTCTTGTAGAAAAGTGCTTTTTACCTGTGCTGTTTCATTGATGTGAAATCATGTTTAAACATTACTCAAAAAAGCATGTATTTTAATATTTGTAGTTTCATTTTAACATTTATGTAGTTGTTTTCAAATTTGAAATGTAGAAGTGAATTTACAGATTTACATTTTGCTTTCTTGTGGAAAAGTACTTTTTACGTGCTGTTTCATAGATGTGAAACCATGTTTAAACATTTCTCAAAAAAGCATGTATTTTAATGTTTGTAGTTACATTTTAACATTTATGTTGTTCTTTTCAAAATTGAAATGTAGAAGTGAATTTACAGATCTACATTTTGTTTTCTTGTAGAAAAGTGCTTTTTACCTGTGCTGTTTCATTGATGTCAAATCATGTTTAAACATTACTCAAAAAAGCATGTATTTTAATATTTGTAGTTTCATTTTAACATTTATGTAGTTGTTTTCAAAATTGAAATGTAGAAGTGAATTTACAGATTTACATTTTGCTTTCTTGTGGAAAAGTACTTTTTACAAGTGCTGTTTCATAGATGTGAAACCATGTTTAAACATTTCTCAAAAAAGCATGTATTTTAATGTTTGTAGTTTCATTTTAACATTTATGTTGCTCTTTTCAAAATGAAATGAGAAGTGAATTTACAGATCTACATTTTGTTTTCTTGTAGAAAAGTGCTTTTTACATGTGCTGTTTCATTGATGTGAAATCATGTTTAAATATTTCACAAAAAAGCATGTATTTTATTGTTTGTAGTTTCATTTTAACATTAATGTTATTATTTTCAAATTTGAAATGTAGAAGTGAATTTACAGATTTACATTTTGCTTTCTCGTGGAAAAGTACTTTTTACAAGTGCTGTTTCATAGATGTGAAACCATGTTTAAACATTTCTCAAAAAAGCATGTATTTTAATGTTTGTAGTTTCATTTTAACATTTATGTTGTTCTTTTCAAAATTGAAATGTAGAAGTGAATTTACAGATCTACATTTTGTTTTCTTGTAGAAAAGTGCTTTTTACCTGTGCTGTTTCATTGATGTGAAATCATGTTTAAACATTACTCAAAAAAGTATGTATTTTAATGTTTGTAGTTTCATTTTAACATTTATGTAGTTGTTTTCAAAATTGAAATGTAGAAGTGAATTTACAGATTTACATTTTGCTTTCTTGTGGAAAAGTACTTTTTACAAGTGCTGTTTCATAGATGTGAAACCATGTTTAAACATTTCTCAAAAAAGCATGTATTTTAATGTTTGTAGTTTCATTTTAACATTTATGTTATTCTTTTCAAAATTGAAATGTAGAAGTGAATTTACAGATCTACATTTTGCTTTCTTTTAGAAAAGTTCTTTTTACAAGTGCTGTTTCATAGATGTGAAATCATGTTTAAACATTTCACAAAAAAGCATGTATTTTATTGTTTGTAGTTTCATTTTAACATTTATGTTATTCTTTTCAAAATTGAAATGTGGAAGTGAATTTATGCATCCTCATTTTGATTTCTTTTAGAAAAGTACTTTTTACAAGTGCTGTTTCATAGATGTGAAATCATGTTTAAACATTTCTCAAAAAAGCATGTATTTTAATGTTTGTAGTTTCATTTTAACATTTATGTTATTCTTTTCAAAATTGAAATGTGGAAGTGAATTTATGCATCCTCATTTTGATTTCTTTTAGAAAAGTACTTTTTACGTGCTGTTTCATAGATGTGAAATCATGTTTAAACATTTCTCAAAAAAGCATGTATTTTAATGTTTGTAGTTTCATTTTAACATTTATGTTATTCTTTTCAAATTTGAAATGTAGAAGTGAATTTACAGATTTACATTTTGCTTTCTTGTGGAAAAGTACTTTTTACGTGCTGTTTCATAGATGTGAAACCATGTTTAAACATTTCTCAAAAAAGCATGTATTTTAATGTTTGTAGTTACATTTTAACATTTATGTTGTTCTTTTCAAAATTGAAATGTAGAAGTGAATTTACAGATCTACATTTTGTTTTCTTGTAGAAAAGTGCTTTTTACCTGTGCTGTTTCATTGATGTGAAATAATGTTTAAACATTTCACAAAAAAGCATGTATTTTATTGTTTGTAGTTTCATTTTAACATTTATGTTATTATTTTCAAATTTGAAATGTAGAAGTGAATATACAGATTTACATTTTGCTTTCTTGTGGAAAAGTACTTTTTGCAAGTGCTGTTTCATAGATGTGAAAACATGTTTAAACATTTCTCAAAAAAGCATGTATTTTAATGTTTGTAGTTTCATTTTAACATTTATGTTGTTCTTTTCAAAATTGAAATGTAGAAGTGACTTTACAGATCTACATTTTGTTTTCTTGTAGAAAAGTGCTTTTTACCTGTGCTGTTTCATTGATGTCAAATCATGTTTAAACATTACTCAAAAAAGCATGTATTTTATGTTTGTAGTTTCATTTTAACATTTATGTTATTCTTTTCAAATTTGAAATGTAGAAGTGAATTTACAGATTTACATTTTGCTTTCTTGTGGAAAAGTACTTTTTACAAGTGCTGTTTCATAGATGTGAAACCATGTTTAAACATTTCTCAAAAAAGCATGTATTTTAATGTTTGTAGTTTCATTTTAACATTTATGTTGTTCTTTTCAAAATTGAAATGTAGAAGTGAATTTACAGATCAACATTTTGTTTTCTTGTAGAAAAGTGCTTTTTACCTGTGCTGTTTCATTGATGTGAAATCATGTTTAAACATTACTCAAAAAAGCATGTATTTTAATATTTGTAGTTTCATTTTAACATTTATGTAGTTGTTTTCAAAATTGAAATGTAGGTGAATTTACAGATTTACATTTTGCTTTCTTGTGGAAAAGTACTTTTTACAAGTGCTGTTTCATAGATGTGAAACCATGTTTAAACATTTCTCAAAAAAGCATGTATTTTAATGTTTGTAGTTTCATTTTAACATTTATGTTGTCCTTTTCAAAATGAAATGAGAAGTGAATTTGCAGATCTACATTTTGTTTTCTTGTAGAAAAGTGCTTTTTACATGTGCTGTTTCATTGATGTGAAATCATGTTTAAATATTTCACAAAAAAGCATGTATTTTATTGTTTGTAGTTTCATTTTAACATTTATGTTATTCTTTTCAAATTTGTAATGTAGAAGTGAATTTACAGATTTACATTTTGCTTTCTTGTGGAAAAGTACTTTTTACAAGTGCTGTTTCATAGATGTGAAACCATGTTTAAACATTTCTCAAAAAAGCATGTATTTTAATGTTTGTAGTTTCATTTTAACATTTATGTTGTTCTTTTCAAAATTGAAATGTAGGAGTGAATTTACAGATTTACATTTTGCTTTCTTGTGGAAAAGTACTTTTTACGTGCTGTTTCATAGATGTGAAACCATGTTTAAACGTTTCTCAAAAAAGCATGTATTTTAATGTTTGTAGTTTCATTTTAACATTTATGTTATTCTTTTCAAATTTGAAATGTAGAAGTGAATTTACAGATTTACATTTTGCTTTCTTGTGGAAAAGTACTTTTTGCAAGTGCTGTTTCATAGATGTGAAAACATGTTTAAACATTTCTCAAAAAAGCATGTATTTTAATGTTTGTAGTTTCATTTTAACATTTATGTTGTTCTTTTCAAAATTGAAATGTAGAAGTGAATTTACAGATCTACATTTTGTTTTCTTGTAGAAAAGTGCTTTTTACCTGTGCTGTTTCATTGATGTCAAATCATGTTTAAATATTTCACAAAAAAGCATGTATTTTATTGTTTGTAGTTTCATTTTAACATTAATGTTATTATTTTCAAATTTGAAATGTAGAAGTGAATTTACAGATTTACATTTTGCTTTCTTGTGGAAAAGTACTTTTTACAAGTGCTGTTTCATAGATGTGAAACCATGTTTAAACATTTCTCAAAAAAGCATGTATTTTAATGTTTGTAGTTTCATTTTAACATTTATGTTGTTCTTTTCAAAATTGAAATGTAGAAGTGAATTTACAGATCTACATTTTGTTTTCTTGTAGAAAAGTGCTTTTTACCTGTGCTGTTTCATTGATGTGAAATCATGTTTAAACATTACTCAAAAAAGCATGTATTTTAATATTTGTAGTTTCATTTTAACATTTATGTAGTTGTTTTCAAAACTGAAATGTAGAAGTGAATTTACAGATCTACATTTTGTTTTCTTGGAGAAAAGTGCTTTTTACCTGTGCTGTTTCATATATGTGAAACCATGTTTAAACATTTCTCAAAAAAGCATGTATTTTAATGTTTGTAGTTTCATTTTAACATTAATGTTATTCTTTTCAAAATTGAATATGTAGAAGTGAATTTATGCATCCTCATTTTGCTTTCTTTTAGAAAAGTACTTTTTACAAGTGCTGTTTCATAGATGTGAAATCATGTTTAAACATTTCTCAAAAAAGCATGTATTTTAATGTTTGTAGTTTCATTTTAACATTTATGTTATTCTTTTCAAATTTGAAATGTAGAAGTGAATTTACAGATTTACATTTTGCTTTCTTGTGGAAAAGTACTTTTTACGTGCTGTTTCATAGATGTGAAACCATGTTTAAACATTTCTCAAAAAAGCATGTATTTTAATGTTTGTAGTTACATTTTAACATTTATGTTGTTCTTTTCAAAATTGAAATGTAGAAGTGAATTTACAGATCTACATTTTGTTTTCTTGTAGAAAAGTGCTTTTTACCTGTGCTGTTTCATTGATGTGAAATCATGTTTAAACATTTCACAAAAAAGCATGTATTTTATTGTTTGTAGTTTCATTTTAACATTTATGTTATTATTTTCAAATTTGAAATGTAGAAGTGAATATACAGATTTACATTTTGCTTTCTTGTGGAAAAGTACTTTTTGCAAGTGCTGTTTCATAGATGTGAAAACATGTTTAAACATTTCTCAAAAAAGCATGTATTTTAATGTTTGTAGTTTCATTTTAACATTTATGTTGTTCTTTTCAAAATTGAAATGTAGAAGTGACTTTACAGATCTACATTTTGTTTTCTTGTAGAAAAGTGCTTTTTACCTGTGCTGTTTCATTGATGTCAAATCATGTTTAAACATTACTCAAAAAAGCATGTATTTTATGTTTGTAGTTTCATTTTAACATTTATGTTATTCTTTTCAAATTTGAAATGTAGAAGTGAATTTACAGATTTACATTTTGCTTTCTTGTGGAAAAGTACTTTTTACAAGTGCTGTTTCATAGATGTGAAACCATGTTTAAACATTTCTCAAAAAAGCATGTATTTTAATGTTTGTAGTTTCATTTTAACATTTATGTTGTTCTTTTCAAAATTGAAATGTAGAAGTGAATTTACAGATCAACATTTTGTTTTCTTGTAGAAAAGTGCTTTTTACCTGTGCTGTTTCATTGATGTGAAATCATGTTTAAACATTACTCAAAAAAGCATGTATTTTAATATTTGTAGTTTCATTTTAACATTTATGTAGTTGTTTTCAAAATTGAAATGTAGGTGAATTTACAGATTTACATTTTGCTTTCTTGTGGAAAAGTACTTTTTACAAGTGCTGTTTCATAGATGTGAAACCATGTTTAAACATTTCTCAAAAAAGCATGTATTTTAATGTTTGTAGTTTCATTTTAACATTTATGTTGTCCTTTTCAAAATGAAATGAGAAGTGAATTTGCAGATCTACATTTTGTTTTCTTGTAGAAAAGTGCTTTTTACATGTGCTGTTTCATTGATGTGAAATCATGTTTAAACATTTCTCAAAAAAGCATGTATTTTAATGTTTGTAGTTTCATTTTAACATTTATGTTATTCTTTTCAAATTTGAAATGTAGAAGTGAATTTACAGATTTACATTTTGCTTTCTTGTGGAAAAGTACTTTTTACGTGCTGTTTCATAGATGTGAAACCATGTTTAAACATTTCTCAAAAAAGCATGTATTTTAATGTTTGTAGTTACATTTTAACATTTATGTTGTTCTTTTCAAAATTGAAATGTAGAAGTGAATTTACAGATCTACATTTTGTTTTCTTGTAGAAAAGTGCTTTTTACCTGTGCTGTTTCATTGATGTGAAATAATGTTTAAACATTTCACAAAAAAGCATGTATTTTATTGTTTGTATGTTCATTTTAACATTTATGTTATTATTTTCAAATTTGAAATGTAGAAGTGAATATACAGATTTACATTTTGCTTTCTTGTGGAAAAGTACTTTTTGCAAGTGCTGTTTCATAGATGTGAAAACATGTTTAAACATTTCTCAAAAAAGCATGTATTTTAATGTTTGTAGTTTCATTTTAACATTTATGTTGTTCTTTTCAAAATTGAAATGTAGAAGTGACTTTACAGATCTACATTTTGTTTTCTTGTAGAAAAGTGCTTTTTACCTGTGCTGTTTCATTGATGTCAAATCATGTTTAAACATTACTCAAAAAAGCATGTATTTTATGTTTGTAGTTTCATTTTAACATTTATGTTATTCTTTTCAAATTTGAAATGTAGAAGTGAATTTACAGATTTACATTTTGCTTTCTTGTGGAAAAGTACTTTTTACAAGTGCTGTTTCATAGATGTGAAACCATGTTTAAACATTTCTCAAAAAAGCATGTATTTTAATGTTTGTAGTTTCATTTTAACATTTATGTTGTTCTTTTCAAAATTGAAATGTAGAAGTGAATTTACAGATCAACATTTTGTTTTCTTGTAGAAAAGTGCTTTTTACCTGTGCTGTTTCATTGATGTGAAATCATGTTTAAACATTACTCAAAAAAGCATGTATTTTAATATTTGTAGTTTCATTTTAACATTTATGTAGTTGTTTTCAAAATTGAAATGTAGGTGAATTTACAGATTTACATTTTGCTTTCTTGTGGAAAAGTACTTTTTACAAGTGCTGTTTCATAGATGTGAAACCATGTTTAAACATTTCTCAAAAAAGCATGTATTTTAATGTTTGTAGTTTCATTTTAACATTTATGTTGTCCTTTTCAAAATGAAATGAGAAGTGAATTTGCAGATCTACATTTTGTTTTCTTGTAGAAAAGTGCTTTTTACATGTGCTGTTTCATTGATGTGAAATCATGTTTAAATATTTCACAAAAAAGCATGTATTTTATTGTTTGTAGTTTCATTTTAACATTTATGTTATTCTTTTCAAATTTGTAATGTAGAAGTGAATTTACAGATTTACATTTTGCTTTCTTGTGGAAAAGTACTTTTTACAAGTGCTGTTTCATAGATGTGAAACCATGTTTAAACATTTCTCAAAAAAGCATGTATTTTAATGTTTGTAGTTTCATTTTAACATTTATGTTGTTCTTTTCAAAATTGAAATGTAGGAGTGAATTTACAGATTTACATTTTGCTTTCTTGTGGAAAAGTACTTTTTACGTGCTGTTTCATAGATGTGAAACCATGTTTAAACGTTTCTCAAAAAAGCATGTATTTTAATGTTTGTAGTTTCATTTTAACATTTATGTTATTCTTTTCAAATTTGAAATGTAGAAGTGAATTTACAGATTTACATTTTGCTTTCTTGTGGAAAAGTACTTTTTGCAAGTGCTGTTTCATAGATGTGAAAACATGTTTAAACATTTCTCAAAAAAGCATGTATTTTAATGTTTGTAGTTTCATTTTAACATTTATGTTGTTCTTTTCAAAATTGAAATGTAGAAGTGAATTTACAGATCTACATTTTGTTTTCTTGTAGAAAAGTGCTTTTTACCTGTGCTGTTTCATTGATGTCAAATCATGTTTAAATATTTCACAAAAAAGCATGTATTTTATTGTTTGTAGTTTCATTTTAACATTAATGTTATTATTTTCAAATTTGAAATGTAGAAGTGAATTTACAGATTTACATTTTGCTTTCTTGTGGAA
The DNA here is from genome assembly GCF_036971445.1 of Narcine bancroftii. Taxonomy (NCBI): domain Eukaryota; kingdom Metazoa; phylum Chordata; class Chondrichthyes; order Torpediniformes; family Narcinidae; genus Narcine; species Narcine bancroftii. Next base: position 3,964,209 of record NW_027211800.1, on the reverse strand, counting down.
AAGTACTTTTTACAAGTGCTGTTTCATAGATGTGAAACCATGTTTAAACATTTCTCAAAAAAGCATGTATTTTAATGTTTGTAGTTTCATTTTAACATTTATGTTGTTCTTTTCAAAATTGAAATGTAGAAGTGAATTTACAGATCTACATTTTGTTTTCTTGTAGAAAAGTGCTTTTTACCTGTGCTGTTTCATTGATGTGAAATCATGTTTAAACATTACTCAAAAAAGCATGTATTTTAATATTTGTAGTTTCATTTTAACATTTATGTAGTTGTTTTCAAAATTGAAATGTAGAAGTGAATTTACAGATCTACATTTTGTTTTCTTGTAGAAAAGTGCTTTTTACCTGTGCTGTTTCATATATGTGAAACCATGTTTAAACATTTCTCAAAAAAGCATGTATTTTAATGTTTGTAGTTTCATTTTAACATTAATGTTATTCTTTTCAAAATTGAATATGTAGAAGTGAATTTATGCATCCTCATTTTGCTTTCTTTTAGAAAAGTACTTTTTACAAGTGCTGTTTCATAGATGTGAAATCATGTTTAAACATTTCTCAAAAAAGCATGTATTTTAATGTTTGTAGTTTCATTTTAACATTTATGTTATTCTTTTCAAATTTGAAATGTAGAAGTGAATTTACAGATTTACATTTTGCTTTCTTGTGGAAAAGTACTTTTTACGTGCTGTTTCATAGATGTGAAACCATGTTTAAACATTTCTCAAAAAAGCATGTATTTTAATGTTTGTAGTTACATTTTAACATTTATGTTGTTCTTTTCAAAATTGAAATGTAGAAGTGAATTTACAGATCTACATTTTGTTTTCTTGTAGAAAAGTGCTTTTTACCTGTGCTGTTTCATTGATGTGAAATCATGTTTAAACATTTCACAAAAAAGCATGTATTTTATTGTTTGTAGTTTCATTTTAACATTTATGTTATTATTTTCAAATTTGAAATGTAGAAGTGAATATACAGATTTACATTTTGCTTTCTTGTGGAAAAGTACTTTTTGCAAGTGCTGTTTCATAGATGTGAAAACATGTTTAAACATTTCTCAAAAAAGCATGTATTTTAATGTTTGTAGTTTCATTTTAACATTTATGTTGTTCTTTTCAAAATTGAAATGTAGAAGTGACTTTACAGATCTACATTTTGTTTTCTTGTAGAAAAGTGCTTTTTACCTGTGCTGTTTCATTGATGTCAAATCATGTTTAAACATTACTCAAAAAAGCATGTATTTTATGTTTGTAGTTTCATTTTAACATTTATGTTATTCTTTTCAAATTTGAAATGTAGAAGTGAATTTACAGATTTACATTTTGCTTTCTTGTGGAAAAGTACTTTTTACAAGTGCTGTTTCATAGATGTGAAACCATGTTTAAACATTTCTCAAAAAAGCATGTATTTTAATGTTTGTAGTTTCATTTTAACATTTATGTTGTTCTTTTCAAAATTGAAATGTAGAAGTGAATTTACAGATCAACATTTTGTTTTCTTGTAGAAAAGTGCTTTTTACCTGTGCTGTTTCATTGATGTGAAATCATGTTTAAACATTACTCAAAAAAGCATGTATTTTAATATTTGTAGTTTCATTTTAACATTTATGTAGTTGTTTTCAAAATTGAAATGTAGGTGAATTTACAGATTTACATTTTGCTTTCTTGTGGAAAAGTACTTTTTACAAGTGCTGTTTCATAGATGTGAAACCATGTTTAAACATTTCTCAAAAAAGCATGTATTTTAATGTTTGTAGTTTCATTTTAACATTTATGTTGTCCTTTTCAAAATGAAATGAGAAGTGAATTTGCAGATCTACATTTTGTTTTCTTGTAGAAAAGTGCTTTTTACATGTGCTGTTTCATTGATGTGAAATCATGTTTAAATATTTCACAAAAAAGCATGTATTTTATTGTTTGTAGTTTCATTTTAACATTTATGTTATTCTTTTCAAATTTGTAATGTAGAAGTGAATTTACAGATTTACATTTTGCTTTCTTGTGGAAAAGTACTTTTTACAAGTGCTGTTTCATAGATGTGAAACCATGTTTAAACATTTCTCAAAAAAGCATGTATTTTAATGTTTGTAGTTTCATTTTAACATTTATGTTGTTCTTTTCAAAATTGAAATGTAGGAGTGAATTTACAGATTTACATTTTGCTTTCTTGTGGAAAAGTACTTTTTACGTGCTGTTTCATAGATGTGAAACCATGTTTAAACGTTTCTCAAAAAAGCATGTATTTTAATGTTTGTAGTTTCATTTTAACATTTATGTTATTCTTTTCAAATTTGAAATGTAGAAGTGAATTTACAGATTTACATTTTGCTTTCTTGTGGAAAAGTACTTTTTGCAAGTGCTGTTTCATAGATGTGAAAACATGTTTAAACATTTCTCAAAAAAGCATGTATTTTAATGTTTGTAGTTTCATTTTAACATTTATGTTGTTCTTTTCAAAATTGAAATGTAGAAGTGAATTTACAGATCTACATTTTGTTTTCTTGTAGAAAAGTGCTTTTTACCTGTGCTGTTTCATTGATGTCAAATCATGTTTAAATATTTCACAAAAAAGCATGTATTTTATTGTTTGTAGTTTCATTTTAACATTAATGTTATTATTTTCAAATTTGAAATGTAGAAGTGAATTTACAGATTTACATTTTGCTTTCTTGTGGAAAAGTACTTTTTACAAGTGCTGTTTCATAGATGTGAAACCATGTTTAAACATTTCTCAAAAAAGCATGTATTTTAATGTTTGTAGTTTCATTTTAACATTTATGTTGTTCTTTTCAAAATTGAAATGTAGAAGTGAATTTACAGATCTACATTTTGTTTTCTTGTAGAAAAGTGCTTTTTACCTGTGCTGTTTCATTGATGTGAAATCATGTTTAAACATTACTCAAAAAAGCATGTATTTTAATATTTGTAGTTTCATTTTAACATTTATGTAGTTGTTTTCAAAATTGAAATGTAGAAGTGAATTTACAGATCTACATTTTGTTTTCTTGTAGAAAAGTGCTTTTTACCTGTGCTGTTTCATATATGTGAAACCATGTTTAAACATTTCTCAAAAACGCATGTATTTTAATGTTTGTAGTTTCATTTTAACATTAATGTTATTCTTTTCAAAATTGAATATGTAGAAGTGAATTTATGCATCCTCATTTTGCTTTCTTTTAGAAAAGTACTTTTTACAAGTGCTGTTTCATAGATGTGAAATCATGTTTAAACATTTCTCAAAAAAGCATGTATTTTAATGTTTGTAGTTTCATTTTAACATTTATGTTATTCTTTTCAAATTTGAAATGTAGAAGTGAATTTACAGATTTACATTTTGCTTTCTTGTGGAAAAGTACTTTTTACGTGCTGTTTCATAGATGTGAAACCATGTTTAAACATTTCTCAAAAAAGCATGTATTTTAATGTTTGTAGTTACATTTTAACATTTATGTTGTTCTTTTCAAAATTGAAATGTAGAAGTGAATTTACAGATCTACATTTTGTTTTCTTGTAGAAAAGTGCTTTTTACCTGTGCTGTTTCATTGATGTGAAATCATGTTTAAACATTTCACAAAAAAGCATGTATTTTATTGTTTGTAGTTTCATTTTAACATTTATGTTATTATTTTCAAATTTGAAATGTAGAAGTGAATATACAGATTTACATTTTGCTTTCTTGTGGAAAAGTACTTTTTGCAAGTGCTGTTTCATAGATGTGAAAACATGTTTAAACATTTCTCAAAAAAGCATGTATTTTAATGTTTGTAGTTTCATTTTAACATTTATGTTGTTCTTTTCAAAATTGAAATGTAGAAGTGAATTTACAGATCTACATTTTGTTTTCTTGTAGAAAAGTGCTTTTTACCTGTGCTGTTTCATTGATGTCAAATCATGTTTAAACATTACTCAAAAAAGCATGTATTTTATGTTTGTAGTTTCATTTTAACATTTATGTTGTTCTTTTCAAAATGAAATGAGAAGTGAATTTACAGATCTACATTTTGTTTTCTTGTAGAAAAGTGCTTTTTACATGTGCTGTTTCATTGATGTGAAATCATGTTTAAATATTTCACAAAAAAGCATGTATTTTATTGTTTGTAGTTTCATTTTAACATTAATGTTATTATTTTCAAATTTGAAATGTAGAAGTGAATTTACAGATTTACATTTTGCTTTCTTGTGGAAAAGTACTTTTTACAAGTGCTGTTTCATAGATGTGAAACCATGTTTAAACATTTCTCAAAAAAGCATGTATTTTAATGTTTGTAGTTTCATTTTATCATTTATGTTGTTCTTTTCAAAATTGAAATGTAGAAGTGAATTTACAGATCTACATTTTGTTTTCTTGTAGAAAAGTGCTTTTTACCTGTGCTGTTTCATTGATGTGAAATCATGTTTAAACATTACTCAAAAAAGCATGTATTTTAATATTTGTAGTTTCATTTTAACATTTATGTAGTTGTTTTCAAAATTGAAATGTAGAAGTGAATTTACAGATCTACATTTTGTTTTCTTGTAGAAAAGTGCTTTTTACCTGTGCTGTTTCATATATGTGAAATCATGTTTAAACATTTCACAAAAAAGCATGTATTTTATTGTTTGTAGTTTCATTTTAACATTTATGTTATTATTTTCAAATTTGAAATGTAGAAGTGAATATACAGATTTACATTTTGCTTTCTTGTGGAAAAGTACTTTTTGCAAGTGCTGTTTCATAGATGTGAAAACATGTTTAAACATTTCTCAAAAAAGCATGTATTTTAATGTTTGTAGTTTCATTTTAACATTTATGTTGTTCTTTTCAAAATTGAAATGTAGAAGTGAATTTACAGATCTACATTTTGTTTTCTTGTAGAAAAGTGCTTTTTACCTGTGCTGTTTCATTGATGTCAAATCATGTTTAAACATTACTCAAAAAAGCATGTATTTTATGTTTGTAGTTTCATTTTAACATTTATGTTATTCTTTTCAAATTTGAAATGTAGGTGAATTTACAGATTTACATTTTGCTTTCTTGTGGAAAAGTACTTTTTACAAGTGCTGTTTCATAGATGTGAAACCATGTTTAAACATTTCTCAAAAAAGCATGTATTTTAATGTTTGTAGTTTCATTTTAACATTTATGTTGTTCTTTTCAAAATGAAATGAGAAGTGAATTTACAGATCTACATTTTGTTTTCTTGTAGAAAAGTGCTTTTTACATGTGCTGTTTCATTGATGTGAAATCATGTTTAAATATTTCACAAAAAAGCATGTATTTTATTGTTTGTAGTTTCATTTTAACATTAATGTTATTATTTTCAAATTTGAAATGTAGAAGTGAATTTATAGATTTACATTTTGCTTTCTTGTGGAAAAGTACTTTTTACAAGTGCTGTTTCATAGATGTGAAACCATGTTTAAACATTTCTCAAAAAAGCATGTATTTTAATGTTTGTAGTTTCATTTTAACATTTATGTTGTTCTTTTCAAAATTGAAATGTAGAAGTGAATTTACAGATCTACATTTTGTTTTCTTGTAGAAAAGTGCTTTTTACCTGTGCTGTTTCATTGATGCCAAATCATGTTTAAACATTACCCAAAAAAGCATGTATTTTATTGTTTGTAGTTTCATTTTAACATTTATGTTATTCTTTTCAAATTTGTAATGTAGAAGTGAATTTACAGATTTACATTTTGCTTTCTTGTGGAAAAGTACTTTTTACAAGTGCTGTTTCATAGATGTGAAACCATGTTTAAACATTTCTCAAAAAAGCATGTATTTTAATGTTTGTAGTTTCATTTTAACATTTATGTTATTCTTTTCAAAATTGAAATGTAGAAGTGAATTTACAGATCTACATTTTGCTTTCTTTTAGAAAAGTTCTTTTTACAAGTGCTGTTTCATAGATGTGAAATCATGTTTAAACATTTCACAAAAAAGCATGTATTTTATTGTTTGTAGTTTCATTTTAACATTTATGTTATTCTTTTCAAAATTGAAATGTGGAAGTGAATTTATGCATCCTCATTTTGATTTCTTTTAGAAAAGTACTTTTTACAAGTGCTGTTTCATAGATGTGAAATCATGTTTAAACATTTCTCAAAAAAGCATGTATTTTAATGTTTGTAGTTTCATTTTAACATTTATGTTGTTCTTTTCAAAATTGATATGTAGAAGTGAATTTACAGATCTACATTTTTTTTTCTTGTAGAAAAGTACTTTTTACGTGCTGTTTCATTGATGTGAAACCATGTTTAAATATTTCTCAAAAAAGCATGTATTTTAATGTTTGTAGTTTCATTTTAACATTTATGTTATTCTTTTCAAAATTGAAATGTAGAAGTGAATTTACAGATTTACATTTTGCTTTCTTGTGGAAAAGTACTTATTACAAGTGCTGTTTCATAGATGTGAAACCATGTTTAAACGTTTCTCAAAAAAGCATGTATTTTAATGTTTGTAGTTTCATTTTAACATTTATGTTATTCTTTTCAAATTTGAAATGTAGAAGTGAATTTACAGATTTACATTTTGCTTTCTTTTAGAAAAGTTCTTTTTACAAGTGCTGTTTCATAGATGTGAAACCATGTATAAACATTTCTCAAAAAGGAATGTATTTTAATGTTTGTAGTTTCATTTTAACATTTATGTTGTTCTTTTCAAAATTGAAATGTAGAAGTGAATTTACAGATCTACATTTTGTTTTCTTGTAGAAAAGTGCTTTTTACATGTGCTGTTTCATGATGTGAAATCATGTTTAAACATTTCACAAAAAAGCATGTATTTTATTGTTTGTAGTTTCATTTAAACATTTATGTTATTCTTTTCAAATTTGAAATGTAGAAGTGAATTTACAGATTTACATTTTGCTTTCTTGTGGAAAAGTACTTTTTACAAGTGCTGTTTCATAGATGTGAAACCATGTTTAAACATTTCTCAAAAAAGCATGTATTTTAATGTTTGTAGTTTCATTTTAACATTTATGTTATTCCTTTCAAAATTGAAATGTAGAAGTGAATTTACAGATCGACATTTTTTTTTCTTGTAGAAAAGTACTTTTTACGTGCTGTTTCATTGATGTGAAACCATGTTTAAATATTTCTCAAAAAAGCATGTATTTTAATGTTTGTAGTTTCATTTTAACATTTATGTTATTCTTTTCAAAATTGAAATGTGGAAGTGAATTTATGCATCCTCATTTTGATTTCTTTTAGAAAAGTACTTTTTACAAGTGCTGTTTCATAGATGTGAAATCATGTTTAAACATTTCTCAAAAAAGCATGTATTTTAATGTTTGTAGTTTCATTTTAACATTTATGTTATTCTTTTCAAATTTGAAATGTAGAAGTGAATTTACAGATTTACATTTTGCTTTCTTGTGGAAAAGTACTTTTTACAAGTGTTGTTTCATAGATGTGAAACCATGTTTAAACATTTCTCAAAAAAGCATGTATTTTAATGTTTGTAGTTTCATTTTAACATTTATGTTATTCCTTTCAAAATTGAAATGTAGAAGTGAATTTACAGATCGACATTTTTTTTTCTTGTAGAAAAGTACTTTTTACGTGCTGTTTCATTGATGTGAAACCATGTTTAAATATTTCTCAAAAAAGCATGTATTTTAATGTTTGTAGTTTCATTTTAACATTTATGTTATTCTTTTCAAAATTGAAATGTGGAAGTGAATTTATGCATCCTCATTTTGATTTCTTTTAGAAAAGTACTTTTTACCTGTGCTGTTTCATTGATGTGAAATCAGGTTTAAACATTACTCAAAAAAGCATGTATTTTAATGTTTGTAGTTTCATTTTAACATTTATGTTGTTCTTTTCAAAATTGAAATGTAGAAGTGAATTTACAGATCAACATTTTGTTTTCTTGTAGAAAAGTGCTTTTTACCTGTGCTGTTTCATTGATGTGAAATCATGTTTAAACATTACTCAAAAAAGCATGTATTTTAATATTTGTAGTTTCATTTTAACATTTATGTAGTTGTTTTCAAATTTGAAATGTAGAAGTGAATTTACAGATTTACATTTTGCTTTCTTGTGGAAAAGTACTTTTTACGTGCTGTTTCATAGATGTGAAACCATGTTTAAACATTTCTCAAAAAAGCATGTATTTTAATGTTTGTAGTTACATTTTAACATTTATGTTGTTCTTTTCAAAATTGAAATGTAGAATTGAATTTACAGATCTACGTTTTGTTTTCTTGTAGAAAAGTGCTTTTTACCTGTGCTGTTTCATTGATGTCAAATCATGTTTAAACATTACTCAAAAAAGCATGTATTTTATGTTTGTAGTTTCATTTTAACATTTATGTTATTCTTTTCAAATTTGAAATGTAGAAGTGAATTTACAGATTTACATTTTGCTTTCTTGTGGAAAAGTACTTTTTACAAGTGCTGTTTCATAGATGTGAAACCATGTTTAAACATTTCTCAAAAAAGCATGTATTTTAATGTTTGTAGTTTCATTTTAACATTTATGTTGTTCTTTTCAAAATTGAAATGTAGAAGTGAATTTACAGATCAACATTTTGTTTTCTTGTAGAAAAGTGCTTTTTACCTGTGCTGTTTCATTGATGTGAAATCATGTTTAAACATTACTCAAAAAAGCATGTATTTTAATATTTGTAGTTTCATTTTAACATTTATGTAGTTGTTTTCAAAATTGAAATGTAGGTGAATTTACAGATTTACATTTTGCTTTCTTGTGGAAAAGTACTTTTTACAAGTGCTGTTTCATAGATGTGAAACCATGTTTAAACATTTCTCAAAAAAGCATGTATTTTAATGTTTGTAGTTTCATTTTAACATTTATGTTATTCTTTTCAAAATTGAAATGTAGAAGTGAATTTACAGATCTACATTTTGCTTTCTTTTAGAAAAGTTCTTTTTACAAGTGCTGTTTCATAGATGTGAAATCATGTTTAAACATTTCACAAAAAAGCATGTATTTTATTGTTTGTAGTTTCATTTTAACATTTATGTTATTCTTTTCAAAATTGAAATGTGGAAGTGAATTTATGCATCCTCATTTTGATTTCTTTTAGAAAAGTACTTTTTACAAGTGCTGTTTCATAGATGTGAAATCATGTTTAAACATTTCTCAAAAAAGCATGTATTTTAATGTTTGTAGTTTCATTTTAACATTTATGTTATTCTTTTCAAAATTGAAATGTGGAAGTGAATTTATGCATCCTCATTTTGATTTCTTTTAGAAAAGTACTTTTTACAAGTGCTGTTTCATAGATGTGAAATCATGTTTAAACATTTCTCAAAAAAGCATGTATTTTAATGTTTGTAGTTTCATTTTAACATTTATGTTATTCTTTTCAAATTTGAAATGTAGAAGTGAATTTACAGATTTACATTTTGCTTTCTTGTGGAAAAGTACTTTTTACAAGTGTTGTTTCATAGATGTGAAACCATGTTTAAACATTTCTCAAAAAAGCATGTATTTTAATGTTTGTAGTTTCATTTTAACATTTATGTTATTCTTTTCAAAATTGAAATGTAGAAGTGAATTTACAGATCGACATTTTGTTTTCTTGTAAAAAAGTACTTTTTACAAGTGCTGTTTCATAGGTGAAATCATGTTTAAATATTTCACAAAAAAGCATGTATTTTATTGTTTGTAGTTTCATTTTAACATTTATGTTATTCTTTTCAAATTTGAAATGTAGAAGTGAATTTACAGATTTACATTTTGCTTTCTTGTGGAAAAGTACTTTTTACAATTGCTGTTTCATAGATGTGAAACCATGTTTAAACATTTTTTCAAAAAAGCATGTATTTTAATGTTTGTAGTTTCATTTTAACATTTATGTTATTCTTTTCAAAATTGAAAAGTTAGAAGTGAATTTACGCATCCTCATTTTGCTTTATTTTAGAAAAGTACTTTTCACAAGTGCTGTTTCATTGATGTGAAATCATGTTTAAATATATCACAAAAAAGCATGTATTTTATTGTTTGTAGTTTCATTTTAACATTTATGTTAATATTTTCAAATTTGAAATATAGAACTGAATTTACAGATTTACATTTTGCTTTCATGTGGAAAAGTACTTTTTACAAGTGCTGTTTCATAGATGTGAAACCATGTTTAAACATTTCTCAAAAAAGCATGTATTTTATCGTTTGTAGTTTCATTTTAACATTTATGTTGTACTTTTCAAAATTGAAATGTAGAAGTGAATTTACAGATCTACATTTTGTTTTCTTGTAGAAAAGTGCTTTTTACCTGTGCTGTTTCATTGATGTCAAATCATGTTTAAACATTACTCAAAAAAGCATGTATTTTATTGTTTGTAGTTTCATTTTAACATTTATGTTATTCTTTTCAAATTTGAAATGTAGAAGTGAATTTACAGATTTACATTTTGCTTTCTTGTGGAAAAGTACTTTTTACAAGTGCTGTTTCATAGATGTGAAACCATGTTTAAACATTTCTCAAAAAAGCATGTATTTTAATGTTTGTAGTTTCATTTTAACATTATTGTTATTCTTTTCAAAATTGAATATGTGGAAGTGAATTTATGCATCCTCATTTTGCTTTCTTTTAGAAAAGTACTTTTTACAAGTGCTGTTTCATAGATGTGAAATCATCTTTAAATATTTCACAAAAAAGCATGTATTTTATTGTTTGTAGTTTCATTTTAACATTTATGTTATTATTTTCAAATTTGAAATGTAGAAGTGAATTTACAGATTTACATTTTGCTTTCTTGTGGAAAAGTACTTTTTACAAGTGCTGTTTCATAGATGTGATAACATGTTTAAACATTTCTCAAAAAAGCATGTATTTTAATGTTTGTAGTTTCATTTTAACATTTATGTTGTTCTTTTCAAAATTGAAATGTAGAAGTGAATTTACAGATCTACATTTTGTTTTCTTGTAGAAAAGTGCTTTTTACCTGTGCTGTTTCATTGATGTCAAATCATGTTTAAACATTACTCAAAAAAGCATGTATTTTATGTTTGTAGTTTCATTTTAACATTTATGTTATTCTTTTCAAATTTAAAATGTAGAAGTGAATTTACAGATTTACATTTTGCTTTCTTGTGGAAAAGTACTTTTTACAAGTGCTGTTTCATAGATGTGAAACCATGTTTAAACATTTCTCAAAAAAGTATGTATTTTAATGTTTGTAGTTTCATTTTAACATTTATGTTGTTCTTTTCAAAATTGAAATGTAGAAGTGAATTTACAGATCAACATTTTGTTTTCTTGCAGAAAAGTGCTTTTTACCTGTGCTGTTTCATTGATGTGAAATCAGGTTTAAACATTACTCAAAAAAGCATGTATTTTAATGTTTGTAGTTTCATATTAACATTTATGTTGTTCTTTTCAAAATTGAAATGTAGAAGTGAATTTACAGATCAACATTTTGTTTTCTTGTAGAAAAGTGCTTTTTACCTGTGCTGTTTCATTGATGTGAAATCATGTTTAAACATTACTCAAAAAAGCATGTATTTTAATATTTGTAGTTTCATTTTAACATTTATGTAGTTGTTTTCAAATTTGAAATGTAGAAGTGAATTTACAGATTTACATTTTGCTTTCTTGTGGAAAAGTACTTTTTACGTGCTGTTTCATAGATGTGAAACCATGTTTAAACATTTCTCAAAAAAGCATGTATTTTAATGTTTGTAGTTACATTTTAACATTTATGTTGTTCTTTTCAAAATTGAAATGTAGAAGTGAATTTACAGATCTACATTTTGTTTTCTTGTAGAAAAGTGCTTTTTACCTGTGCTGTTTCATTGATGTCAAATCATGTTTAAACATTACTCAAAAAAGCATGTATTTTAATATTTGTAGTTTCATTTTAACATTTATGTAGTTGTTTTCAAAATTGAAATGTAGAAGTGAATTTACAGATTTACATTTTGCTTTCTTGTGGAAAAGTACTTTTTACAAGTGCTGTTTCATAGATGTGAAACCATGTTTAAACATTTCTCAAAAAAGCATGTATTTTAATGTTTGTAGTTTCATTTTAACATTTATGTTGCTCTTTTCAAAATGAAATGAGAAGTGAATTTACAGATCTACATTTTGTTTTCTTGTAGAAAAGTGCTTTTTACATGTGCTGTTTCATTGATGTGAAATCATGTTTAAATATTTCACAAAAAAGCATGTATTTTATTGTTTGTAGTTTCATTTTAACATTAATGTTATTATTTTCAAATTTGAAATGTAGAAGTGAATTTACAGATTTACATTTTGCTTTCTTGTGGAAAAGTACTTTTTACAAGTGCTGTTTCATAGATGTGAAACCATGTTTAAACATTTCTCAAAAAAGCATGTATTTTAATGTTTGTAGTTTCATTTTAACATTTATGTTGTTCTTTTCAAAATTGAAATGTAGAAGTGAATTTACAGATCTACATTTTGTTTTCTTGTAGAAAAGTGCTTTTTACCTGTGCTGTTTCATTGATGTGAAATCATGTTTAAACATTACTCAAAAAAGTATGTATTTTAATGTTTGTAGTTTCATTTTAACATTTATGTAGTTGTTTTCAAAATTGAAATGTAGAAGTGAATTTACAGATTTACATTTTGCTTTCTTGTGGAAAAGTACTTTTTACAAGTGCTGTTTCATAGATGTGAAACCATGTTTAAACATTTCTCAAAAAAGCATGTATTTTAATGTTTGTAGTTTCATTTTAACATTTATGTTATTCTTTTCAAAATTGAAATGTAGAAGTGAATTTACAGATCTACATTTTGCTTTCTTTTAGAAAAGTTCTTTTTACAAGTGCTGTTTCATAGATGTGAAATCATGTTTAAACATTTCACAAAAAAGCATGTATTTTATTGTTTGTAGTTTCATTTTAACATTTATGTTATTCTTTTCAAAATTGAAATGTGGAAGTGAATTTATGCATCCTCATTTTGATTTCTTTTAGAAAAGTACTTTTTACAAGTGCTGTTTCATAGATGTGAAATCATGTTTAAACATTTCTCAAAAAAGCATGTATTTTAATGTTTGTAGTTTCATTTTAACATTTATGTTATTCTTTTCAAATTTGAAATGTAGAAGTGAATTTACAGATCTACATTTTGTTTTCTTGTAGAAAAGTGCTTTTTACCTGTGCTGTTTCATTGATGTGAAATAATGTTTAAACATTTCACAAAAAAGCATGTATTTTATTGTTTGTAGTTTCATTTTAACATTTATGTTATTATTTTCAAATTTGAAATGTAGAAGTGAATATACAGATTTACATTTTGCTTTCTTGTGGAAAAGTACTTTTTGCAAGTGCTGTTTCATAGATGTGAAAACATGTTTAAACATTTCTCAAAAAAGCATGTATTTTAATGTTTGTAGTTTCATTTTAACATTTATGTTGTTCTTTTCAAAATTGAAATGTAGAAGTGACTTTACAGATCTACATTTTGTTTTCTTGTAGAAAAGTGCTTTTTACCTGTGCTGTTTCATTGATGTCAAATCATGTTTAAACATTACTCAAAAAAGCATGTATTTTATGTTTGTAGTTTCATTTTAACATTTATGTTATTCTTTTCAAATTTGAAATGTAGAAGTGAATTTACAGATTTACATTTTGCTTTCTTGTGGAAAAGTACTTTTTACAAGTGCTGTTTCATAGATGTGAAACCATGTTTAAACATTTCTCAAAAAAGCATGTATTTTAATGTTTGTAGTTTCATTTTAACATTTATGTTGTTCTTTTCAAAATTGAAATGTAGAAGTGAATTTACAGATCAACATTTTGTTTTCTTGTAGAAAAGTGCTTTTTACCTGTGCTGTTTCATTGATGTGAAATCATGTTTAAACATTACTCAAAAAAGCATGTATTTTAATATTTGTAGTTTCATTTTAACATTTATGTAGTTGTTTTCAAAATTGAAATGTAGGTGAATTTACAGATTTACATTTTGCTTTCTTGTGGAAAAGTACTTTTTACAAGTGCTGTTTCATAGATGTGAAACCATGTTTAAACATTTCTCAAAAAAGCATGTATTTTAATGTTTGTAGTTTCATTTTAACATTTATGTTGTCCTTTTCAAAATGAAATGAGAAGTGAATTTGCAGATCTACATTTTGTTTTCTTGTAGAAAAGTGCTTTTTACATGTGCTGTTTCATTGATGTGAAATCATGTTTAAATATTTCACAAAAAAGCATGTATTTTATTGTTTGTAGTTTCATTTTAACATTTATGTTATTCTTTTCAAATTTGTAATGTAGAAGTGAATTTACAGATTTACATTTTGCTTTCTTGTGGAAAAGTACTTTTTACAAGTGCTGTTTCATAGATGTGAAACCATGTTTAAACATTTCTCAAAAAAGCATGTATTTTAATGTTTGTAGTTTCATTTTAACATTTATGTTGTTCTTTTCAAAATTGAAATGTAGGAGTGAATTTACAGATTTACATTTTGCTTTCTTGTGGAAAAGTACTTTTTACGTGCTGTTTCATAGATGTGAAACCATGTTTAAACGTTTCTCAAAAAAGCATGTATTTTAATGTTTGTAGTTTCATTTTAACATTTATGTTATTCTTTTCAAATTTGAAATGTAGAAGTGAATTTACAGATTTACATTTTGCTTTCTTGTGGAAAAGTACTTTTTGCAAGTGCTGTTTCATAGATGTGAAAACATGTTTAAACATTTCTCAAAAAAGCATGTATTTTAATGTTTGTAGTTTCATTTTAACATTTATGTTGTTCTTTTCAAAATTGAAATGTAGAAGTGAATTTACAGATCTACATTTTGTTTTCTTGTAGAAAAGTGCTTTTTACCTGTGCTGTTTCATTGATGTCAAATCATGTTTAAATATTTCACAAAAAAGCATGTATTTTATTGTTTGTAGTTTCATTTTAACATTAATGTTATTATTTTCAAATTTGAAATGTAGAAGTGAATTTACAGATTTACATTTTGCTTTCTTGTGGAAAAGTACTTTTTACAAGTGCTGTTTCATAGATGTGAAACCATGTTTAAACATTTCTCAAAAAAGCATGTATTTTAATGTTTGTAGTTTCATTTTAACATTTATGTTGTTCTTTTCAAAATTGAAATGTAGAAGTGAATTTACAGATCTACATTTTGTTTTCTTGTAGAAAAGTGCTTTTTACCTGTGCTGTTTCATTGATGTGAAATCATGTTTAAACATTACTCAAAAAAGCATGTATTTTAATATTTGTAGTTTCATTTTAACATTTATGTAGTTGTTTTCAAAATTGAAATGTAGAAGTGAATTTACAGATCTACATTTTGTTTTCTTGTAGAAAAGTGCTTTTTACCTGTGCTGTTTCATATATGTGAAACCATGTTTAAACATTTCTCAAAAAAGCATGTATTTTAATGTTTGTAGTTCATTTTAACATTAATGTTATTCTTTTCAAAATTGAATATGTAGAAGTGAATTTATGCATCCTCATTTTGCTTTCTTTTAGAAAAGTACTTTTTACAAGTGCTGTTTCATAGATGTGAAATCATGTTTAAACATTTCTCAAAAAAGCATGTATTTTAATGTTTGTAGTTTCATTTTAACATTTATGTTATTCTTTTCAAATTTGAAATGTAGAAGTGAATTTACAGATTTACATTTTGCTTTCTTGTGGAAAAGTACTTTTTACGTGCTGTTTCATAGATGTGAAACCATGTTTAAACATTTCTCAAAAAAGCATGTATTTTAATGTTTGTAGTTACATTTTAACATTTATGTTGTTCTTTTCAAAATTGAAATGTAGAAGTGAATTTACAGATCTACATTTTGTTTTCTTGTAGAAAAGTGCTTTTTACCTGTGCTGTTTCATTGATGTGAAATCATGTTTAAACATTTCACAAAAAAGCATGTATTTTATTGTTTGTAGTTTCATTTTAACATTTATGTTATTATTTTCAAATTTGAAATGTAGAAGTGAATATACAGATTTACATTTTGCTTTCTTGTGGAAAAGTACTTTTTGCAAGTGCTGTTTCATAGATGTGAAAACATGTTTAAACATTTCTCAAAAAAGCATGTATTTTAATGTTTGTAGTTTCATTTTAACATTTATGTTGTTCTTTTCAAAATTGAAATGTAGAAGTGAATTTACAGATCTACATTTTGTTTTCTTGTAGAAAAGTGCTTTTTAACTGTGCTGTTTCATTGATGTCAAATCATGTTTAAACATTACTCAAAAAAGCATGTATTTTATGTTTGTAGTTTCATTTTAACATTTATGTTATTCTTTTCAAATTTGAAATGTAGAAGTGAATTTACAGATTTACATTTTGCTTTCTTGTGGAAAAGTACTTTTTACAAGTGCTGTTTCATAGATGTGAAACCATGTTTAAACATTTCTCAAAAAAGCATGTATTTTAATATTTGTAGTTTCATTTTAACATTTATGTAGTTGTTTTGAAAATTGAAATGTAGGTGAATTTACAGATTTACATTTTGCTTTCTTGTGGAAAAGTACTTTTTACAAGTGCTGTTTCATAGATGTGAAACCATGTTTAAACATTTCTCAAAAAAGCATGTATTTTAATGTTTGTAGTTTCATTTTAACATTTATGTTGTTCTTTTCAAAATGAAATGAGAAGTGAATTTACAGATCTACATTTTGTTTTCTTGTAGAAAAGTGCTTTTTACATGTGCTGTTTCATTGATGTGAAATCATGTTTAAATATTTCACAAAAAAGCATGTATTTTATTGTTTGTAGTTTCATTTTAACATTAATGTTATTATTTTCAAATTTGAAATGTAGAAGTGAATTTACAGATTTACATTTTGCTTTCTTGTGGAAAAGTACTTTTTACAAGTGCTGTTTCATAGATGTGAAACCATGTTTAAACATTTCTCAAAAAAGCATGTATTTTAATGTTTGTAGTTTCATTTTAACATTTATGTTGTTCTTTTCAAAATTGAAATGTAGAAGTGAATTTCCAGATCTACATTTTGTTTTCTTGTAGAAAAGTGCTTTTTACCTGTGCTGTTTCATTGATGCCAAATCATGTTTAAACATTACTCAAAAAAGCATGTATTTTATTGTTTGTAGTTTCATTTTAACATTTATGTTATTCTTTTCAAATTTGTAATGTAGAAGTGAATTTACAGATTTACATTTTGCTTTCTTGTGGAAAAGTACTTTTTACAAGTGCTGTTTCATAGATGTGAAACCATGTTTAAACATTTCTCAAAAAAGCATGTATTTTAATGTTTGTAGTTTCATTTTAACATTTATGTTGTTCTTTTCAAAATTGAAATGTAGAAGTGAATTTACAGATTTACATTTTGCTTTCTTGTGGAAAAGTACTTTTTACAAGTGCTGTTTCATAGATGTGAAACCATGTTTAAACGTTTCTCAAAAAAGAATGTATTTTAATGTTTGTAGTTTCATTTTAACATTTATGTTATTCTTTTCAAATTTGAAATGTAGAAGTGAATTTACAGATTTACATTTTGCTTTCTTTTAGAAAAGTTCTTTTTACAAGTGCTGTTTCATAGATGTGAAACCATGTATAAACATTTCTCAAAAAGGAATGTATTTTAATGTTTGTAGTTTCATTTTAACATTTATGTTGTTCTTTTCAAAATTGAAATGTAGAAGTGAATTTACAGATCTACATTTTGATTTCTTGTAGAAAAGTGCTTTTTACATGTGCTGTTTCATGATGTGAAATCATGTTTAAACATTTCACAAAAAAAGCATGTATTTTATTGTTTGTAGTTTCATTTAAACATTTATGTTATTCTTTTCAAATTTGAAATGTAGAAGTGAATTTACAGATTTACATTTTGCTTTCTTGTGGAAAAGTACTTTTTACAAGTGCTTTCATAGATGTGAAACCATGTTTAAACATTTCTCAAAAAAGCATGTATTTTAATGTTTGTAGTTACATTTTAAAATTTATGTTGTTCTTTTCAAAATTGAAATGTAGAAGTGAATTTACAGATCTACATTTTGTTTTCTTGTAGAAAAGTGCTTTTTACCTGTGCTGTTTCATTGATGTGAAATCATGTTTAAACATTTCACAAAAAAGCATGTATTTTATTGTTTGTAGTTTCATTTTAACATTTATGTTATTATTTTCAAATTTGAAATGTAGAAGTGAATATACAGTTACATTTTGCTTTCTTGTGGAAAAGTACTTTTTGCAAGTGCTGTTTCATAGATGTGAAAACATGTTTAAACATTTCTCAAAAAAGCATGTATTTTAATGTTTGTAGTTTCATTTTAACATTTATGTTGTTCTTTTCAAAATTGAAATGTAGAAGTGAATTTACAGATCTACATTTTGTTTTCTTGTAGAAAAGTGCTTTTTACCTGTGCTGTTTCATTGATGTGAAACCATGTTTAAACATTTCTCAAAAAAGCATGTATTTTAATGTTTGTAGTTACATTTTAACATTTATGTTGTTCTTTTCAAAATTGAAATGTAGAAGTGAATTTACAGATCTACATTTTGTTTTCTTGTAGAAAAGTGCTTTTTACCTGTGCTGTTTCATTGATGTGAAATCATGTTTAAACATTTCACAAAAAAGCATGTATTTTATTGTTTGTAGTTTCATTTTAACATTTATGTTATTATTTTCAAATTTGAAATGTAGAAGTGAATATACAGATTTACATTTTGCTTTCTTGTGGAAAAGTACTTTTTGCAAGTGCTGTTTCATAGATGTGAAAACATGTTTAAACATTTCTCAAAAAAGCATGTATTTTAATGTTTGTAGTTTCATTTTAACATTTATGTTGTTCTTTTCAAAATTGAAATGTAGAAGTGAATTTACAGATCTACATTTTGTTTTCTTGTAGAAAAGTGCTTTTTAACTGTGCTGTTTCATTGATGTCAAATCATGTTTAAACATTACTCAAAAAAGCATGTATTTTATGTTTGTAGTTTCATTTTAACATTTATGTTATTCTTTTCAAATTTGAAATGTAGAAGTGAATTTACAGATTTACATTTTGCTTTCTTGTGGAAAAGTACTTTTTACAAGTGCTGTTTCATAGATGTGAAACCATGTTTAAACATTTCTCAAAAAAGCATGTATTTTAATATTTGTAGTTTCATTTTAACATTTATGTAGTTGTTTTCAAAATTGAAATGTAGGTGAATTTACAGATTTACATTTTGCTTTCTTGTGGAAAAGTACTTTTTACAAGTGCTGTTTCATAGATGTGAAACCATGTTTAAACATTTCTCAAAAAAGCATGTATTTTAATGTTTGTAGTTTCATTTTAACATTTATGTTGTTCTTTTCAAAATGAAATGAGAAGTGAATTTACAGATCTACATTTTGTTTTCTTGTAGAAAAGTGCTTTTTACATGTGCTGTTTCATTGATGTGAAATCATGTTTAAATATTTCACAAAAAAGCATGTATTTTATTGTTTGTAGTTTCATTTTAACATTAATGTTATTATTTTCAAATTTGAAATGTAGAAGTGAATTTACAGATTTACATTTTGCTTTCTTGTGGAAAAGTACTTTTTACAAGTGCTGTTTCATAGATGTGAAACCATGTTTAAACATTTCTCAAAAAAGCATGTATTTTAATGTTTGTAGTTTCATTTTAACATTTATGTTGTTCTTTTCAAAATTGAAATGTAGAAGTGAATTTCCAGATCTACATTTTGTTTTCTTGTAGAAAAGTGCTTTTTACCTGTGCTGTTTCATTGATGCCAAATCATGTTTAAACATTACTCAAAAAAGCATGTATTTTATTGTTTGTAGTTTCATTTTAACATTTATGTTATTCTTTTCAAATTTGTAATGTAGAAGTGAATTTACAGATTTACATTTTGCTTTCTTGTGGAAAAGTACTTTTTACAAGTGCTGTTTCATAGATGTGAAACCATGTTTAAACATTTCTCAAAAAAGCATGTATTTTAATGTTTGTAGTTTCATTTTAACATTTATGTTGTTCTTTTCAAAATTGAAATGTAGAAGTGAATTTACAGATTTACATTTTGCTTTCTTGTGGAAAAGTACTTTTTACAAGTGCTGTTTCATAGATGTGAAACCATGTTTAAACGTTTCTCAAAAAAGAATGTATTTTAATGTTTGTAGTTTCATTTTAACATTTATGTTATTCTTTTCAAATTTGAAATGTAGAAGTGAATTTACAGATTTACATTTTGCTTTCTTTTAGAAAAGTTCTTTTTACAAGTGCTGTTTCATAGATGTGAAACCATGTATAAACATTTCTCAAAAAGGAATGTATTTTAATGTTTGTAGTTTCATTTTAACATTTATGTTGTTCTTTTCAAAATTGAAATGTAGAAGTGAATTTACAGATCTACATTTTGTTTTCTTGTAGAAAAGTGCTTTTTACATGTGCTGTTTCATGATGTGAAATCATGTTTAAACATTTCACAAAAAAAGCATGTATTTTATTGTTTGTAGTTTCATTTAAACATTTATGTTATTCTTTTCAAATTTGAAATGTAGAAGTGAATTTACAGATTTACATTTTGCTTTCTTGTGGAAAAGTACTTTTTACAAGTGCTTTCATAGATGTGAAACCATGTTTAAACATTTCTCAAAAAAGCATGTATTTTAATGTTTGTAGTTACATTTTAAAATTTATGTTGTTCTTTTCAAAATTGAAATGTAGAAGTGAATTTACAGATCTACATTTTGTTTTCTTGTAGAAAAGTGCTTTTTACCTGTGCTGTTTCATTGATGTGAAATCATGTTTAAACATTTCACAAAAAAGCATGTATTTTATTGTTTGTAGTTTCATTTTAACATTTATGTTATTATTTTCAAATTTGAAATGTAGAAGTGAATATACAGTTACATTTTGCTTTCTTGTGGAAAAGTACTTTTTGCAAGTGCTGTTTCATAGATGTGAAAACATGTTTAAACATTTCTCAAAAAAGCATGTATTTTAATGTTTGTAGTTTCATTTTAACATTTATGTTGTTCTTTTCAAAATTGAAATGTAGAAGTGAATTTACAGATCTACATTTTGTTTTCTTGTAGAAAAGTGCTTTTTACCTGTGCTGTTTCATTGATGTCAAATCATGTTTAAACATTACTCAAAAAAGCATGTATTTTATGTTTGTAGTTTCATTTTAACATTTATGTTATTCTTTTCAAATTTGAAATGTAGAAGAGAATTTACAGATTTACATTTTGCTTTCTTGTGGAAAAGTACTTTTTACAAGTGCTGTTTCATAGATGTGAAACCATGTTTAAACATTTCTCAAAAAAGCATGTATTTTAATGTTTGTAGTTTCATTTTAACATTTATGTTGTTCTTTTCAAAATTGAAATGTAGAAGTGAATTTACAGATCAACATTTTGTTTTCTTGTAGAAAAGTGCTTTTTACCTGTGCTGTTTCATTGATGTGAAATCATGTTTAAACATTACTCAAAAAAGCATGTATTTTAATATTTGTAGTTTCATTTTAACATTTATGTAGTTGTTTTCAAAATTGAAATGTAGGTGAATTTACAGATTTACATTTTGCTTTCTTGTGGAAAAGTACTTTTTACAAGTGCTGTTTCATAGATGTGAAACCATGTTTAAACATTTCTCAAAAAAGCATGTATTTTAATGTTTGTAGTTTCATTTTAACATTTATGTTGTTCTTTTCAAAATGAAATGAGAAGTGAATTTACAGATCTACATTTTGTTTTCTTGTAGAAAAGTGCTTTTTACATGTGCTGTTTCATTGATGTGAAATCATGTTTAAATATTTCACAAAAAAGCATGTATTTTATTGTTTGTAGTTTCATTTTAACATTAATGTTATTATTTTCAAATTTGAAATGTAGAAGTGAATTTATAGATTTACATTTTGCTTTCTTGTGGAAAAGTACTTTTTACAAGTGCTGTTTCATAGATGTGAAACCATGTTTAAACATTTCTCAAAAAAGCATGTATTTTAATGTTTGTAGTTTCATTTTAACATTTATGTTGTTCTTTTCAAAATTGAAATGTAGAAGTGAATTTACAGATCTACAT
This sequence comes from Narcine bancroftii, assembly GCF_036971445.1. NCBI lineage: Eukaryota > Metazoa > Chordata > Chondrichthyes > Torpediniformes > Narcinidae > Narcine > Narcine bancroftii. The sequence goes on along the minus strand of NW_027211800.1, from coordinate 3,942,283 downwards.
TTTGTTTTCTTGTAGAAAAGTGCTTTTTACCTGTGCTGTTTCATTGATGCCAAATCATGTTTAAACATTACTCAAAAAAGCATGTATTTTATTGTTTGTAGTTTCATTTTAACATTTATGTTATTCTTTTCAAATTTGTAATGTAGAAGTGAATTTACAGATTTACATTTTGCTTTCTTGTGGAAAAGTACTTTTTACAAGTGCTGTTTCATAGATGTGAAACCATGTTTAAACATTTCTCAAAAAAGCATGTATTTTAATGTTTGTAGTTTCATTTTAACATTTATGTTATTCTTTTCAAAATTGAAATGTAGAAGTGAATTTACAGATCTACATTTTGCTTTCTTTTAGAAAAGTTCTTTTTACAAGTGCTGTTTCATAGATGTGAAATCATGTTTAAACATTTCACAAAAAAGCATGTATTTTATTGTTTGTAGTTTCATTTTAACATTTATGTTGTTCTTTTCAAAATTGAAATGTAGAAGTGAATTTACAGATTTACATTTTGCTTTCATGTGGAAAAGTACTTTTTACAAGTGCTGTTTCATAGATGTGAAACCATGTTTAAACGTTTCTCAAAAAAGCATGTATTTTAATGTTTGTAGTTTCATTTTAACAGTTATGTTGTTCTTTTCAAAATTGAAATGTAGAAGTGAATTTACAGATCTACATTTTGTTTTCTTGTAGAAAAGTGCTTTTTAACTGTGCTGTTTCATTGATGTCAAATCATGTTTAAACATTACTCAAAAAAGCATGTATTTTATGTTTGTAGTTTCATTTTAACATTTATGTTATTCTTTTCAAATTTGAAATGTAGAAGTGAATTTACAGATTTACATTTTGCTTTCTTGTGGAAAAGTACTTTTTACAAGTGCTGTTTCATAGATGTGAAACCATGTTTAAACATTTCTCAAAAAAGCATGTATTTTAATATTTGTAGTTTCATTTTAACATTTATGTAGTTGTTTTGAAAATTGAAATGTAGGTGAATTTACAGATTTACATTTTGCTTTCTTGTGGAAAAGTACTTTTTACAAGTGCTGTTTCATAGATGTGAAACCATGTTTAAACATTTCTCAAAAAAGCATGTATTTTAATGTTTGTAGTTTCATTTTAACATTTATGTTGTTCTTTTCAAAATGAAATGAGAAGTGAATTTACAGATCTACATTTTGTTTTCTTGTAGAAAAGTGCTTTTTACATGTGCTGTTTCATTGATGTGAAATCATGTTTAAATATTTCACAAAAAAGCATGTATTTTATTGTTTGTAGTTTCATTTTAACATTAATGTTATTATTTTCAAATTTGAAATGTAGAAGTGAATTTACAGATTTACATTTTGCTTTCTTGTGGAAAAGTACTTTTTACAAGTGCTGTTTCATAGATGTGAAACCATGTTTAAACATTTCTCAAAAAAGCATGTATTTTAATGTTTGTAGTTTCATTTTAACATTTATGTTGTTCTTTTCAAAATTGAAATGTAGAAGTGAATTTCCAGATCTACATTTTGTTTTCTTGTAGAAAAGTGCTTTTTACCTGTGCTGTTTCATTGATGCCAAATCATGTTTAAACATTACTCAAAAAAGCATGTATTTTATTGTTTGTAGTTTCATTTTAACATTTATGTTATTCTTTTCAAATTTGTAATGTAGAAGTGAATTTACAGATTTACATTTTGCTTTCTTGTGGAAAAGTACTTTTTACAAGTGCTGTTTCATAGATGTGAAACCATGTTTAAACATTTCTCAAAAAAGCATGTATTTTAATGTTTGTAGTTTCATTTTAACATTTATGTTGTTCTTTTCAAAATTGAAATGTAGAAGTGAATTTACAGATTTACATTTTGCTTTCTTGTGGAAAAGTACTTTTTACAAGTGCTGTTTCATAGATGTGAAACCATGTTTAAACGTTTCTCAAAAAAGAATGTATTTTAATGTTTGTAGTTTCATTTTAACATTTATGTTATTCTTTTCAAATTTGAAATGTAGAAGTGAATTTACAGATTTACATTTTGCTTTCTTTTAGAAAAGTTCTTTTTACAAGTGCTGTTTCATAGATGTGAAACCATGTATAAACATTTCTCAAAAAGGAATGTATTTTAATGTTTGTAGTTTCATTTTAACATTTATGTTGTTCTTTTCAAAATTGAAATGTAGAAGTGAATTTACAGATCTACATTTTGTTTTCTTGTAGAAAAGTGCTTTTTACATGTGCTGTTTCATGATGTGAAATCATGTTTAAACATTTCACAAAAAAAGCATGTATTTTATTGTTTGTAGTTTCATTTAAACATTTATGTTATTCTTTTCAAATTTGAAATGTAGAAGTGAATTTACAGATTTACATTTTGCTTTCTTGTGGAAAAGTACTTTTTACAAGTGCTTTCATAGATGTGAAACCATGTTTAAACATTTCTCAAAAAAGCATGTATTTTAATGTTTGTAGTTACATTTTAAAATTTATGTTGTTCTTTTCAAAATTGAAATGTAGAAGTGAATTTACAGATCTACATTTTGTTTTCTTGTAGAAAAGTGCTTTTTACCTGTGCTGTTTCATTGATGTGAAATCATGTTTAAACATTTCACAAAAAAGCATGTATTTTATTGTTTGTAGTTTCATTTTAACATTTATGTTATTATTTTCAAATTTGAAATGTAGAAGTGAATATACAGTTACATTTTGCTTTCTTGTGGAAAAGTACTTTTTGCAAGTGCTGTTTCATAGATGTGAAAACATGTTTAAACATTTCTCAAAAAAGCATGTATTTTAATGTTTGTAGTTTCATTTTAACATTTATGTTGTTCTTTTCAAAATTGAAATGTAGAAGTGAATTTACAGATCTACATTTTGTTTTCTTGTAGAAAAGTGCTTTTTACCTGTGCTGTTTCATTGATGTGAAACCATGTTTAAACATTTCTCAAAAAAGCATGTATTTTAATGTTTGTAGTTACATTTTAACATTTATGTTGTTCTTTTCAAAATTGAAATGTAGAAGTGAATTTACAGATCTACATTTTGTTTTCTTGTAGAAAAGTGCTTTTTACCTGTGCTGTTTCATTGATGTGAAATCATGTTTAAACATTTCACAAAAAAGCATGTATTTTATTGTTTGTAGTTTCATTTTAACATTTATGTTATTATTTTCAAATTTGAAATGTAGAAGTGAATATACAGATTTACATTTTGCTTTCTTGTGGAAAAGTACTTTTTGCAAGTGCTGTTTCATAGATGTGAAAACATGTTTAAACATTTCTCAAAAAAGCATGTATTTTAATGTTTGTAGTTTCATTTTAACATTTATGTTGTTCTTTTCAAAATTGAAATGTAGAAGTGAATTTACAGATCTACATTTTGTTTTCTTGTAGAAAAGTGCTTTTTAACTGTGCTGTTTCATTGATGTCAAATCATGTTTAAACATTACTCAAAAAAGCATGTATTTTATGTTTGTAGTTTCATTTTAACATTTATGTTATTCTTTTCAAATTTGAAATGTAGAAGTGAATTTACAGATTTACATTTTGCTTTCTTGTGGAAAAGTACTTTTTACAAGTGCTGTTTCATAGATGTGAAACCATGTTTAAACATTTCTCAAAAAAGCATGTATTTTAATATTTGTAGTTTCATTTTAACATTTATGTAGTTGTTTTCAAAATTGAAATGTAGGTGAATTTACAGATTTACATTTTGCTTTCTTGTGGAAAAGTACTTTTTACAAGTGCTGTTTCATAGATGTGAAACCATGTTTAAACATTTCTCAAAAAAGCATGTATTTTAATGTTTGTAGTTTCATTTTAACATTTATGTTGTTCTTTTCAAAATGAAATGAGAAGTGAATTTACAGATCTACATTTTGTTTTCTTGTAGAAAAGTGCTTTTTACATGTGCTGTTTCATTGATGTGAAATCATGTTTAAATATTTCACAAAAAAGCATGTATTTTATTGTTTGTAGTTTCATTTTAACATTAATGTTATTATTTTCAAATTTGAAATGTAGAAGTGAATTTACAGATTTACATTTTGCTTTCTTGTGGAAAAGTACTTTTTACAAGTGCTGTTTCATAGATGTGAAACCATGTTTAAACATTTCTCAAAAAAGCATGTATTTTAATGTTTGTAGTTTCATTTTAACATTTATGTTGTTCTTTTCAAAATTGAAATGTAGAAGTGAATTTCCAGATCTACATTTTGTTTTCTTGTAGAAAAGTGCTTTTTACCTGTGCTGTTTCATTGATGCCAAATCATGTTTAAACATTACTCAAAAAAGCATGTATTTTATTGTTTGTAGTTTCATTTTAACATTTATGTTATTCTTTTCAAATTTGTAATGTAGAAGTGAATTTACAGATTTACATTTTGCTTTCTTGTGGAAAAGTACTTTTTACAAGTGCTGTTTCATAGATGTGAAACCATGTTTAAACATTTCTCAAAAAAGCATGTATTTTAATGTTTGTAGTTTCATTTTAACATTTATGTTGTTCTTTTCAAAATTGAAATGTAGAAGTGAATTTACAGATTTACATTTTGCTTTCTTGTGGAAAAGTACTTTTTACAAGTGCTGTTTCATAGATGTGAAACCATGTTTAAACGTTTCTCAAAAAAGAATGTATTTTAATGTTTGTAGTTTCATTTTAACATTTATGTTATTCTTTTCAAATTTGAAATGTAGAAGTGAATTTACAGATTTACATTTTGCTTTCTTTTAGAAAAGTTCTTTTTACAAGTGCTGTTTCATAGATGTGAAACCATGTATAAACATTTCTCAAAAAGGAATGTATTTTAATGTTTGTAGTTTCATTTTAACATTTATGTTGTTCTTTTCAAAATTGAAATGTAGAAGTGAATTTACAGATCTACATTTTGTTTTCTTGTAGAAAAGTGCTTTTTACATGTGCTGTTTCATGATGTGAAATCATGTTTAAACATTTCACAAAAAAAGCATGTATTTTATTGTTTGTAGTTTCATTTAAACATTTATGTTATTCTTTTCAAATTTGAAATGTAGAAGTGAATTTACAGATTTACATTTTGCTTTCTTGTGGAAAAGTACTTTTTACAAGTGCTTTCATAGATGTGAAACCATGTTTAAACATTTCTCAAAAAAGCATGTATTTTAATGTTTGTAGTTACATTTTAAAATTTATGTTGTTCTTTTCAAAATTGAAATGTAGAAGTGAATTTACAGATCTACATTTTGTTTTCTTGTAGAAAAGTGCTTTTTACCTGTGCTGTTTCATTGATGTGAAATCATGTTTAAACATTTCACAAAAAAGCATGTATTTTATTGTTTGTAGTTTCATTTTAACATTTATGTTATTATTTTCAAATTTGAAATGTAGAAGTGAATATACAGTTACATTTTGCTTTCTTGTGGAAAAGTACTTTTTGCAAGTGCTGTTTCATAGATGTGAAAACATGTTTAAACATTTCTCAAAAAAGCATGTATTTTAATGTTTGTAGTTTCATTTTAACATTTATGTTGTTCTTTTCAAAATTGAAATGTAGAAGTGAATTTACAGATCTACATTTTGTTTTCTTGTAGAAAAGTGCTTTTTACCTGTGCTGTTTCATTGATGTCAAATCATGTTTAAACATTACTCAAAAAAGCATGTATTTTATGTTTGTAGTTTCATTTTAACATTTATGTTATTCTTTTCAAATTTGAAATGTAGAAGAGAATTTACAGATTTACATTTTGCTTTCTTGTGGAAAAGTACTTTTTACAAGTGCTGTTTCATAGATGTGAAACCATGTTTAAACATTTCTCAAAAAAGCATGTATTTTAATGTTTGTAGTTTCATTTTAACATTTATGTTGTTCTTTTCAAAATTGAAATGTAGAAGTGAATTTACAGATCAACATTTTGTTTTCTTGTAGAAAAGTGCTTTTTACCTGTGCTGTTTCATTGATGTGAAATCATGTTTAAACATTACTCAAAAAAGCATGTATTTTAATATTTGTAGTTTCATTTTAACATTTATGTAGTTGTTTTCAAAATTGAAATGTAGGTGAATTTACAGATTTACATTTTGCTTTCTTGTGGAAAAGTACTTTTTACAAGTGCTGTTTCATAGATGTGAAACCATGTTTAAACATTTCTCAAAAAAGCATGTATTTTAATGTTTGTAGTTTCATTTTAACATTTATGTTGTTCTTTTCAAAATGAAATGAGAAGTGAATTTACAGATCTACATTTTGTTTTCTTGTAGAAAAGTGCTTTTTACATGTGCTGTTTCATTGATGTGAAATCATGTTTAAATATTTCACAAAAAAGCATGTATTTTATTGTTTGTAGTTTCATTTTAACATTAATGTTATTATTTTCAAATTTGAAATGTAGAAGTGAATTTATAGATTTACATTTTGCTTTCTTGTGGAAAAGTACTTTTTACAAGTGCTGTTTCATAGATGTGAAACCATGTTTAAACATTTCTCAAAAAAGCATGTATTTTAATGTTTGTAGTTTCATTTTAACATTTATGTTGTTCTTTTCAAAATTGAAATGTAGAAGTGAATTTACAGATCTACATTTTGTTTTCTTGTAGAAAAGTGCTTTTTACCTGTGCTGTTTCATTGATGCCAAATCATGTTTAAACATTACTCAAAAAAGCATGTATTTTATTGTTTGTAGTTTCATTTTAACATTTATGTTATTCTTTTCAAATTTGTAATGTAGAAGTGAATTTACAGATTTACATTTTGCTTTCTTGTGGAAAAGTACTTTTTACAAGTGCTGTTTCATAGATGTGAAACCATGTTTAAACATTTCTCAAAAAAGCATGTATTTTAATGTTTGTAGTTTCATTTTAACATTTATGTTATTCTTTTCAAAATTGAAATGTAGAAGTGAATTTACAGATCTACATTTTGCTTTCTTTTAGAAAAGTTCTTTTTACAAGTGCTGTTTCATAGATGTGAAATCATGTTTAAACATTTCACAAAAAAGCATGTATTTTATTGTTTGTAGTTTCATTTTAACATTTATGTTGTTCTTTTCAAAATTGAAATGTAGAAGTGAATTTACAGATTTACATTTTGCTTTCATGTGGAAAAGTACTTTTTACAAGTGCTGTTTCATAGATGTGAAACCATGTTTAAACGTTTCTCAAAAAAGCATGTATTTTAATGTTTGTAGTTTCATTTTAACAGTTATGTTATTCTTTTCAAATTTGAAATGTAGAAGTGAATTTACAGATTTACATTTTGCTTTCTTTTAGAAAAGTTCTTTTTACAAGTGCTGTTTCATAGATGTGAAACCATGTTTAAACATTTCTCAAAAAAGCATGTATTTTAATGTTTGTAGTTTCATTTTAACATTTATGTTGTTCTTTTCAAAATGAAATGAGAAGTGAATTTACAGATCTACATTTTGTTTTCTTGTAGAAAAGTGCTTTTTACATGTGCTGTTTCATTGATGTGAAATCATGTTTAAATATTTCACAAAAAAGCATGTATTTTATTGTTTGTAGTTTCATTTTAACATTAATGTTATTATTTTCAAATTTGAAATGTAGAAGTGAATTTACAGATTTACATTTTGCTTTCTTGTGGAAAAGTACTTTTTACAAGTGCTGTTTCATAGATGTGAAACCATGTTTAAACATTTCTCAAAAAAGCATGTATTTTAATGTTTGTAGTTTCATTTTAACATTTATGTTGTTCTTTTCAAAATTGAAATGTAGAAGTGAATTTACAGATCTACATTTTGTTTTCTTGTAGAAAAGTGCTTTTTACCTGTGCTGTTTCATTGATGCCAAATCATGTTTAAACATTACTCAAAAAAGCATGTATTTTATTGTTTGTAGTTTCATTTTAACATTTATGTTATTCTTTTCAAATTTGTAATGTAGAAGTGAATTTACAGATTTACATTTTGCTTTCTTGTGGAAAAGTACTTTTTACAAGTGCTGTTTCATAGATGTGAAACCATGTTTAAACATTTCTCAAAAAAGCATGTATTTTAAAGTTTGTAGTTTCATTTTAACATTTATGTTGTTCTTTTCAAAATTGAAATGTAGAAGTGAATTTACAGATTTACATTTTGCTTTCATGTGGAAAAGTACTTTTTACAAGTGCTGTTTCATAGATGTGAAACCATGTTTAAACGTTTCTCAAAAAAGCATGTATTTTAATGTTTGTAGTTTCATTTTAACAGTTATGTTATTCTTTTCAAATTTGAAATGTAGAAGTGAATTTACAGATTTACATTTTGCTTTCTTTTAGAAAAGTTCTTTTTACAAGTGCTGTTTCATAGATGTGAAACCATGTTTAAACATTTCTCAAAAAAGCATGTATTTTAATGTTTGTAGTTTCATTTTAACATTTATGTTGTTCTTTTCAAAATTGAAATGTAGAAGTGAATTTACAGATCTACATTTTGTTTTCTTGTAGAAAAGTGCTTTTTACATGTGCTGTTTCATGATGTGAAATCATGTTTAAACATTTCACAAAAAAGCATGTATTTTATTGTTTGTAGTTTCATTTAAACATTTATGTTATTCTTTTCAAATTTGAAATGTAGAAGTGAATTTACAGATTTACATTTTGCTTTCTTGTGGAAAAGTACTTTTTACAAGTGCTGTTTCATAGATGTGAAACCATGTTTAAACATTTCTCAAAAAAGCATGTATTTTAATGTTTGTAGTTTCATTTTAACATTTATGTTATTCCTTTCAAAATTGAAATGTAGAAGTGAATTTACAGGTCTACATTTTTTTTCTTGTAGAAAAGTACTTTTTACGTGCTGTTTCATTGATGTGAAACCATGTTTAAATATTTCTCAAAAAAGCATGTATTTTAATGTTTGTAGTTTCATTTTAACATATATGTTATTCTTTTCAAAATTGAAATGTGGAAGTGAATTTATGCATCCTCATTTTGATTTCTTTTAGAAAAGTACTTTTTACAAGTGCTGTTTCATAGATGTGAAATCATGTTTAAACATTTCTCAAAAAAGCATGTATTTTAATGTTTGTAGTTTCATTTTAACATTTATGTTATTCTTTTCAAATTTGAAATGTAGAAGTGAATTTACAGATTTACATTTTGCTTTCTTGTGGAAAAGTACTTTTTACAAGTGCTGTTTCATAGATGTGAAACCATGTTTAAACATTTCTCAAAAAAGCATGTATTTTAATGTTTGTAGTTACATTTTAACATTTATGTTGTTCTTTTCAAAATTGAAATGTAGAAGTGAATTTACAGATCTACATTTTGTTTTCTTGTAGAAAAGTGCTTTTTACCTGTGCTGTTTCATTGATGTGAAATCATGTTTAAACATTTCACAAAAAAGCATGTATTTTATTGTTTGTAGTTTCATTTTAACATTTATCTTATTATTTTCAAATTTGAAATGTAGAAGTGAATATAAAGATTTACATTTTGCTTTCTTGTGGAAAAGTACTTTTTGCAAGTGCAGTTTCATAGATGTGAAAACATGTTTAAACATTTCTCAAATAAGCATGTATTTTAATGTTTGTAGTTTCATTTTAACATTTATGTTGTTCTTTTCAAAATTGAAATGTAGAAGTGAATTTACAGATCTACATTTTGTTTTCTTGTAGAAAAGTGCTTTTTACCTGTGCTGTTTCATTGATGTCAAATCATGTTTAAACATTACTCAAAAAAGCATGTATTTTATGTTTGTACTTTCATTTTAACATTTATGTTATTCTTTTCAAATTTGAAATGTAGAAGTGAATTTACAGATTTACATTTTGCTTTCTTGTGGAAAAGTACTTTTTACAAGTGCTGTTTCATAGATGTGAAACCATGTTTAAACATTTCTCAAAAAAGCATGTATTTTAATGTTTGTAGTTTCATTTTAACATTTATGTTGTTCTTTTCAAAATTGAAATGTAGAAGTGAATTTACAGATCAACATTTTGTTTTCTTGTAGAAAAGTGCTTTTTACCTGTGCTGTTTCATTGATGTGAAATCATGTTTAAACATTACTCAAAAAAGCATGTATTTTAATATTTGTAGTTTCATTTTAACATTTATGTAGTTGTTTTCAAAATTGAAATGTAGGTGAATTTACAGATTTACATTTTGCTTTCTTGTGGAAAAGTACTTTTTACAAGTGCTGTTTCATAGATGTGAAACCATGTTTAAACATTTCTCAAAAAAGCATGTATTTTAATGTTTGTAGTTTCATTTTAACATTTATGTTGTTCTTTTCAAAATTGAAATGTAGAAGTGAATTTACAGATCTACATTTTGTTTTCTTGTAGAAAAGTGCTTTTTACCTGTGCTGTTTCATTGATGCCAAATCATGTTTAAACATTACTCAAAAAAGCATGTATTTTATTGTTTGTAGTTTCATTTTAACATTTATGTTATTCTTTTCAAATTTGTAATGTAGAAGTGAATTTACAGATTTACATTTTGCTTTCTTGTGGAAAAGTACTTTTTACAAGTGCTGTTTCATAGATGTGAAACCATGTTTAAACATTTCTCAAAAAAGCATGTATTTTAATGTTTGTAGTTTCATTTTAACATTTATGTTGTTCTTTTCAAAATTGAAATGTAGAAGTGAATTTACAGATTTACATTTTGCTTTCTTGTGGAAAAGTACTTTTTACAAGTGCTGTTTCATAGATGTGAAACCATGTTTAAACGTTTCTCAAAAAAGCATGTATTTTAATGTTTGTAGTTTCATTTTAACATTTATGTTATTCTTTTCAAATTTGAAATGTAGAAGTGAATTTACAGATTTACATTTTGCTTTCTTTTAGAAAAGTTCTTTTTACAAGTGCTGTTTCATAGATGTGAAACCATGTATAAACATTTCTCAAAAAGGAATGTATTTTAATGTTTGTAGTTTCATTTTAACATTTATGTTGTTCTTTTCAAAATTGAAATGTAGAAGTGAATTTACAGATCTACATTTTGTTTTCTTGTAGAAATGTGCTTTTTACATGTGCTGTTTCATGATGTGAAATCATGTTTAAACATTTCACAAAAAAGCATGTATTTTATTGTTTGTAGTTTCATTTAAACATTTATGTTATTCTTTTCAAATTTGAAATGTAGAAGTGAATTTACAGATTTACATTTTGCTTTCTTGTGGAAAAGTACTTTTTACAAGTGCTGTTTCATAGATGTGAAACCATGTTTAAACATTTCTCAAAAAAGCATGTATTTTAGTGTTTGTAGTTTCATTTTAACATTTATGTTATTCCTTTCAAAATTGAAATGTAGAAGTGAATTTACAGATCTACATTTTTTTTTCTTGTAGAAAAGTACTTTTTACGTGCTGTTTCATTGATGTGAAACCATGTTTAAATATTTCACAAAAAAGCATGTATTTTAATGTTTGTAGTTTCATTTTAACATTTATGTTATTCTTTTCAAAATTGAAATGTGGAAGTGAATTTATGCATCCTCATTTTGATTTCTTTTAGAAAAGTACTTTTTACAAGTGCTGTTTCATAGATGTGAAATCATGTTTAAACATTTCTCAAAAAAGCATGTATTTTAATGTTTGTAGTTTCATTTTAACATTTATGTTATTCTTTTCAAATTTGAAATGTAGAAGTGAATTTACAGATTTACATTTTGCTTTCTTGTGGAAAAGTACTTTTTACAAGTGTTGTTTCATAGATGTGAAACCATGTTTAAACATTTCTCAAAAAAGCATGTATTTTAATGTTTGTAGTTTCATTTTAACATTTATGTTATTCTTTTCAAAATTGAAATGTAGAAGTGAATTTACAGATCGACATTTTGTTTTCTTGTAAAAAAGTACTTTTTACAAGTGCTGTTTCATAGATGTGAAATCATGTTTAAACATTTCTCAAAAAAGCATGTATTTTATTGTTTGTAGTTTCATTTTAACATTAATGTTATTCTTTTCAAAATTGAATATGTAGAAGTGAATTTATGCATCCTCATTTTGCTTTCTTTTAGAAAAGTACTTTTTACAAGTGCTGTTTCATAGATGTGAAACCATGTTTAAACATTACTCAAAAAAGCATGTATTTTTTGTTTGTACTTTCATTTTAACATTTATGTTATTCTTTTCAAATTTGAAATGTAGATGTGAATTTACAGATTTACATTTTGCTTTCTTGTGGAAAAGTACTTTTTACAAGTGCTGTTTCATAGATGTGAAACCATGTTTAAACATTTCTCAAAAAAGCATGTATTTTAATGTTTGTAGTTTCATTTTAACATTTATGTTGTTCTTTTCAAAATTGAAATGTAGAAGTGAATTTACAGATCAACATTTTGTTTTCTTGTAGAAAAGTGCTTTTTACCTGTGCTGTTTCATTGATGTGAAATCATGTTTAAACATTTCTCAAAAAAGCATGTATTTTAGTGTTTGTAGTTTCATTTTAACATTTATGTTATTCCTTTCAAAATTGAAATGTAGAAGTGAATTTACAGATCTACATTTTTTTTTCTTGTAGAAAAGTACTTTTTACGTGCTGTTTCATTGATGTGAAACCATGTTTAAATATTTCACAAAAAAGCATGTATTTTAATGTTTGTAGTTTCATTTTAACATTTATGTTATTCTTTTCAAAATTGAAATGTGGAAGTGAATTTATGCATCCTCATTTTGATTTCTTTTAGAAAAGTACTTTTTACAAGTGCTGTTTCATAGATGTGAAATCATGTTTAAACATTTCTCAAAAAAGCATGTATTTTAATGTTTGTAGTTTCATTTTAACATTTATGTTATTCTTTTCAAATTTGAAATGTAGAAGTGAATTTACAGATTTACATTTTGCTTTCTTGTGGAAAAGTACTTTTTACAAGTGTTGTTTCATAGATGTGAAACCATGTTTAAACATTTCTCAAAAAAGCATGTATTTTAATGTTTGTAGTTTCATTTTAACATTTATGTTATTCTTTTCAAAATTGAAATGTAGAAGTGAATTTACAGATCGACATTTTGTTTTCTTGTAAAAAAGTACTTTTTACAAGTGCTGTTTCATAGATGTGAAATCATGTTTAAACATTTCTCAAAAAAGCATGTATTTTATTGTTTGTAGTTTCATTTTAACATTAATGTTATTCTTTTCAAAATTGAATATGTAGAAGTGAATTTATGCATCCTCATTTTGCTTTCTTTTAGAAAAGTACTTTTTACAAGTGCTGTTTCATAGATGTGAAACCATGTTTAAACATTACTCAAAAAAGCATGTATTTTTTGTTTGTACTTTCATTTTAACATTTATGTTATTCTTTTCAAATTTGAAATGTAGATGTGAATTTACAGATTTACATTTTGCTTTCTTGTGGAAAAGTACTTTTTACAAGTGCTGTTTCATAGATGTGAAACCATGTTTAAACATTTCTCAAAAAAGCATGTATTTTAATGTTTGTAGTTTCATTTTAACATTTATGTTGTTCTTTTCAAAATTGAAATGTAGAAGTGAATTTACAGATCAACATTTTGTTTTCTTGTAGAAAAGTGCTTTTTACCTGTGCTGTTTCATTGATGTGAAATCATGTTTAAACATTACTCAAAAAAGCATGTATTTTAATATTTGTACTTTCATTTTAACATTTATGTAGTTGTTTTCAAAATTGAAATGTAGAAGTGAATTTACAGATTTACATTTTGCTTTCTTGTGGAAAAGTACTTTTTACAAGTGCTGTTTCATAGATGTGAAACCATGTTTAAACATTTCTCAAAAAAGCATGTATTTTAATGTTTGTAGTTTCATTTTAACATTTATGTTGTTCTTTTCAAAATGAAATGAGAAGTGAATTTACAGATCTACATTTTGTTTTCTTGTAGAAAAGTGCTTTTTACATGTGCTGTTTCATTGATGTGAAATCATGTTTAAATATTTCACAAAAAAGCATGTATTTTATTGTTTGTAGTTTCATTTTAACATTAATGTTATTATTTTCAAATTTGAAATGTAGAAGTGAATTTACAGATTTACATTTTGCTTTCTTGTGGAAAAGTACTTTTTACAAGTGCTGTTTCATAGATGTGAAACCATGTTTAAACATTTCTCAAAAAAGCATGTATTTTAATGTTTGTAGTTTCATTTTATCATTTATGTTGTTCTTTTCAAAATTGAAATGTAGAAGTGAATTTACAGATCTACATTTTGTTTTCTTGTAGAAAAGTGCTTTTTACCTGTGCTGTTTCATTGATGTGAAATCATGTTTAAACATTACTCAAAAAAGCATGTATTTTAATATTTGTAGTTTCATTTTAACATTTATGTAGTTGTTTTCAAAATTGAAATGTAGAAGTGAATTTACAGATCTACATTTTGTTTTCTTGTAGAAAAGTGCTTTTTACCTGTGCTGTTTCATATATGTGAAACCATGTTTAAACATTTCTCAAAAAAGCATGTATTTTAATGTTTGTAGTTTCATTTTAACATTAATGTTATTCTTTTCAAAATTGAATATGTAGAAGTGAATTTATGCATCCTCATTTTGCTTTATTTTAGAAAAGTACTTTTTACAAGTGCTGTTTCATAGATGTGAAATCATGTTTAAACATTTCTCAAAAAAGCATGTATTTTAATGTTTGTAGTTTCATTTTAACATTTATGTTATTCTTTTCAAATTTGAAATGTAGAAGTGAATTTACAGATTTACATTTTGCTTTCTTGTGGAAAAGTACTTTTTACGTGCTGTTTCATAGATGTGAAACCATGTTTAAACATTTCTCAAAAAAGCATGTATTTTAATGTTTGTAGTTACATTTTAACATTTATGTTGTTCTTTTCAAAATTGAAATGTAGAAGTGAATTTACAGATCTACATTTTGTTTTCTTGTAGAAAAGTGCTTTTTACCTGTGCTGTTTCATTGATGTGAAATCATGTTTAAACATTTCACAAAAAAGCATGTATTTTATTGTTTGTAGTTTCATTTTAACATTTATGTTATTATTTTCAAATTTGAAATGTAGAAGTGAATATACAGATTTACATTTTGCTTTCTTGTGGAAAAGTACTTTTTGCAAGTGCTGTTTCATAGATGTGAAAACATGTTTAAACATTTCTCAAAAAAGCATGTATTTTAATGTTTGTAGTTTCATTTTAACATTTATGTTGTTCTTTTCAAAATTGAAATGTAGAAGTGAATTTACAGATCTACATTTTGTTTTCTTGTAGAAAAGTGCTTTTTACCTGTGCTGTTTCATTGATGTCAAATCATGTTTAAACATTACTCAAAAAAGCATGTATTTTATGTTTGTAGTTTCATTTTAACATTTATGTTATTCTTTTCAAATTTGAAATGTAGAAGTGAATTTACAGATTTACATTTTGCTTTCTTGTGGAAAAGTACTTTTTACAAGTGCTGTTTCATAGATGTGAAACCATGTTTAAACATTTCTCAAAAAAGCATGTATTTTAATATTTGTAGTTTCATTTTAACATTTATGTAGTTGTTTTCAAAATTGAAATGTAGGTGAATTTACAGATTTACATTTTGCTTTCTTGTGGAAAAGTACTTTTTACAAGTGCTGTTTCATAGATGTGAAACCATGTTTAAACATTTCTCAAAAAAGCATGTATTTTAATGTTTGTAGTTTCATTTTAACATTTATGTTGTTCTTTTCAAAATGAAATGTGAAGTGAATTTACAGATCTACATTTTGTTTTCTTGTAGAAAAGTGCTTTTTACATGTGCTGTTTCATTGATGTGAAATCATGTTTAAATATTTCACAAAAAAGCATGTATTTTATTGTTTGTAGTTTCATTTTAACATTAATGTTATTATTTTCAAATTTGAAATGTAGAAGTGAATTTACAGATTTACATTTTGCTTTCTTGTGGAAAAGTACTTTTTACAAGTGCTGTTTCATAGATGTGAAACCATGTTTAAACATTTCTCAAAAAAGCATGTATTTTAATGTTTGTAGTTTCATTTTAACATTTATGTTGTTCTTTTCAAAATTGAAATGTAGAAGTGAATTTACAGATCTACATTTTGTTTTCTTGTAGAAAAGTGCTTTTTACCTGTGCTGTTTCATTGATGCCAAATCATGTTTAAACATTACTCAAAAAAGCATGTATTTTATTGTTTGTAGTTTCATTTTAACATTTATGTTATTCTTTTCAAATTTGTAATGTAGAAGTGAATTTACAGATTTACATTTTGCTTTCTTGTGGAAAAGTACTTTTTACAAGTGCTGTTTCATAGATGTGAAACCATGTTTAAACATTTCTCAAAAAAGCATGTATTTTAATGTTTGTAGTTTCATTTTAACATTTATGTTGTTCTTTTCAAAATTGAAATGTAGAAGTGAATTTACAGATTTACATTTTGCTTTCTTGTGGAAAAGTACTTTTTACAAGTGCTGTTTCATAGATGTGAAACCATGTTTAAACGTTTCTCAAAAAACAATGTATTTTAATGTTTGTAGTTTCATTTTAACATTTATGTTATTCTTTTCAAATTTGAAATGTAGAAGTGAATTTACAGATTTACATTTTGCTTTCTTTTAGAAAAGTTCTTTTTACAAGTGCTGTTTCATAGATGTCAAACCATGTATAAACATTTCTCAAAAAGGAATGTATTTTAATGTTTGTAGTTTCATTTTAACATTTATGTTGTTCTTTTCAAAATTGAAATGTAGAAGTGAATTTACAGATCTACATTTTGTTTTCTTGTAGAAAAGTGCTTTTTACATGTGCTGTTTCATGATGTGAAATCATGTTTAAACATTTCACAAAAAAAGCATGTATTTTATTGTTTGTAGTTTCATTTAAACATTTATGTTATTCTTTTCAAATTTGAAATGTAGAAGTGAATTTACAGATTTACATTTTGCTTTCTTGTGGAAAAGTACTTTTTACAAGTGCTGTTTCATAGATGTGAAACCATGTTTAAACATTTCTCAAAAAAGCATGTATTTTAATGTTTGTAGTTACATTTTAACATTTATGTTGTTCTTTTCAAAATTGAAATGTAGAAGTGAATTTACAGATCTACATTTTGTTTTCTTGTAGAAAAGTGCTTTTTACCTGTGCTGTTTCATTGATGTGAAATCATGTTTAAACATTTCACAAAAAAGCATGTATTTTATTGTTTGTAGTTTCATTTTAACATTTATGTTATTATTTTCAAATTTGAAATGTAGAAGTGAATATACAGATTTACATTTTGCTTTCTTGTGGAAAAGTACTTTTTGCAAGTGCTGTTTCATAGATGTAAAAACATGTTTAAACATTTCTCAAAAAAGCATGTATTTTAATGTTTGTAGTTTCATTTTAACATTTATGTTGTTCTTTTCAAAATTGAAATGTAGAAGTGAATTTACAGGTCTACATTTTGTTTTCTTGTAGAAAAGTGCTTTTTACCTGTGCTGTTTCATTGATGTCAAATCATGTTTAAACATTACTCAAAAAAGCATGTATTTTATGTTTGTAGTTTCATTTTAACATTTATGTTATTCTTTTCAAATTTGAAATGTAGAAGAGAATTTACAGATTTACATTTTGCTTTCTTGTGGAAAAGTACTTTTTACAAGTGCTGTTTCATAGATGTGAAACCATGTTTAAACATTTCTCAAAAAAGCATGTATTTTAATGTTTGTAGTTTCATTTTAACATTTATGTTGTTCTTTTCAAAATTGAAATGTAGAAGTGAATTTACAGATCAACATTTTGTTTTCTTGTAGAAAAGTGCTTTTTACCTGTGCTGTTTCATTGATGTGAAATCATGTTTAAACATTACTCAAAAAAGCATGTATTTTAATATTTGTAGTTTCATTTTAACATTTATGTAGTTGTTTTCAAAATTGAAATGTAGGTGAATTTACAGATTTACATTTTGCTTTCTTGTGGAAAAGTACTTTTTACAAGTGCTGTTTCATAGATGTGAAACCATGTTTAAACATTTCTCAAAAAAGCATGTATTTTAATGTTTGTAGTTTCATTTTAACATTTATGTTATTCTTTTCAAATTTGAAATGTAGAAGTGAATTTACAGATTTACATTTTGCTTTCTTGTGGAAAAGTACTTTTTACAAGTGCTGTTTCATAGATGTGAAACCATGTTTAAACATTTCTCAAAAAAGCATGTATTTTAATATTTGTAGTTTCATTTTAACATTTATGTAGTTGTTTTCAAAATTGAAATGTAGGTGAATTTACAGATTTACATTTTGCTTTCTTGTGGAAAAGTACTTTTTACAAGTGCTGTTTCATAGATGTGAAACCATGTTTAAACATTTCTCAAAAAAGCATGTATTTTAATGTTTGTAGTTTCATTTTAACATTTATGTTGTTCTTTTCAAAATGAAATGTGAAGTGAATTTACAGATCTACATTTTGTTTTCTTGTAGAAAAGTGCTTTTTACATGTGCTGTTTCATTGATGTGAAATCATGTTTAAATATTTCACAAAAAAGCATGTATTTTATTGTTTGTAGTTTCATTTTAACATTAATGTTATTATTTTCAAATTTGAAATGTAGAAGTGAATTTACAGATTTACATTTTGCTTTCTTGTGGAAAAGTACTTTTTACAAGTGCTGTTTCATAGATGTGAAACCATGTTTAAACATTTCTCAAAAAAGCATGTATTTTAATGTTTGTAGTTTCATTTTAACATTTATGTTGTTCTTTTCAAAATTGAAATGTAGAAGTGAATTTACAGATCTACATTTTGTTTTCTTGTAGAAAAGTGCTTTTTACCTGTGCTGTTTCATTGATGCCAAATCATGTTTAAACATTACTCAAAAAAGCATGTATTTTATTGTTTGTAGTTTCATTTTAACATTTATGTTATTCTTTTCAAATTTGTAATGTAGAAGTGAATTTACAGATTTACATTTTGCTTTCTTGTGGAAAAGTACTTTTTACAAGTGCTGTTTCATAGATGTGAAACCATGTTTAAACATTTCTCAAAAAAGCATGTATTTTAATGTTTGTAGTTTCATTTTAACATTTATGTTGTTCTTTTCAAAATTGAAATGTAGAAGTGAATTTACAGATTTACATTTTGCTTTCTTGTGGAAAAGTACTTTTTACAAGTGCTGTTTCATAGATGTGAAACCATGTTTAAACGTTTCTCAAAAAACAATGTATTTTAATGTTTGTAGTTTCATTTTAACATTTATGTTATTCTTTTCAAATTTGAAATGTAGAAGTGAATTTACAGATTTACATTTTGCTTTCTTTTAGAAAAGTTCTTTTTACAAGTGCTGTTTCATAGATGTCAAACCATGTATAAACATTTCTCAAAAAGGAATGTATTTTAATGTTTGTAGTTTCATTTTAACATTTATGTTGTTCTTTTCAAAATTGAAATGTAGAAGTGAATTTACAGATCTACATTTTGTTTTCTTGTAGAAAAGTGCTTTTTACATGTGCTGTTTCATGATGTGAAATCATGTTTAAACATTTCACAAAAAAAGCATGTATTTTATTGTTTGTAGTTTCATTTAAACATTTATGTTATTCTTTTCAAATTTGAAATGTAGAAGTGAATTTACAGATTTACATTTTGCTTTCTTGTGGAAAAGTACTTTTTACAAGTGCTGTTTCATAGATGTGAAACCATGTTTAAACATTTCTCAAAAAAGCATGTATTTTAATGTTTGTAGTTACATTTTAACATTTATGTTGTTCTTTTCAAAATTGAAATGTAGAAGTGAATTTACAGATCTACATTTTGTTTTCTTGTAGAAAAGTGCTTTTTACCTGTGCTGTTTCATTGATGTGAAATCATGTTTAAACATTTCACAAAAAAGCATGTATTTTATTGTTTGTAGTTTCATTTTAACATTTATGTTATTATTTTCAAATTTGAAATGTAGAAGTGAATATACAGATTTACATTTTGCTTTCTTGTGGAAAAGTACTTTTTGCAAGTGCTGTTTCATAGATGTAAAAACATGTTTAAACATTTCTCAAAAAAGCATGTATTTTAATGTTTGTAGTTTCATTTTAACATTTATGTTGTTCTTTTCAAAATTGAAATGTAGAAGTGAATTTACAGGTCTACATTTTGTTTTCTTGTAGAAAAGTGCTTTTTACCTGTGCTGTTTCATTGATGTCAAATCATGTTTAAACATTACTCAAAAAAGCATGTATTTTATGTTTGTAGTTTCATTTTAACATTTATGTTATTCTTTTCAAATTTGAAATGTAGAAGAGAATTTACAGATTTACATTTTGCTTTCTTGTGGAAAAGTACTTTTTACAAGTGCTGTTTCATAGATGTGAAACCATGTTTAAACATTTCTCAAAAAAGCATGTATTTTAATGTTTGTAGTTTCATTTTAACATTTATGTTGTTCTTTTCAAAATTGAAATGTAGAAGTGAATTTACAGATCAACATTTTGTTTTCTTGTAGAAAAGTGCTTTTTACCTGTGCTGTTTCATTGATGTGAAATCATGTTTAAACATTACTCAAAAAAGCATGTATTTTAATATTTGTAGTTTCATTTTAACATTTATGTAGTTGTTTTCAAAATTGAAATGTAGGTGAATTTACAGATTTACATTTTGCTTTCTTGTGGAAAAGTACTTTTTACAAGTGCTGTTTCATAGATGTGAAACCATGTTTAAACATTTCTCAAAAAAGCATGTATTTTAATGTTTGTAGTTTCATTTTAACATTTATGTTATTCTTTTCAAATTTGAAATGTAGAAGTGAATTTACAGATTTACATTTTGCTTTCTTGTGGAAAAGTACTTTTTACAAGTGCTGTTTCATAGATGTGAAACCATGTTTAAACATTTCTCAAAAAAGCATGTATTTTATTGTTTGTAGTTTCATTTTAACATTTATGTTATTCTTTTCAAATTTGAAATGTAGAAGTGAATTTATAGATTTACATTTTGCTTTCTTGTGGAAAAGTACTTTTTACAAGTGCTGTTTCATAGATGTGAAACCATGTTTAAACATTTCTCAAAAAAGCATGTATTTTAATGTTTGTAGTTTCATTTTAACATTTATGTTGTTCTTTTCAAAATTGAAATGTAGAAGTGAATTTACAGATCTACATTTTGTTTTCTTGTAGAAAAGTGCTTTTTACCTGTGCTGTTTCATTGATGCCAAATCATGTTTAAACATTACCCAAAAAAGCATGTATTTTATTGTTTGTAGTTTCATTTTAACATTTATGTTATTCTTTTCAAATTTGTAATGTAGAAGTGAATTTACAGATTTACATTTTGCTTTCTTGTGGAAAAGTACTTTTTACAAGTGCTGTTTCATAGATGTGAAACCATGTTTAAACATTTCTCAAAAAAGCATGTATTTTAATGTTTGTAGTTTCATTTTAACATTTATGTTATTCCTTTCAAAATTGAAATGTAGAAGTGAATTTACAGATCGACATTTTTTTTTCTTGTAGAAAAGTACTTTTTACGTGCTGTTTCATTGATGTGAAACCATGTTTAAATATTTCTCAAAAAAGCATGTATTTTAATGTTTGTAGTTTCATTTTAACATTTATGTTATTCTTTTCAAAATTGAAATGTGGAAGTGAATTTATGCATCCTCATTTTGATTTCTTTTAGAAAAGTACTTTTTACAAGTGCTGTTTCATAGATGTGAAATCATGTTTAAACATTTCTCAAAAAAGCATGTATTTTAATGTTTGTAGTTTCATTTTAACATTTATGTTATTCTTTTCAAATTTGAAATGTAGAAGTGAATTTACAGATTTACATTTTGCTTTCTTGTGGAAAAGTACTTTTTACAAGTGTTGTTTCATAGATGTGAAACCATGTTTAAACATTTCTCAAAAAAGCATGTATTTTAATGTTTGTAGTTTCATTTTAACATTTATGTTATTCCTTTCAAAATTGAAATGTAGAAGTGAATTTACAGATCGACATTTTTTTTTCTTGTAGAAAAGTACTTTTTACGTGCTGTTTCATTGATGTGAAACCATGTTTAAATATTTCTCAAAAAAGCATGTATTTTAATGTTTGTAGTTTCATTTTAACATTTATGTTATTCTTTTCAAAATTGAAATGTGGAAGTGAATTTATGCATCCTCATTTTGATTTCTTTTAGAAAAGTACTTTTTACCTGTGCTGTTTCATTGATGTGAAATCAGGTTTAAACATTACTCAAAAAAGCATGTATTTTAATGTTTGTAGTTTCATTTTAACATTTATGTTGTTCTTTTCAAAATTGAAATGTAGAAGTGAATTTACAGATCAACATTTTGTTTTCTTGTAGAAAAGTGCTTTTTACCTGTGCTGTTTCATTGATGTGAAATCATGTTTAAACATTACTCAAAAAAGCATGTATTTTAATATTTGTAGTTTCATTTTAACATTTATGTAGTTGTTTTCAAATTTGAAATGTAGAAGTGAATTTACAGATTTACATTTTGCTTTCTTGTGGAAAAGTACTTTTTACGTGCTGTTTCATAGATATGAAACCATGTTTAAACATTTCTCAAAAAAGCATGTATTTTAATGTTTGTAGTTACATTTTAACATTTATGTTGTTCTTTTCAAAATTGAAATGTAGAATTGAATTTACAGATCTACGTTTTGTTTTCTTGTAGAAAAGTGCTTTTTACCTGTGCTGTTTCATTGATGTCAAATCATGTTTAAACATTACTCAAAAAAGCATGTATTTTATGTTTGTAGTTTCATTTTAACATTTATGTTATTCTTTTCAAATTTGAAATGTAGAAGTGAATTTACAGATTTACATTTTGCTTTCTTGTGGAAAAGTACTTTTTACAAGTGCTGTTTCATAGATGTGAAACCATGTTTAAACATTTCTCAAAAAAGCATGTATTTTAATGTTTGTAGTTTCATTTTAACATTTATGTTGTTCTTTTCAAAATTGAAATGTAGAAGTGAATTTACAGATCAACATTTTGTTTTCTTGTAGAAAAGTGCTTTTTACCTGTGCTGTTTCATTGATGTGAAATCATGTTTAAACATTACTCAAAAAAGCATGTATTTTAATGTTTGTAGTTTCATTTTAACATTTATGTTGTTCTTTTCAAAATGAAATGAGAAGTGAATTTACAGATCTACATTTTGTTTTCTTGTAGAAAAGTGCTTTTTACATGTGCTGTTTCATTGATGTGAAATCATGTTTAAATATTTCACAAAAAAGCATGTATTTTATTGTTTGTAGTTTCATTTTAACATTAATGTTATTATTTTCAAATTTGAAATGTAGAAGTGAATTTACAGATTTACATTTTGCTTTCTTGTGGAAAAGTACTTTTTACAAGTGCTGTTTCATAGATGTGAAACCATGTTTAAACATTTATCAAAAAAGCATGTATTTTAATGTTTGTAGTTTCATTTTAACATTTATGTTGTTCTTTTCAAAATTGAAATGTAGAAGTGAATTTACAGATCTACATTTTGTTTTCTTGTAGAAAAGTGCTTTTTACCTGTGCTGTTTCATTGATGCCAAATCATGTTTAAACATTACTCAAAAAAGCATGTATTTTATTGTTTGTAGTTTCATTTTAACATTTATGTTATTCTTTTCAAATTTGTAATGTAGAAGTGAATTTACAGATTTACATTTTGCTTTCTTGTGGAAAAGTACTTTTTACAAGTGCTGTTTCATAGATGTGAAACCATGTTTAAACATTTCTCAAAAAAGCATGTATTTTAATGTTTGTAGTTTCATTTTAACATTTATGTTGTTCTTTTCAAAATTGAAATGTAGAAGTGAATTTACAGATTTACATTTTGCTTTCTTGTGGAAAAGTACTTTTTACAAGTGCTGTTTCATAGATGTGAAACCATGTTTAAACGTTTCTCAAAAAACAATGTATTTTAATGTTTGTAGTTTCATTTTAACATTTATGTTATTCTTTTCAAATTTGAAATGTAGAAGTGAATTTACAGATTTACATTTTGCTTTCTTTTAGAAAAGTTCTTTTTACAAGTGCTGTTTCATAGATGTGAAACCATGTATAAACATTTCTCAAAAAGGAATGTATTTTAATGTTTGTAGTTTCATTTTAACATTTATGTTGTTCTTTTCAAAATTGAAATGTAGAAGTGAATTTACAGATCTACATTTTGTTTTCTTGTAGAAAAGTGCTTTTTACATGTGCTGTTTCATGATGTGAAATCATGTTTAAACATTTCACAAAAAAAGCATGTATTTTATTGTTTGTAGTTTCATTTAAACATTTATGTTATTCTTTTCAAATTTGAAATGTAGAAGTGAATTTACAGATTTACATTTTGCTTTCTTGTGGAAAAGTACTTTTTACAAGTGCTGTTTCATAGATGTGAAACCATGTTTAAACATTTCTCAAAAAAGCATGTATTTTAATGTTTGTAGTTACATTTTAACATTTATGTTGTTCTTTTCAAAATTGAAATGTAGAAGTGAATTTACAGATCTACATTTTGTTTTCTTGTAGAAAAGTGCTTTTTACCTGTGCTGTTTCATTGATGTGAAATCATGTTTAAACATTTCACAAAAAAGCATGTATTTTATTGTTTGTAGTTTCATTTTAACATTTATGTTATTATTTTCAAATTTGAAATGTAGAAGTGAATATACAGATTTACATTTTGCGTTCTTGTGGAAAAGTACTTTTTGCAAGTGCTGTTTCATAGATGTAAAAACATGTTTAAACATTTCTCAAAAAAGCATGTATTTTAATGTTTGTAGTTTCATTTTAACATTTATGTTGTTCTTTTCAAAATTGAAATGTAGAAGTGAATTTACAGATCTACATTTTGTTTTCTTGTAGAAAAGTGCTTTTTACCTGTGCTGTTTCATTGATGTCAAATCATGTTTAAACATTACTCAAAAAAGCATGTATTTTATGTTTGTAGTTTCATTTTAACATTTATGTTATTCTTTTCAAATTTGAAATGTAGAAGAGAATTTACAGATTTACATTTTGCTTTCTTGTGGAAAAGTACTTTTTACAAGTGCTGTTTCATAGATGTGAAACCATGTTTAAACATTTCTCAAAAAAGCATGTATTTTAATGTTTGTAGTTTCATTTTAACATTTATGTTGTTCTTTTCAAAATTGAAATGTAGAAGTGAATTTACAGATCAACATTTTGTTTTCTTGTAGAAAAGTGCTTTTTACCTGTGCTGTTTCATTGATGTGAAATCATGTTTAAACATTACTCAAAAAAGCATGTATTTTAATATTTGTAGTTTCATTTTAACATTTATGTAGTTGTTTTCAAAATTGAAATGTAGGTGAATTTACAGATTTACATTTTGCTTTCTTGTGGAAAAGTACTTTTTACAAGTGCTGTTTCATAGATGTGAAACCATGTTTAAACATTTCTCAAAAAAGCATGTATTTTAATGTTTGTAGTTTCATTTTAACATTTATGTTGTTCTTTTCAAAATGAAATGAGAAGTGAATTTACAGATCTACATTTTGTTTTCTTGTAGAAAAGTGCTTTTTACATGTGCTGTTTCATTGATGTGAAATCATGTTTAAATATTTCACAAAAAAGCATGTATTTTATTGTTTGTAGTTTCATTTTAACATTAATGTTATTATTTTCAAATTTGAAATGTAGAAGTGAATTTATAGATTTACATTTTGCTTTCTTGTGGAAAAGTACTTTTTACAAGTGCTGTTTCATAGATGTGAAACCATGTTTAAACATTTCTCAAAAAAGCATGTATTTTAATGTTTGTAGTTTCATTTTAACATTTATGTTGTTCTTTTCAAAATTGAAATGTAGAAGTGAATTTACAGATCTACATTTTGTTTTCTTGTAGAAAAGTGCTTTTTACCTGTGCTGTTTCATTGATGCCAAATCATGTTTAAACATTACCCAAAAAAGCATGTATTTTATTGTTTGTAGTTTCATTTTAACATTTATGTTATTCTTTTCAAATTTGTAATGTAGAAGTGAATTTACAGATTTACATTTTGCTTTCTTGTGGAAAAGTACTTTTTACAAGTGCTGTTTCATAGATGTGAAACCATGTTTAAACATTTCTCAAAAAAGCATGTATTTTAATGTTTGTAGTTTCATTTTAACATTTATGTTATTCTTTTCAAAATTGAAATGTAGAAGTGAATTTACAGATCTACATTTTGCTTTCTTTTAGAAAAGTTCTTTTTACAAGTGCTGTTTCATAGATGTGAAATCATGTTTAAACATTTCACAAAAAAGCATGTATTTTATTGTTTGTAGTTTCATTTTAACATTTATGTTATTCTTTTCAAAATTGAAATGTGGAAGTGAATTTATGCATCCTCATTTTGATTTCTTTTAGAAAAGTACTTTTTACAAGTGCTGTTTCATAGATGTGAAATCATGTTTAAACATTTCTCAAAAAAGCATGTATTTTAATGTTTGTAGTTTCATTTTAACATTTATGTTGTTCTTTTCAAAATTGATATGTAGAAGTGAATTTACAGATCTACATTTTTTTTTCTTGTAGAAAAGTACTTTTTACGTGCTGTTTCATTGATGTGAAACCATGTTTAAATATTTCTCAAAAAAGCATGTATTTTAATGTTTGTAGTTTCATTTTAACATTTATGTTATTCTTTTCAAAATTGAAATGTAGAAGTGAATTTACAGATTTACATTTTGCTTTCTTGTGGAAAAGTACTTTTTACAAGTGCTGTTTCATAGATGTGAAACCATGTTTAAACATTTCTCAAAAAAGCATGTATTTTAATGTTTGTAGTTTCATTTTAACATTTATGTTGTTCTTTTCAAAATTGAAATGTAGAAGTGAATTTACAGATCTACATTTTGTTTTCTTGTAGAAAAGTGCTTTTTACCTGTGCTGTTTCATTGATGTGAAATCATGTTTAAACATTACTCAAAAAAGCATGTATTTTAATATTTGTAGTTTCATTTTAACATTTATGTAGTTGTTTTCAAAATTGAAATGTAGAAGTGAATTTACAGATCTACATTTTGTTTTCTTGTAGAAAAGTGCTTTTTACCTGTGCTGTTTCATATATGTGAAACCATGTTTAAACATTTCTCAAAAAAGCATGTATTTTAATGTTTGTAGTTCATTTTAACATTAATGTTATTCTTTTCAAAATTGAATATGTAGAAGTGAATTTATGCATCCTCATTTTGCTTTCTTTTAGAAAAGTACTTTTTACAAGTGCTGTTTCATAGATGTGAAATCATGTTTAAACATTTCTCAAAAAAGCATGTATTTTAATGTTTGTAGTTTCATTTTAACATTTATGTTATTCTTTTCAAATTTGAAATGTAGAAGTGAATTTACAGATTTACATTTTGCTTTCTTGTGGAAAAGTACTTTTTACGTGCTGTTTCATAGATGTGAAACCATGTTTAAACATTTCTCAAAAAAGCATGTATTTTAATGTTTGTAGTTACATTTTAACATTTATGTTGTTCTTTTCAAAATTGAAATGTAGAAGTGAATTTACAGATCTACATTTTGTTTTCTTGTAGAAAAGTGCTTTTTACCTGTGCTGTTTCATTGATGTGAAATCATGTTTAAACATTTCACAAAAAAGCATGTATTTTATTGTTTGTAGTTTCATTTTAACATTTATGTTATTATTTTCAAATTTGAAATGTAGAAGTGAATATACAGATTTACATTTTGCTTTCTTGTGGAAAAGTACTTTTTGCAAGTGCTGTTTCATAGATGTGAAAACATGTTTAAACATTTCTCAAAAAAGCATGTATTTTAATGTTTGTAGTTTCATTTTAACATTTATGTTGTTCTTTTCAAAATTGAAATGTAGAAGTGAATTTACAGATCTACATTTTGTTTTCTTGTAGAAAAGTGCTTTTTAACTGTGCTGTTTCATTGATGTCAAATCATGTTTAAACATTACTCAAAAAAGCATGTATTTTATGTTTGTAGTTTCATTTTAACATTTATGTTATTCTTTTCAAATTTGAAATGTAGAAGTGAATTTACAGATTTACATTTTGCTTTCTTGTGGAAAAGTACTTTTTACAAGTGCTGTTTCATAGATGTGAAACCATGTTTAAACATTTCTCAAAAAAGCATGTATTTTAATATTTGTAGTTTCATTTTAACATTTATGTAGTTGTTTTCAAAATTGAAATGTAGGTGAATTTACAGATTTACATTTTGCTTTCTTGTGGAAAAGTACTTTTTACAAGTGCTGTTTCATAGATGTGAAACCATGTTTAAACATTTCTCAAAAAAGCATGTATTTTATTGTTTGTAGTTTCATTTTAACATTAATGTTATTATTTTCAAATTTGAAATGTAGAAGTGAATTTACAGATTTACATTTTGCTTTCTTGTGGAAAAGTACTTTTTACAAGTGCTGTTTCATAGATGTGAAACCATGTTTAAACATTTCTCAAAAAAGCATGTATTTTAATGTTTGTAGTTTCATTTTAACATTTATGTTGTTCTTTTCAAAATTGAAATGTAGAAGTGAATTTACAGATCTACATTTTGTTTTCTTGTAGAAAAGTGCTTTTTACCTGTGCTGTTTCATTGATGCCAAATCATGTTTAAACATTACTCAAAAAAGCATGTATTTTATTGTTTGTAGTTTCATTTTAACATTTATGTTATTCTTTTCAAATTTGTAATGTAGAAGTGAATTTACAGATTTACATTTTGCTTTCTTGTGGAAAAGTACTTTTTACAAGTGCTGTTTCATAGATGTGAAACCATGTTTAAACATTTCTCAAAAAAGCATGTATTTTAATGTTTGTAGTTTCATTTTAACATTTATGTTGTTCTTTTCAAAATTGAAATGTAGAAGTGAATTTACAGATTTACATTTTGCTTTCTTGTGGAAAAGTACTTTTTACAAGTGCTGTTTCATAGATGTGAAACCATGTTTAAACGTTTCTCAAAAAACAATGTATTTTAATGTTTGTAGTTTCATTTTAACATTTATGTTATTCTTTTCAAATTTGAAATGTAGAAGTGAATTTACAGATTTACATTTTGCTTTCTTTTAGAAAAGTTCTTTTTACAAGTGCTGTTTCATAGATGTGAAACCATGTATAAACATTTCTCAAAAAGGAATGTATTTTAATGTTTGTAGTTTCATTTTAACATTTATGTTGTTCTTTTCAAAATTGAAATGTAGAAGTGAATTTACAGATCTACATTTTGTTTTCTTGTAGAAAAGTGCTTTTTACATGTGCTGTTTCATGATGTGAAATCATGTTTAAACATTTCACAAAAAAAGCATGTATTTTATTGTTTGTAGTTTCATTTAAACATTTATGTTATTCTTTTCAAATTTGAAATGTAGAAGTGAATTTACAGATTTACATTTTGCTTTCTTGTGGAAAAGTACTTTTTACAAGTGCTGTTTCATAGATGTGAAACCATGTTTAAACATTTCTCAAAAAAGCATGTATTTTAATGTTTGTAGTTACATTTTAACATTTATGTTGTTCTTTTCAAAATTGAAATGTAGAAGTGAATTTACAGATCTACATTTTGTTTTCTTGTAGAAAAGTGCTTTTTACCTGTGCTGTTTCATTGATGTGAAATCATGTTTAAACATTTCACAAAAAAGCATGTATTTTATTGTTTGTAGTTTCATTTTAACATTTATGTTATTATTTTCAAATTTGAAATGTAGAAGTGAATATACAGATTTACATTTTGCTTTCTTGTGGAAAAGTACTTTTTGCAAGTGCTGTTTCATAGATGTAAAAACATGTTTAAACATTTCTCAAAAAAGCATGTATTTTAATGTTTGTAGTTTCATTTTAACATTTATGTTGTTCTTTTCAAAATTGAAATGTAGAAGTGAATTTACAGATCTACATTTTGTTTTCTTGTAGAAAAGTGCTTTTTACCTGTGCTGTTTCATTGATGTCAAATCATGTTTAAACATTACTCAAAAAAGCATGTATTTTATGTTTGTAGTTTCATTTTAACATTTATGTTATTCTTTTCAAATTTGAAATGTAGAAGAGAATTTACAGATTTACATTTTGCTTTCTTGTGGAAAAGTACTTTTTACAAGTGCTGTTTCATAGATGTGAAACCATGTTTAAACATTTCTCAAAAAAGCATGTATTTTAATGTTTGTAGTTTCATTTTAACATTTATGTTGTTCTTTTCAAAATTGAAATGTAGAAGTGAATTTACAGATCAACATTTTGTTTTCTTGTAGAAAAGTGCTTTTTACCTGTGCTGTTTCATTGATGTGAAATCATGTTTAAACATTACTCAAAAAAGCATGTATTTTAATATTTGTAGTTTCATTTTAACATTTATGTAGTTGTTTTCAAAATTGAAATGTAGGTGAATTTACAGATTTACATTTTGCTTTCTTGTGGAAAAGTACTTTTTACAAGTGCTGTTTCATAGATGTGAAACCATGTTTAAACATTTCTCAAAAAAGCATGTATTTTAATGTTTGTAGTTTCATTTTAACATTTATGTTATTCTTTTCAAATTTGAAATGTAGAAGTGAATTTACAGATTTACATTTTGCTTTCTTGTGGAAAAGTACTTTTTACAAGTGCTGTTTCATAGATGTGAAACCATGTTTAAACATTTCTCAAAAAAGCATGTATTTTATTGTTTGTAGTTTCATTTTAACATTTATGTTATTCTTTTCAAATTTGAAATGTAGAAGTGAATTTATAGATTTACATTTTGCTTTCTTGTGGAAAAGTACTTTTTACAAGTGCTGTTTCATAGATGTGAAACCATGTTTAAACATTTCTCAAAAAAGCATGTATTTTAATGTTTGTAGTTTCATTTTAACATTTATGTTGTTCTTTTCAAAATTGAAATGTAGAAGTGAATTTACAGATCTACATTTTGTTTTCTTGTAGAAAAGTGCTTTTTACCTGTGCTGTTTCATTGATGCCAAATCATGTTTAAACATTACCCAAAAAAGCATGTATTTTATTGTTTGTAGTTTCATTTTAACATTTATGTTATTCTTTTCAAATTTGTAATGTAGAAGTGAATTTACAGATTTACATTTTGCTTTCTTGTGGAAAAGTACTTTTTACAAGTGCTGTTTCATAGATGTGAAACCATGTTTAAACATTTCTCAAAAAAGCATGTATTTTAATGTTTGTAGTTTCATTTTAACATTTATGTTATTCTTTTCAAAATTGAAATGTAGAAGTGAATTTACAGATCTACATTTTGCTTTCTTTTAGAAAAGTTCTTTTTACAAGTGCTGTTTCATAGATGTGAAATCATGTTTAAACATTTCACAAAAAAGCATGTATTTTATTGTTTGTAGTTTCATTTTAACATTTATGTTATTCTTTTCAAAATTGAAATGTGGAAGTGAATTTATGCATCCTCATTTTGATTTCTTTTAGAAAAGTACTTTTTACAAGTGCTGTTTCATAGATGTGAAATCATGTTTAAACATTTCTCAAAAAAGCATGTATTTTAATGTTTGTAGTTTCATTTTAACATTTATGTTGTTCTTTTCAAAATTGATATGTAGAAGTGAATTTACAGATCTACATTTTTTTTTCTTGTAGAAAAGTACTTTTTACGTGCTGTTTCATTGATGTGAAACCATGTTTAAATATTTCTCAAAAAAGCATGTATTTTAATGTTTGTAGTTTCATTTTAACATTTATGTTATTCTTTTCAAAATTGAAATGTAGAAGTGAATTTACAGATTTACATTTTGCTTTCTTGTGGAAAAGTACTTATTACAAGTGCTGTTTCATAGATGTGAAACCATGTTTAAACGTTTCTCAAAAAAGCATGTATTTTAATGTTTGTAGTTTCATTTTAACATTTATGTTATTCTTTTCAAATTTGAAATGTAGAAGTGAATTTACAGATTTACATTTTGCTTTCTTTTAGAAAAGTTCTTTTTACAAGTGCTGTTTCATAGATGTGAAACCATGTATAAACATTTCTCAAAAAGGAATGTATTTTAATGTTTGTAGTTTCATTTTAACATTTATGTTGTTCTTTTCAAAATTGAAATGTAGAAGTGAATTTACAGATCTACATTTTGTTTTCTTGTAGAAAAGTGCTTTTTACATGTGCTGTTTCATGATGTGAAATCATGTTTAAACATTTCACAAAAAAGCATGTATTTTATTGTTTGTAGTTTCATTTAAACATTTATGTTATTCTTTTCAAATTTGAAATGTAGAAGTGAATTTACAGATTTACATTTTGCTTTCTTGTGGAAAAGTACTTTTTACAAGTGCTGTTTCATAGATGTGAAACCATGTTTAAACATTTCTCAAAAAAGCATGTATTTTAATGTTTGTAGTTTCATTTTAACATTTATGTTATTCCTTTCAAAATTGAAATGTAGAAGTGAATTTACAGATCGACATTTTTTTTTCTTGTAGAAAAGTACTTTTTACGTGCTGTTTCATTGATGTGAAACCATGTTTAAATATTTCTCAAAAAAGCATGTATTTTAATGTTTGTAGTTTCATTTTAACATTTATGTTATTCTTTTCAAAATTGAAATGTGGAAGTGAATTTATGCATCCTCATTTTGATTTCTTTTAGAAAAGTACTTTTTACAAGTGCTGTTTCATAGATGTGAAA
Organism: Narcine bancroftii; assembly: GCF_036971445.1. Classification (NCBI taxonomy): domain Eukaryota; kingdom Metazoa; phylum Chordata; class Chondrichthyes; order Torpediniformes; family Narcinidae; genus Narcine; species Narcine bancroftii. Next base: position 3,909,889 of record NW_027211800.1, on the reverse strand, counting down.
TCATGTTTAAACATTTCTCAAAAAAGCATGTATTTTAATGTTTGTAGTTTCATTTTAACATTTATGTTATTCTTTTCAAATTTGAAATGTAGAAGTGAATTTACAGATTTACATTTTGCTTTCTTGTGGAAAAGTACTTTTTACAAGTGTTGTTTCATAGATGTGAAACCATGTTTAAACATTTCTCAAAAAAGCATGTATTTTAATGTTTGTAGTTTCATTTTAACATTTATGTTATTCCTTTCAAAATTGAAATGTAGAAGTGAATTTACAGATCGACATTTTTTTTTCTTGTAGAAAAGTACTTTTTACGTGCTGTTTCATTGATGTGAAACCATGTTTAAATATTTCTCAAAAAAGCATGTATTTTAATGTTTGTAGTTTCATTTTAACATTTATGTTATTCTTTTCAAAATTGAAATGTGGAAGTGAATTTATGCATCCTCATTTTGATTTCTTTTAGAAAAGTACTTTTTACCTGTGCTGTTTCATTGATGTGAAATCAGGTTTAAACATTACTCAAAAAAGCATGTATTTTAATGTTTGTAGTTTCATTTTAACATTTATGTTGTTCTTTTCAAAATTGAAATGTAGAAGTGAATTTACAGATCAACATTTTGTTTTCTTGTAGAAAAGTGCTTTTTACCTGTGCTGTTTCATTGATGTGAAATCATGTTTAAACATTACTCAAAAAAGCATGTATTTTAATATTTGTAGTTTCATTTTAACATTTATGTAGTTGTTTTCAAATTTGAAATGTAGAAGTGAATTTACAGATTTACATTTTGCTTTCTTGTGGAAAAGTACTTTTTACGTGCTGTTTCATAGATGTGAAACCATGTTTAAACATTTCTCAAAAAAGCATGTATTTTAATGTTTGTAGTTACATTTTAACATTTATGTTGTTCTTTTCAAAATTGAAATGTAGAATTGAATTTACAGATCTACGTTTTGTTTTCTTGTAGAAAAGTGCTTTTTACCTGTGCTGTTTCATTGATGTCAAATCATGTTTAAACATTACTCAAAAAAGCATGTATTTTATGTTTGTAGTTTCATTTTAACATTTATGTTATTCTTTTCAAATTTGAAATGTAGAAGTGAATTTACAGATTTACATTTTGCTTTCTTGTGGAAAAGTACTTTTTACAAGTGCTGTTTCATAGATGTGAAACCATGTTTAAACATTTCTCAAAAAAGCATGTATTTTAATGTTTGTAGTTTCATTTTAACATTTATGTTGTTCTTTTCAAAATTGAAATGTAGAAGTGAATTTACAGATCAACATTTTGTTATCTTGTAGAAAAGTGCTTTTTACCTGTGCTGTTTCATTGATGTGAAATCATGTTTAAACATTACTCAAAAAAGCATGTATTTTAATGTTTGTAGTTTCATTTTAACATTTATGTTGTTCTTTTCAAAATGAAATGAGAAGTGAATTTACAGATCTACATTTTGTTTTCTTGTAGAAAAGTGCTTTTTACATGTGCTGTTTCATTGATGTGAAATCATGTTTAAATATTTCACAAAAAAGCATGTATTTTATTGTTTGTAGTTTCATTTTAACATTAATGTTATTATTTTCAAATTTGAAATGTAGAAGTGAATTTACAGATTTACATTTTGCTTTCTTGTGGAAAAGTACTTTTTACAAGTGCTGTTTCATAGATGTGAAACCATGTTTAAACATTTCTCAAAAAAGCATGTATTTTAATGTTTGTAGTTTCATTTTAACATTTATGTTGTTCTTTTCAAAATTGAAATGTAGAAGTGAATTTACAGATCTACATTTTGTTTTCTTGTAGAAAAGTGCTTTTTACCTGTGCTGTTTCATTGATGCCAAATCATGTTTAAACATTACTCAAAAAAGCATGTATTTTATTGTTTGTAGTTTCATTTTAACATTTATGTTATTCTTTTCAAATTTGTAATGTAGAAGTGAATTTACAGATTTACATTTTGCTTTCTTGTGGAAAAGTACTTTTTACAAGTGCTGTTTCATAGATGTGAAACCATGTTTAAACATTTCTCAAAAAAGCATGTATTTTAATGTTTGTAGTTTCATTTTAACATTTATGTTGTTCTTTTCAAAATTGAAATGTAGAAGTGAATTTACAGATTTACATTTTGCTTTCTTGTGGAAAAGTACTTTTTACAAGTGCTGTTTCATAGATGTGAAACCATGTTTAAACGTTTCTCAAAAAACAATGTATTTTAATGTTTGTAGTTTCATTTTAACATTTATGTTATTCTTTTCAAATTTGAAATGTAGAAGTGAATTTACAGATTTACATTTTGCTTTCTTTTAGAAAAGTTCTTTTTACAAGTGCTGTTTCATAGATGTGAAACCATGTATAAACATTTCTCAAAAAGGAATGTATTTTAATGTTTGTAGTTTCATTTTAACATTTATGTTGTTCTTTTCAAAATTGAAATGTAGAAGTGAATTTACAGATCTACATTTTGTTTTCTTGTAGAAAAGTGCTTTTTACATGTGCTGTTTCATGATGTGAAATCATGTTTAAACATTTCACAAAAAAAGCATGTATTTTATTGTTTGTAGTTTCATTTAAACATTTATGTTATTCTTTTCAAATTTGAAATGTAGAAGTGAATTTACAGATTTACATTTTGCTTTCTTGTGGAAAAGTACTTTTTACAAGTGCTGTTTCATAGATGTGAAACCATGTTTAAACATTTCTCAAAAAAGCATGTATTTTAATGTTTGTAGTTACATTTTAACATTTATGTTGTTCTTTTCAAAATTGAAATGTAGAAGTGAATTTACAGATCTACATTTTGTTTTCTTGTAGAAAAGTGCTTTTTACCTGTGCTGTTTCATTGATGTGAAATCATGTTTAAACATTTCACAAAAAAGCATGTATTTTATTGTTTGTAGTTTCATTTTAACATTTATGTTATTATTTTCAAATTTGAAATGTAGAAGTGAATATACAGATTTACATTTTGCTTTCTTGTGGAAAAGTACTTTTTGCAAGTGCTGTTTCATAGATGTAAAAACATGTTTAAACATTTCTCAAAAAAGCATGTATTTTAATGTTTGTAGTTTCATTTTAACATTTATGTTGTTCTTTTCAAAATTGAAATGTAGAAGTGAATTTACAGATCTACATTTTGTTTTCTTGTAGAAAAGTGCTTTTTACCTGTGCTGTTTCATTGATGTCAAATCATGTTTAAACATTACTCAAAAAAGCATGTATTTTATGTTTGTAGTTTCATTTTAACATTTATGTTATTCTTTTCAAATTTGAAATGTAGAAGAGAATTTACAGATTTACATTTTGCTTTCTTGTGGAAAAGTACTTTTTACAAGTGCTGTTTCATAGATGTGAAACCATGTTTAAACATTTCTCAAAAAAGCATGTATTTTAATGTTTGTAGTTTCATTTTAACATTTATGTTGTTCTTTTCAAAATTGAAATGTAGAAGTGAATTTACAGATCAACATTTTGTTTTCTTGTAGAAAAGTGCTTTTTACCTGTGCTGTTTCATTGATGTGAAATCATGTTTAAACATTACTCAAAAAAGCATGTATTTTAATATTTGTAGTTTCATTTTAACATTTATGTAGTTGTTTTCAAAATTGAAATGTAGGTGAATTTACAGATTTACATTTTGCTTTCTTGTGGAAAAGTACTTTTTACAAGTGCTGTTTCATAGATGTGAAACCATGTTTAAACATTTCTCAAAAAAGCATGTATTTTAATGTTTGTAGTTTCATTTTAACATTTATGTTGTTCTTTTCAAAATGAAATGAGAAGTGAATTTACAGATCTACATTTTGTTTTCTTGTAGAAAAGTGCTTTTTACATGTGCTGTTTCATTGATGTGAAATCATGTTTAAATATTTCACAAAAAAGCATGTATTTTATTGTTTGTAGTTTCATTTTAACATTAATGTTATTATTTTCAAATTTGAAATGTAGAAGTGAATTTATAGATTTACATTTTGCTTTCTTGTGGAAAAGTACTTTTTACAAGTGCTGTTTCATAGATGTGAAACCATGTTTAAACATTTCTCAAAAAAGCATGTATTTTAATGTTTGTAGTTTCATTTTAACATTTATGTTGTTCTTTTCAAAATTGAAATGTAGAAGTGAATTTACAGATCTACATTTTGTTTTCTTGTAGAAAAGTGCTTTTTACCTGTGCTGTTTCATTGATGCCAAATCATGTTTAAACATTACCCAAAAAAGCATGTATTTTATTGTTTGTAGTTTCATTTTAACATTTATGTTATTCTTTTCAAATTTGTAATGTAGAAGTGAATTTACAGATTTACATTTTGCTTTCTTGTGGAAAAGTACTTTTTACAAGTGCTGTTTCATAGATGTGAAACCATGTTTAAACATTTCTCAAAAAAGCATGTATTTTAATGTTTGTAGTTTCATTTTAACATTTATGTTATTCTTTTCAAAATTGAAATGTAGAAGTGAATTTACAGATCTACATTTTGCTTTCTTTTAGAAAAGTTCTTTTTACAAGTGCTGTTTCATAGATGTGAAATCATGTTTAAACATTTCACAAAAAAGCATGTATTTTATTGTTTGTAGTTTCATTTTAACATTTATGTTATTCTTTTCAAAATTGAAATGTGGAAGTGAATTTATGCATCCTCATTTTGATTTCTTTTAGAAAAGTACTTTTTACAAGTGCTGTTTCATAGATGTGAAATCATGTTTAAACATTTCTCAAAAAAGCATGTATTTTAATGTTTGTAGTTTCATTTTAACATTTATGTTGTTCTTTTCAAAATTGATATGTAGAAGTGAATTTACAGATCTACATTTTTTTTTCTTGTAGAAAAGTACTTTTTACGTGCTGTTTCATTGATGTGAAACCATGTCTAAATATTTCTCAAAAAAGCATGTATTTTAATGTTTGTAGTTTCATTTTAACATTTATGTTATTCTTTTCAAAATTGAAATGTAGAAGTGAATTTACAGATTTACATTTTGCTTTCTTGTGGAAAAGTACTTTTTACAAGTGCTGTTTCATAGATGTGAAACCATGTTTAAACATTTCTCAAAAAAGCATGTATTTTAATGTTTGTAGTTTCATTTTAACATTTATGTTGTTCTTTTCAAAATTGAAATGTAGAAGTGAATTTACAGATCTACATTTTGTTTTCTTGTAGAAAAGTGCTTTTTACCTGTGCTGTTTCATTGATGTGAAATCATGTTTAAACATTACTCAAAAAAGCATGTATTTTAATATTTGTAGTTTCATTTTAACATTTATGTAGTTGTTTTCAAAATTGAAATGTAGAAGTGAATTTACAGATCTACATTTTGTTTTCTTGTAGAAAAGTGCTTTTTACCTGTGCTGTTTCATATATGTGAAACCATGTTTAAACATTTCTCAAAAAAGCATGTATTTTAATGTTTGTAGTTCATTTTAACATTAATGTTATTCTTTTCAAAATTGAATATGTAGAAGTGAATTTATGCATCCTCATTTTGCTTTCTTTTAGAAAAGTACTTTTTACAAGTGCTGTTTCATAGATGTGAAATCATGTTTAAACATTTCTCAAAAAAGCATGTATTTTAATGTTTGTAGTTTCATTTTAACATTTATGTTATTCTTTTCAAATTTGAAATGTAGAAGTGAATTTACAGATTTACATTTTGCTTTCTTGTGGAAAAGTACTTTTTACGTGCTGTTTCATAGATGTGAAACCATGTTTAAACATTTCTCAAAAAAGCATGTATTTTAATGTTTGTAGTTACATTTTAACATTTATGTTGTTCTTTTCAAAATTGAAATGTAGAAGTGAATTTACAGATCTACATTTTGTTTTCTTGTAGAAAAGTGCTTTTTACCTGTGCTGTTTCATTGATGTGAAATCATGTTTAAACATTTCACAAAAAAGCATGTATTTTATTGTTTGTAGTTTCATTTTAACATTTATGTTATTATTTTCAAATTTGAAATGTAGAAGTGAATATACAGATTTACATTTTGCTTTCTTGTGGAAAAGTACTTTTTGCAAGTGCTGTTTCATAGATGTGAAAACATGTTTAAACATTTCTCAAAAAAGCATGTATTTTAATGTTTGTAGTTTCATTTTAACATTTATGTTGTTCTTTTCAAAATTGAAATGTAGAAGTGAATTTACAGATCTACATTTTGTTTTCTTGTAGAAAAGTGCTTTTTAACTGTGCTGTTTCATTGATGTCAAATCATGTTTAAACATTACTCAAAAAAGCATGTATTTTATGTTTGTAGTTTCATTTTAACATTTATGTTATTCTTTTCAAATTTGAAATGTAGAAGTGAATTTACAGATTTACATTTTGCTTTCTTGTGGAAAAGTACTTTTTACAAGTGCTGTTTCATAGATGTGAAACCATGTTTAAACATTTCTCAAAAAAGCATGTATTTTAATATTTGTAGTTTCATTTTAACATTTATGTAGTTGTTTTCAAAATTGAAATGTAGGTGAATTTACAGATTTACATTTTGCTTTCTTGTGGAAAAGTACTTTTTACAAGTGCTGTTTCATAGATGTGAAACCATGTTTAAACATTTCTCAAAAAAGCATGTATTTTAATGTTTGTAGTTTCATTTTAACATTTATGTTGTTCTTTTCAAAATGAAATGAGAAGTGAATTTACAGATCTACATTTTGTTTTCTTGTAGAAAAGTGCTTTTTACATGTGCTGTTTCATTGATGTGAAATCATGTTTAAATATTTCACAAAAAAGCATGTATTTTATTGTTTGTAGTTTCATTTTAACATTAATGTTATTATTTTCAAATTTGAAATGTAGAAGTGAATTTACAGATTTACATTTTGCTTTCTTGTGGAAAAGTACTTTTTACAAGTGCTGTTTCATAGATGTGAAACCATGTTTAAACATTTCTCAAAAAAGCATGTATTTTAATGTTTGTAGTTTCATTTTAACATTTATGTTGTTCTTTTCAAAATTGAAATGTAGAAGTGAATTTCCAGATCTACATTTTGTTTTCTTGTAGAAAAGTGCTTTTTACCTGTGCTGTTTCATTGATGCCAAATCATGTTTAAACATTACTCAAAAAAGCATGTATTTTATTGTTTGTAGTTTCATTTTAACATTTATGTTATTCTTTTCAAATTTGTAATGTAGAAGTGAATTTACAGATTTACATTTTGCTTTCTTGTGGAAAAGTACTTTTTACAAGTGCTGTTTCATAGATGTGAAACCATGTTTAAACATTTCTCAAAAAAGCATGTATTTTAATGTTTGTAGTTTCATTTTAACATTTATGTTGTTCTTTTCAAAATTGAAATGTAGAAGTGAATTTACAGATTTACATTTTGCTTTCTTGTGGAAAAGTACTTTTTACAAGTGCTGTTTCATAGATGTGAAACCATGTTTAAACGTTTCTCAAAAAAGAATGTATTTTAATGTTTGTAGTTTCATTTTAACATTTATGTTATTCTTTTCAAATTTGAAATGTAGAAGTGAATTTACAGATTTACATTTTGCTTTCTTTTAGAAAAGTTCTTTTTACAAGTGCTGTTTCATAGATGTGAAACCATGTATAAACATTTCTCAAAAAGGAATGTATTTTAATGTTTGTAGTTTCATTTTAACATTTATGTTGTTCTTTTCAAAATTGAAATGTAGAAGTGAATTTACAGATCTACATTTTGTTTTCTTGTAGAAAAGTGCTTTTTACATGTGCTGTTTCATGATGTGAAATCATGTTTAAACATTTCACAAAAAAAGCATGTATTTTATTGTTTGTAGTTTCATTTAAACATTTATGTTATTCTTTTCAAATTTGAAATGTAGAAGTGAATTTACAGATTTACATTTTGCTTTCTTGTGGAAAAGTACTTTTTACAAGTGCTTTCATAGATGTGAAACCATGTTTAAACATTTCTCAAAAAAGCATGTATTTTAATGTTTGTAGTTACATTTTAAAATTTATGTTGTTCTTTTCAAAATTGAAATGTAGAAGTGAATTTACAGATCTACATTTTGTTTTCTTGTAGAAAAGTGCTTTTTACCTGTGCTGTTTCATTGATGTGAAATCATGTTTAAACATTTCACAAAAAAGCATGTATTTTATTGTTTGTAGTTTCATTTTAACATTTATGTTATTATTTTCAAATTTGAAATGTAGAAGTGAATATACAGTTACATTTTGCTTTCTTGTGGAAAAGTACTTTTTGCAAGTGCTGTTTCATAGATGTGAAAACATGTTTAAACATTTCTCAAAAAAGCATGTATTTTAATGTTTGTAGTTTCATTTTAACATTTATGTTGTTCTTTTCAAAATTGAAATGTAGAAGTGAATTTACAGATCTACATTTTGTTTTCTTGTAGAAAAGTGCTTTTTACCTGTGCTGTTTCATTGATGTCAAATCATGTTTAAACATTACTCAAAAAAGCATGTATTTTATGTTTGTAGTTTCATTTTAACATTTATGTTATTCTTTTCAAATTTGAAATGTAGAAGAGAATTTACAGATTTACATTTTGCTTTCTTGTGGAAAAGTACTTTTTACAAGTGCTGTTTCATAGATGTGAAACCATGTTTAAACATTTCTCAAAAAAGCATGTATTTTAATGTTTGTAGTTTCATTTTAACATTTATGTTGTTCTTTTCAAAATTGAAATGTAGAAGTGAATTTACAGATCAACATTTTGTTTTCTTGTAGAAAAGTGCTTTTTACCTGTGCTGTTTCATTGATGTGAAATCATGTTTAAACATTACTCAAAAAAGCATGTATTTTAATATTTGTAGTTTCATTTTAACATTTATGTAGTTGTTTTCAAAATTGAAATGTAGGTGAATTTACAGATTTACATTTTGCTTTCTTGTGGAAAAGTACTTTTTACAAGTGCTGTTTCATAGATGTGAAACCATGTTTAAACATTTCTCAAAAAAGCATGTATTTTAATGTTTGTAGTTTCATTTTAACATTTATGTTGTTCTTTTCAAAATGAAATGAGAAGTGAATTTACAGATCTACATTTTGTTTTCTTGTAGAAAAGTGCTTTTTACATGTGCTGTTTCATTGATGTGAAATCATGTTTAAATATTTCACAAAAAAGCATGTATTTTATTGTTTGTAGTTTCATTTTAACATTAATGTTATTATTTTCAAATTTGAAATGTAGAAGTGAATTTATAGATTTACATTTTGCTTTCTTGTGGAAAAGTACTTTTTACAAGTGCTGTTTCATAGATGTGAAACCATGTTTAAACATTTCTCAAAAAAGCATGTATTTTAATGTTTGTAGTTTCATTTTAACATTTATGTTGTTCTTTTCAAAATTGAAATGTAGAAGTGAATTTACAGATCTACATTTTGTTTTCTTGTAGAAAAGTGCTTTTTACCTGTGCTGTTTCATTGATGCCAAATCATGTTTAAACATTACTCAAAAAAGCATGTATTTTATTGTTTGTAGTTTCATTTTAACATTTATGTTATTCTTTTCAAATTTGTAATGTAGAAGTGAATTTACAGATTTACATTTTGCTTTCTTGTGGAAAAGTACTTTTTACAAGTGCTGTTTCATAGATGTGAAACCATGTTTAAACATTTCTCAAAAAAGCATGTATTTTAATGTTTGTAGTTTCATTTTAACATTTATGTTATTCTTTTCAAAATTGAAATGTAGAAGTGAATTTACAGATCTACATTTTGCTTTCTTTTAGAAAAGTTCTTTTTACAAGTGCTGTTTCATAGATGTGAAATCATGTTTAAACATTTCACAAAAAAGCATGTATTTTATTGTTTGTAGTTTCATTTTAACATTTATGTTGTTCTTTTCAAAATTGAAATGTAGAAGTGAATTTACAGATTTACATTTTGCTTTCATGTGGAAAAGTACTTTTTACAAGTGCTGTTTCATAGATGTGAAACCATGTTTAAACGTTTCTCAAAAAAGCATGTATTTTAATGTTTGTAGTTTCATTTTAACAGTTATGTTATTCTTTTCAAATTTGAAATGTAGAAGTGAATTTACAGATTTACATTTTGCTTTCTTTTAGAAAAGTTCTTTTTACAAGTGCTGTTTCATAGATGTGAAACCATGTTTAAACATTTCTCAAAAAAGCATGTATTTTAATGTTTGTAGTTTCATTTTAACATTTATGTTGTTCTTTTCAAAATGAAATGAGAAGTGAATTTACAGATCTACATTTTGTTTTCTTGTAGAAAAGTGCTTTTTACATGTGCTGTTTCATTGATGTGAAATCATGTTTAAATATTTCACAAAAAAGCATGTATTTTATTGTTTGTAGTTTCATTTTAACATTAATGTTATTATTTTCAAATTTGAAATGTAGAAGTGAATTTACAGATTTACATTTTGCTTTCTTGTGGAAAAGTACTTTTTACAAGTGCTGTTTCATAGATGTGAAACCATGTTTAAACATTTCTCAAAAAAGCATGTATTTTAATGTTTGTAGTTTCATTTTAACATTTATGTTGTTCTTTTCAAAATTGAAATGTAGAAGTGAATTTACAGATCTACATTTTGTTTTCTTGTAGAAAAGTGCTTTTTACCTGTGCTGTTTCATTGATGCCAAATCATGTTTAAACATTACTCAAAAAAGCATGTATTTTATTGTTTGTAGTTTCATTTTAACATTTATGTTATTCTTTTCAAATTTGTAATGTAGAAGTGAATTTACAGATTTACATTTTGCTTTCTTGTGGAAAAGTACTTTTTACAAGTGCTGTTTCATAGATGTGAAACCATGTTTAAACATTTCTCAAAAAAGCATGTATTTTAAAGTTTGTAGTTTCATTTTAACATTTATGTTGTTCTTTTCAAAATTGAAATGTAGAAGTGAATTTACAGATTTACATTTTGCTTTCATGTGGAAAAGTACTTTTTACAAGTGCTGTTTCATAGATGTGAAACCATGTTTAAACGTTTCTCAAAAAAGCATGTATTTTAATGTTTGTAGTTTCATTTTAACAGTTATGTTATTCTTTTCAAATTTGAAATGTAGAAGTGAATTTACAGATTTACATTTTGCTTTCTTTTAGAAAAGTTCTTTTTACAAGTGCTGTTTCATAGATGTGAAACCATGTTTAAACATTTCTCAAAAAAGCATGTATTTTAATGTTTGTAGTTTCATTTTAACATTTATGTTGTTCTTTTCAAAATTGAAATGTAGAAGTGAATTTACAGATCTACATTTTGTTTTCTTGTAGAAAAGTGCTTTTTACATGTGCTGTTTCATGATGTGAAATCATGTTTAAACATTTCACAAAAAAGCATGTATTTTATTGTTTGTAGTTTCATTTAAACATTTATGTTATTCTTTTCAAATTTGAAATGTAGAAGTGAATTTACAGATTTACATTTTGCTTTCTTGTGGAAAAGTACTTTTTACAAGTGCTGTTTCATAGATGTGAAACCATGTTTAAACATTTCTCAAAAAAGCATGTATTTTAATGTTTGTAGTTTCATTTTAACATTTATGTTATTCCTTTCAAAATTGAAATGTAGAAGTGAATTTACAGGTCTACATTTTTTTTCTTGTAGAAAAGTACTTTTTACGTGCTGTTTCATTGATGTGAAACCATGTTTAAATATTTCTCAAAAAAGCATGTATTTTAATGTTTGTAGTTTCATTTTAACATATATGTTATTCTTTTCAAAATTGAAATGTGGAAGTGAATTTATGCATCCTCATTTTGATTTCTTTTAGAAAAGTACTTTTTACAAGTGCTGTTTCATAGATGTGAAATCATGTTTAAACATTTCTCAAAAAAGCATGTATTTTAATGTTTGTAGTTTCATTTTAACATTTATGTTATTCTTTTCAAATTTGAAATGTAGAAGTGAATTTACAGATTTACATTTTGCTTTCTTGTGGAAAAGTACTTTTTACAAGTGCTGTTTCATAGATGTGAAACCATGTTTAAACATTTCTCAAAAAAGCATGTATTTTAATGTTTGTAGTTACATTTTAACATTTATGTTGTTCTTTTCAAAATTGAAATGTAGAAGTGAATTTACAGATCTACATTTTGTTTTCTTGTAGAAAAGTGCTTTTTACCTGTGCTGTTTCATTGATGTGAAATCATGTTTAAACATTTCACAAAAAAGCATGTATTTTATTGTTTGTAGTTTCATTTTAACATTTATCTTATTATTTTCAAATTTGAAATGTAGAAGTGAATATAAAGATTTACATTTTGCTTTCTTGTGGAAAAGTACTTTTTGCAAGTGCAGTTTCATAGATGTGAAAACATGTTTAAACATTTCTCAAATAAGCATGTATTTTAATGTTTGTAGTTTCATTTTAACATTTATGTTGTTCTTTTCAAAATTGAAATGTAGAAGTGAATTTACAGATCTACATTTTGTTTTCTTGTAGAAAAGTGCTTTTTACCTGTGCTGTTTCATTGATGTCAAATCATGTTTAAACATTACTCAAAAAAGCATGTATTTTATGTTTGTACTTTCATTTTAACATTTATGTTATTCTTTTCAAATTTGAAATGTAGAAGTGAATTTACAGATTTACATTTTGCTTTCTTGTGGAAAAGTACTTTTTACAAGTGCTGTTTCATAGATGTGAAACCATGTTTAAACATTTCTCAAAAAAGCATGTATTTTAATGTTTGTAGTTTCATTTTAACATTTATGTTGTTCTTTTCAAAATTGAAATGTAGAAGTGAATTTACAGATCAACATTTTGTTTTCTTGTAGAAAAGTGCTTTTTACCTGTGCTGTTTCATTGATGTGAAATCATGTTTAAACATTACTCAAAAAAGCATGTATTTTAATATTTGTAGTTTCATTTTAACATTTATGTAGTTGTTTTCAAAATTGAAATGTAGGTGAATTTACAGATTTACATTTTGCTTTCTTGTGGAAAAGTACTTTTTACAAGTGCTGTTTCATAGATGTGAAACCATGTTTAAACATTTCTCAAAAAAGCATGTATTTTAATGTTTGTAGTTTCATTTTAACATTTATGTTGTTCTTTTCAAAATTGAAATGTAGAAGTGAATTTACAGATCTACATTTTGTTTTCTTGTAGAAAAGTGCTTTTTACCTGTGCTGTTTCATTGATGCCAAATCATGTTTAAACATTACTCAAAAAAGCATGTATTTTATTGTTTGTAGTTTCATTTTAACATTTATGTTATTCTTTTCAAATTTGTAATGTAGAAGTGAATTTACAGATTTACATTTTGCTTTCTTGTGGAAAAGTACTTTTTACAAGTGCTGTTTCATAGATGTGAAACCATGTTTAAACATTTCTCAAAAAAGCATGTATTTTAATGTTTGTAGTTTCATTTTAACATTTATGTTGTTCTTTTCAAAATTGAAATGTAGAAGTGAATTTACAGATTTACATTTTGCTTTCTTGTGGAAAAGTACTTTTTACAAGTGCTGTTTCATAGATGTGAAACCATGTTTAAACGTTTCTCAAAAAAGCATGTATTTTAATGTTTGTAGTTTCATTTTAACATTTATGTTATTCTTTTCAAATTTGAAATGTAGAAGTGAATTTACAGATTTACATTTTGCTTTCTTTTAGAAAAGTTCTTTTTACAAGTGCTGTTTCATAGATGTGAAACCATGTATAAACATTTCTCAAAAAGGAATGTATTTTAATGTTTGTAGTTTCATTTTAACATTTATGTTGTTCTTTTCAAAATTGAAATGTAGAAGTGAATTTACAGATCTACATTTTGTTTTCTTGTAGAAATGTGCTTTTTACATGTGCTGTTTCATGATGTGAAATCATGTTTAAACATTTCACAAAAAAGCATGTATTTTATTGTTTGTAGTTTCATTTAAACATTTATGTTATTCTTTTCAAATTTGAAATGTAGAAGTGAATTTACAGATTTACATTTTGCTTTCTTGTGGAAAAGTACTTTTTACAAGTGCTGTTTCATAGATGTGAAACCATGTTTAAACATTTCTCAAAAAAGCATGTATTTTAGTGTTTGTAGTTTCATTTTAACATTTATGTTATTCCTTTCAAAATTGAAATGTAGAAGTGAATTTACAGATCTACATTTTTTTTTCTTGTAGAAAAGTACTTTTTACGTGCTGTTTCATTGATGTGAAACCATGTTTAAATATTTCACAAAAAAGCATGTATTTTAATGTTTGTAGTTTCATTTTAACATTTATGTTATTCTTTTCAAAATTGAAATGTGGAAGTGAATTTATGCATCCTCATTTTGATTTCTTTTAGAAAAGTACTTTTTACAAGTGCTGTTTCATAGATGTGAAATCATGTTTAAACATTTCTCAAAAAAGCATGTATTTTAATGTTTGTAGTTTCATTTTAACATTTATGTTATTCTTTTCAAATTTGAAATGTAGAAGTGAATTTACAGATTTACATTTTGCTTTCTTGTGGAAAAGTACTTTTTACAAGTGTTGTTTCATAGATGTGAAACCATGTTTAAACATTTCTCAAAAAAGCATGTATTTTAATGTTTGTAGTTTCATTTTAACATTTATGTTATTCTTTTCAAAATTGAAATGTAGAAGTGAATTTACAGATCGACATTTTGTTTTCTTGTAAAAAAGTACTTTTTACAAGTGCTGTTTCATAGATGTGAAATCATGTATAAACATTTCTCAAAAAAGCATGTATTTTATTGTTTGTAGTTTCATTTTAACATTAATGTTATTCTTTTCAAAATTGAATATGTAGAAGTGAATTTATGCATCCTCATTTTGCTTTCTTTTAGAAAAGTACTTTTTACAAGTGCTGTTTCATAGATGTGAAACCATGTTTAAACATTACTCAAAAAAGCATGTATTTTTTGTTTGTACTTTCATTTTAACATTTATGTTATTCTTTTCAAATTTGAAATGTAGATGTGAATTTACAGATTTACATTTTGCTTTCTTGTGGAAAAGTACTTTTTACAAGTGCTGTTTCATAGATGTGAAACCATGTTTAAACATTTCTCAAAAAAGCATGTATTTTAATGTTTGTAGTTTCATTTTAACATTTATGTTGTTCTTTTCAAAATTGAAATGTAGAAGTGAATTTACAGATCAACATTTTGTTTTCTTGTAGAAAAGTGCTTTTTACCTGTGCTGTTTCATTGATGTGAAATCATGTTTAAACATTTCTCAAAAAAGCATGTATTTTAGTGTTTGTAGTTTCATTTTAACATTTATGTTATTCCTTTCAAAATTGAAATGTAGAAGTGAATTTACAGATCTACATTTTTTTTTCTTGTAGAAAAGTACTTTTTACGTGCTGTTTCATTGATGTGAAACCATGTTTAAATATTTCACAAAAAAGCATGTATTTTAATGTTTGTAGTTTCATTTTAACATTTATGTTATTCTTTTCAAAATTGAAATGTGGAAGTGAATTTATGCATCCTCATTTTGATTTCTTTTAGAAAAGTACTTTTTACAAGTGCTGTTTCATAGATGTGAAATCATGTTTAAACATTTCTCAAAAAAGCATGTATTTTAATGTTTGTAGTTTCATTTTAACATTTATGTTATTCTTTTCAAATTTGAAATGTAGAAGTGAATTTACAGATTTACATTTTGCTTTCTTGTGGAAAAGTACTTTTTACAAGTGTTGTTTCATAGATGTGAAACCATGTTTAAACATTTCTCAAAAAAGCATGTATTTTAATGTTTGTAGTTTCATTTTAACATTTATGTTATTCTTTTCAAAATTGAAATGTAGAAGTGAATTTACAGATCGACATTTTGTTTTCTTGTAAAAAAGTACTTTTTACAAGTGCTGTTTCATAGATGTGAAATCATGTTTAAACATTTCTCAAAAAAGCATGTATTTTATTGTTTGTAGTTTCATTTTAACATTAATGTTATTCTTTTCAAAATTGAATATGTAGAAGTGAATTTATGCATCCTCATTTTGCTTTCTTTTAGAAAAGTACTTTTTACAAGTGCTGTTTCATAGATGTGAAACCATGTTTAAACATTACTCAAAAAAGCATGTATTTTTTGTTTGTACTTTCATTTTAACATTTATGTTATTCTTTTCAAATTTGAAATGTAGATGTGAATTTACAGATTTACATTTTGCTTTCTTGTGGAAAAGTACTTTTTACAAGTGCTGTTTCATAGATGTGAAACCATGTTTAAACATTTCTCAAAAAAGCATGTATTTTAATGTTTGTAGTTTCATTTTAACATTTATGTTGTTCTTTTCAAAATTGAAATGTAGAAGTGAATTTACAGATCAACATTTTGTTTTCTTGTAGAAAAGTGCTTTTTACCTGTGCTGTTTCATTGATGTGAAATCATGTTTAAACATTACTCAAAAAAGCATGTATTTTAATATTTGTACTTTCATTTTAACATTTATGTAGTTGTTTTCAAAATTGAAATGTAGAAGTGAATTTACAGATTTACATTTTGCTTTCTTGTGGAAAAGTACTTTTTACAAGTGCTGTTTCATAGATGTGAAACCATGTTTAAACATTTCTCAAAAAAGCATGTATTTTAATGTTTGTAGTTTCATTTTAACATTTATGTTGTTCTTTTCAAAATGAAATGAGAAGTGAATTTACAGATCTACATTTTGTTTTCTTGTAGAAAAGTGCTTTTTACATGTGCTGTTTCATTGATGTGAAATCATGTTTAAATATTTCACAAAAAAGCATGTATTTTATTGTTTGTAGTTTCATTTTAACATTAATGTTATTATTTTCAAATTTGAAATGTAGAAGTGAATTTACAGATTTACATTTTGCTTTCTTGTGGAAAAGTACTTTTTACAAGTGCTGTTTCATAGATGTGAAACCATGTTTAAACATTTCTCAAAAAAGCATGTATTTTAATGTTTGTAGTTTCATTTTATCATTTATGTTGTTCTTTTCAAAATTGAAATGTAGAAGTGAATTTACAGATCTACATTTTGTTTTCTTGTAGAAAAGTGCTTTTTACCTGTGCTGTTTCATTGATGTGAAATCATGTTTAAACATTACTCAAAAAAGCATGTATTTTAATATTTGTAGTTTCATTTTAACATTTATGTAGTTGTTTTCAAAATTGAAATGTAGAAGTGAATTTACAGATCTACATTTTGTTTTCTTGTAGAAAAGTGCTTTTTACCTGTGCTGTTTCATATATGTGAAACCATGTTTAAACATTTCTCAAAAAAGCATGTATTTTAATGTTTGTAGTTTCATTTTAACATTAATGTTATTCTTTTCAAAATTGAATATGTAGAAGTGAATTTATGCATCCTCATTTTGCTTTATTTTAGAAAAGTACTTTTTACAAGTGCTGTTTCATAGATGTGAAATCATGTTTAAACATTTCTCAAAAAAGCATGTATTTTAATGTTTGTAGTTTCATTTTAACATTTATGTTATTCTTTTCAAATTTGAAATGTAGAAGTGAATTTACAGATTTACATTTTGCTTTCTTGTGGAAAAGTACTTTTTACGTGCTGTTTCATAGATGTGAAACCATGTTTAAACATTTCTCAAAAAAGCATGTATTTTAATGTTTGTAGTTACATTTTAACATTTATGTTGTTCTTTTCAAAATTGAAATGTAGAAGTGAATTTACAGATCTACATTTTGTTTTCTTGTAGAAAAGTGCTTTTTACCTGTGCTGTTTCATTGATGTGAAATCATGTTTAAACATTTCACAAAAAAGCATGTATTTTATTGTTTGTAGTTTCATTTTAACATTTATGTTATTATTTTCAAATTTGAAATGTAGAAGTGAATATACAGATTTACATTTTGCTTTCTTGTGGAAAAGTACTTTTTGCAAGTGCTGTTTCATAGATGTGAAAACATGTTTAAACATTTCTCAAAAAAGCATGTATTTTAATGTTTGTAGTTTCATTTTAACATTTATGTTGTTCTTTTCAAAATTGAAATGTAGAAGTGAATTTACAGATCTACATTTTGTTTTCTTGTAGAAAAGTGCTTTTTACCTGTGCTGTTTCATTGATGTCAAATCATGTTTAAACATTACTCAAAAAAGCATGTATTTTATGTTTGTAGTTTCATTTTAACATTTATGTTATTCTTTTCAAATTTGAAATGTAGAAGTGAATTTACAGATTTACATTTTGCTTTCTTGTGGAAAAGTACTTTTTCCAAGTGCTGTTTCATAGATGTGAAACCATGTTTAAACATTTCTCAAAAAAGCATGTATTTTAATATTTGTAGTTTCATTTTAACATTTATGTAGTTGTTTTCAAAATTGAAATGTAGGTGAATTTACAGATTTACATTTTGCTTTCTTGTGGAAAAGTACTTTTTACAAGTGCTGTTTCATAGATGTGAAACCATGTTTAAACATTTCTCAAAAAAGCATGTATTTTAATGTTTGTAGTTTCATTTTAACATTTATGTTGTTCTTTTCAAAATGAAATGAGAAGTGAATTTACAGATCTACATTTTGTTTTCTTGTAGAAAAGTGCTTTTTACATGTGCTGTTTCATTGATGTGAAATCATGTTTAAATATTTCACAAAAAAGCATGTATTTTATTGTTTGTAGTTTCATTTTAACATTAATGTTATTATTTTCAAATTTGAAATGTAGAAGTGAATTTACAGATTTACATTTTGCTTTCTTGTGGAAAAGTACTTTTTACAAGTGCTGTTTCATAGATGTGAAACCATGTTTAAACATTTCTCAAAAAAGCATGTATTTTAATGTTTGTAGTTTCATTTTAACATTTATGTTGTTCTTTTCAAAATTGAAATGTAGAAGTGAATTTACAGATCTACATTTTGTTTTCTTGTAGAAAAGTGCTTTTTACCTGTGCTGTTTCATTGATGCCAAATCATGTTTAAACATTACTCAAAAAAGCATGTATTTTATTGTTTGTAGTTTCATTTTAACATTTATGTTATTCTTTTCAAATTTGTAATGTAGAAGTGAATTTACAGATTTACATTTTGCTTTCTTGTGGAAAAGTACTTTTTACAAGTGCTGTTTCATAGATGTGAAACCATGTTTAAACATTTCTCAAAAAAGCATGTATTTTAATGTTTGTAGTTTCATTTTAACATTTATGTTGTTCTTTTCAAAATTGAAATGTAGAAGTGAATTTACAGATTTACATTTTGCTTTCTTGTGGAAAAGTACTTTTTACAAGTGCTGTTTCATAGATGTGAAACCATGTTTAAACGTTTCTCAAAAAACAATGTATTTTAATGTTTGTAGTTTCATTTTAACATTTATGTTATTCTTTTCAAATTTGAAATGTAGAAGTGAATTTACAGATTTACATTTTGCTTTCTTTTAGAAAAGTTCTTTTTACAAGTGCTGTTTCATAGATGTGAAACCATGTATAAACATTTCTCAAAAAGGAATGTATTTTAATGTTTGTAGTTTCATTTTAACATTTATGTTGTTCTTTTCAAAATTGAAATGTAGAAGTGAATTTACAGATCTACATTTTGTTTTCTTGTAGAAAAGTGCTTTTTACATGTGCTGTTTCATGATGTGAAATCATGTTTAAACATTTCACAAAAAAAGCATGTATTTTATTGTTTGTAGTTTCATTTAAACATTTATGTTATTCTTTTCAAATTTGAAATGTAGAAGTGAATTTACAGATTTACATTTTGCTTTCTTGTGGAAAAGTACTTTTTACAAGTGCTGTTTCATAGATGTGAAACCATGTTTAAACATTTCTCAAAAAAGCATGTATTTTAATGTTTGTAGTTACATTTTAACATTTATGTTGTTCTTTTCAAAATTGAAATGTAGAAGTGAATTTACAGATCTACATTTTGTTTTCTTGTAGAAAAGTGCTTTTTACCTGTGCTGTTTCATTGATGTGAAATCATGTTTAAACATTTCACAAAAAAGCATGTATTTTATTGTTTGTAGTTTCATTTTAACATTTATGTTATTATTTTCAAATTTGAAATGTAGAAGTGAATATACAGATTTACATTTTGCTTTCTTGTGGAAAAGTACTTTTTGCAAGTGCTGTTTCATAGATGTAAAAACATGTTTAAACATTTCTCAAAAAAGCATGTATTTTAATGTTTGTAGTTTCATTTTAACATTTATGTTGTTCTTTTCAAAATTGAAATGTAGAAGTGAATTTACAGATCTACATTTTGTTTTCTTGTAGAAAAGTGCTTTTTACCTGTGCTGTTTCATTGATGTCAAATCATGTTTAAACATTACTCAAAAAAGCATGTATTTTATGTTTGTAGTTTCATTTTAACATTTATGTTATTCTTTTCAAATTTGAAATGTAGAAGAGAATTTACAGATTTACATTTTGCTTTCTTGTGGAAAAGTACTTTTTACAAGTGCTGTTTCATAGATGTGAAACCATGTTTAAACATTTCTCAAAAAAGCATGTATTTTAATGTTTGTAGTTTCATTTTAACATTTATGTTGTTCTTTTCAAAATTGAAATGTAGAAGTGAATTTACAGATCAACATTTTGTTTTCTTGTAGAAAAGTGCTTTTTACCTGTGCTGTTTCATTGATGTGAAATCATGTTTAAACATTACTCAAAAAAGCATGTATTTTAATATTTGTAGTTTCATTTTAACATTTATGTAGTTGTTTTCAAAATTGAAATGTAGGTGAATTTACAGATTTACATTTTGCTTTCTTGTGGAAAAGTACTTTTTACAAGTGCTGTTTCATAGATGTGAAACCATGTTTAAACATTTCTCAAAAAAGCATGTATTTTAATGTTTGTAGTTTCATTTTAACATTTATGTTATTCTTTTCAAATTTGAAATGTAGAAGTGAATTTACAGATTTACATTTTGCTTTCTTGTGGAAAAGTACTTTTTACAAGTGCTGTTTCATAGATGTGAAACCATGTTTAAACATTTCTCAAAAAAGCATGTATTTTATTGTTTGTAGTTTCATTTTAACATTTATGTTATTCTTTTCAAATTTGAAATGTAGAAGTGAATTTATAGATTTACATTTTGCTTTCTTGTGGAAAAGTACTTTTTACAAGTGCTGTTTCATAGATGTGAAACCATGTTTAAACATTTCTCAAAAAAGCATGTATTTTAATGTTTGTAGTTTCATTTTAACATTTATGTTGTTCTTTTCAAAATTGAAATGTAGAAGTGAATTTACAGATCTACATTTTGTTTTCTTGTAGAAAAGTGCTTTTTACCTGTGCTGTTTCATTGATGCCAAATCATGTTTAAACATTACCCAAAAAAGGATGTATTTTATTGTTTGTAGTTTCATTTTAACATTTATGTTATTCTTTTCAAATTTGTAATGTAGAAGTGAATTTACAGATTTACATTTTGCTTTCTTGTGGAAAAGTACTTTTTACAAGTGCTGTTTCATAGATGTGAAACCATGTTTAAACATTTCTCAAAAAAGCATGTATTTTAATGTTTGTAGTTTCATTTTAACATTTATGTTATTCTTTTCAAAATTGAAATGTAGAAGTGAATTTACAGATCTACATTTTGCTTTCTTTTAGAAAAGTTCTTTTTACAAGTGCTGTTTCATAGATGTGAAATCATGTTTAAACATTTCACAAAAAAGCATGTATTTTATTGTTTGTAGTTTCATTTTAACATTTATGTTATTCTTTTCAAAATTGAAATGTGGAAGTGAATTTATGCATCCTCATTTTGATTTCTTTTAGAAAAGTACTTTTTACAAGTGCTGTTTCATAGATGTGAAATCATGTTTAAACATTTCTCAAAAAAGCATGTATTTTAATGTTTGTAGTTTCATTTTAACATTTATGTTGTTCTTTTCAAAATTGATATGTAGAAGTGAATTTACAGATCTACATTTTTTTTTCTTGTAGAAAAGTACTTTTTACGTGCTGTTTCATTGATGTGAAACCATGTTTAAATATTTCTCAAAAAAGCATGTATTTTAATGTTTGTAGTTTCATTTTAACATTTATGTAGTTGTTTTCAAAATTGAAATGTAGAAGTGAATTTACAGATCTACATTTTGTTTTCTTGTAGAAAAGTGCTTTTTACCTGTGCTGTTTCATATATGTGAAACCATGTTTAAACATTTCTCAAAAAAGCATGTATTTTAATGTTTGTAGTTTCATTTTAACATTAATGTTATTCTTTTCAAAATTGAATATGTAGAAGTGAATTTATGCATCCTCATTTTGCTTTATTTTAGAAAAGTACTTTTTACAAGTGCTGTTTCATAGATGTGAAATCATGTTTAAACATTTCTCAAAAAAGCATGTATTTTAATGTTTGTAGTTTCATTTTAACATTTATGTTATTCTTTTCAAATTTGAAATGTAGAAGTGAATTTACAGATTTACATTTTGCTTTCTTGTGGAAAAGTACTTTTTACGTGCTGTTTCATAGATGTGAAACCATGTTTAAACATTTCTCAAAAAAGCATGTATTTTAATGTTTGTAGTTACATTTTAACATTTATGTTGTTCTTTTCAAAATTGAAATGTAGAAGTGAATTTACAGATCTACATTTTGTTTTCTTGTAGAAAAGTGCTTTTTACCTGTGCTGTTTCATTGATGTGAAATCATGTTTAAACATTTCACAAAAAAGCATGTATTTTATTGTTTGTAGTTTCATTTTAACATTTATGTTATTATTTTCAAATTTGAAATGTAGAAGTGAATATACAGATTTACATTTTGCTTTCTTGTGGAAAAGTACTTTTTGCAAGTGCTGTTTCATAGATGTGAAAACATGTTTAAACATTTCTCAAAAAAGCATGTATTTTAATGTTTGTAGTTTCATTTTAACATTTATGTTGTTCTTTTCAAAATTGAAATGTAGAAGTGAATTTACAGATCTACATTTTGTTTTCTTGTAGAAAAGTGCTTTTTACCTGTGCTGTTTCATTGATGTCAAATCATGTTTAAACATTACTCAAAAAAGCATGTATTTTATGTTTGTAGTTTCATTTTAACATTTATGTTATTCTTTTCAAATTTGAAATGTAGAAGTGAATTTACAGATTTACATTTTGCTTTCTTGTGGAAAAGTACTTTTTCCAAGTGCTGTTTCATAGATGTGAAACCATGTTTAAACATTTCTCAAAAAAGCATGTATTTTAATATTTGTAGTTTCATTTTAACATTTATGTAGTTGTTTTCAAAATTGAAATGTAGGTGAATTTACAGATTTACATTTTGCTTTCTTGTGGAAAAGTACTTTTTACAAGTGCTGTTTCATAGATGTGAAACCATGTTTAAACATTTCTCAAAAAAGCATGTATTTTAATGTTTGTAGTTTCATTTTAACATTTATGTTGTTCTTTTCAAAATGAAATGAGAAGTGAATTTACAGATCTACATTTTGTTTTCTTGTAGAAAAGTGCTTTTTACATGTGCTGTTTCATTGATGTGAAATCATGTTTAAATATTTCACAAAAAAGCATGTATTTTATTGTTTGTAGTTTCATTTTAACATTAATGTTATTATTTTCAAATTTGAAATGTAGAAGTGAATTTACAGATTTACATTTTGCTTTCTTGTGGAAAAGTACTTTTTACAAGTGCTGTTTCATAGATGTGAAACCATGTTTAAACATTTCTCAAAAAAGCATGTATTTTAATGTTTGTAGTTTCATTTTAACATTTATGTTGTTCTTTTCAAAATTGAAATGTAGAAGTGAATTTACAGATCTACATTTTGTTTTCTTGTAGAAAAGTGCTTTTTACCTGTGCTGTTTCATTGATGCCAAATCATGTTTAAACATTACTCAAAAAAGCATGTATTTTATTGTTTGTAGTTTCATTTTAACATTTATGTTATTCTTTTCAAATTTGTAATGTAGAAGTGAATTTACAGATTTACATTTTGCTTTCTTGTGGAAAAGTACTTTTTACAAGTGCTGTTTCATAGATGTGAAACCATGTTTAAACATTTCTCAAAAAAGCATGTATTTTAATGTTTGTAGTTTCATTTTAACATTTATGTTGTTCTTTTCAAAATTGAAATGTAGAAGTGAATTTACAGATTTACATTTTGCTTTCTTGTGGAAAAGTACTTTTTACAAGTGCTGTTTCATAGATGTGAAACCATGTTTAAACGTTTCTCAAAAAACAATGTATTTTAATGTTTGTAGTTTCATTTTAACATTTATGTTATTCTTTTCAAATTTGAAATGTAGAAGTGAATTTACAGATTTACATTTTGCTTTCTTTTAGAAAAGTTCTTTTTACAAGTGCTGTTTCATAGATGTGAAACCATGTATAAACATTTCTCAAAAAGGAATGTATTTTAATGTTTGTAGTTTCATTTTAACATTTATGTTGTTCTTTTCAAAATTGAAATGTAGAAGTGAATTTACAGATCTACATTTTGTTTTCTTGTAGAAAAGTGCTTTTTACATGTGCTGTTTCATGATGTGAAATCATGTTTAAACATTTCACAAAAAAAGCATGTATTTTATTGTTTGTAGTTTCATTTAAACATTTATGTTATTCTTTTCAAATTTGAAATGTAGAAGTGAATTTACAGATTTACATTTTGCTTTCTTGTGGAAAAGTACTTTTTACAAGTGCTGTTTCATAGATGTGAAACCATGTTTAAACATTTCTCAAAAAAGCATGTATTTTAATGTTTGTAGTTACATTTTAACATTTATGTTGTTCTTTTCAAAATTGAAATGTAGAAGTGAATTTACAGATCTACATTTTGTTTTCTTGTAGAAAAGTGCTTTTTACCTGTGCTGTTTCATTGATGTGAAATCATGTTTAAACATTTCACAAAAAAGCATGTATTTTATTGTTTGTAGTTTCATTTTAACATTTATGTTATTATTTTCAAATTTGAAATGTAGAAGTGAATATACAGATTTACATTTTGCTTTCTTGTGGAAAAGTACTTTTTGCAAGTGCTGTTTCATAGATGTAAAAACATGTTTAAACATTTCTCAAAAAAGCATGTATTTTAATGTTTGTAGTTTCATTTTAACATTTATGTTGTTCTTTTCAAAATTGAAATGTAGAAGTGAATTTACAGATCTACATTTTGTTTTCTTGTAGAAAAGTGCTTTTTACCTGTGCTGTTTCATTGATGTCAAATCATGTTTAAACATTACTCAAAAAAGCATGTATTTTATGTTTGTAGTTTCATTTTAACATTTATGTTATTCTTTTCAAATTTGAAATGTAGAAGAGAATTTACAGATTTACATTTTGCTTTCTTGTGGAAAAGTACTTTTTACAAGTGCTGTTTCATAGATGTGAAACCATGTTTAAACATTTCTCAAAAAAGCATGTATTTTAATGTTTGTAGTTTCATTTTAACATTTATGTTGTTCTTTTCAAAATTGAAATGTAGAAGTGAATTTACAGATCAACATTTTGTTTTCTTGTAGAAAAGTGCTTTTTACCTGTGCTGTTTCATTGATGTGAAATCATGTTTAAACATTACTCAAAAAAGCATGTATTTTAATATTTGTAGTTTCATTTTAACATTTATGTAGTTGTTTTCAAAATTGAAATGTAGGTGAATTTACAGATTTACATTTTGCTTTCTTGTGGAAAAGTACTTTTTACAAGTGCTGTTTCATAGATGTGAAACCATGTTTAAACATTTCTCAAAAAAGCATGTATTTTAATGTTTGTAGTTTCATTTTAACATTTATGTTATTCTTTTCAAATTTGAAATGTAGAAGTGAATTTACAGATTTACATTTTGCTTTCTTGTGGAAAAGTACTTTTTACAAGTGCTGTTTCATAGATGTGAAACCATGTTTAAACATTTCTCAAAAAAGCATGTATTTTATTGTTTGTAGTTTCATTTTAACATTTATGTTATTCTTTTCAAATTTGAAATGTAGAAGTGAATTTATAGATTTACATTTTGCTTTCTTGTGGAAAAGTACTTTTTACAAGTGCTGTTTCATAGATGTGAAACCATGTTTAAACATTTCTCAAAAAAGCATGTATTTTAATGTTTGTAGTTTCATTTTAACATTTATGTTGTTCTTTTCAAAATTGAAATGTAGAAGTGAATTTACAGATCTACATTTTGTTTTCTTGTAGAAAAGTGCTTTTTACCTGTGCTGTTTCATTGATGCCAAATCATGTTTAAACATTACCCAAAAAAGGATGTATTTTATTGTTTGTAGTTTCATTTTAACATTTATGTTATTCTTTTCAAATTTGTAATGTAGAAGTGAATTTACAGATTTACATTTTGCTTTCTTGTGGAAAAGTACTTTTTACAAGTGCTGTTTCATAGATGTGAAACCATGTTTAAACATTTCTCAAAAAAGCATGTATTTTAATGTTTGTAGTTTCATTTTAACATTTATGTTATTCTTTTCAAAATTGAAATGTAGAAGTGAATTTACAGATCTACATTTTGCTTTCTTTTAGAAAAGTTCTTTTTACAAGTGCTGTTTCATAGATGTGAAATCATGTTTAAACATTTCACAAAAAAGCATGTATTTTATTGTTTGTAGTTTCATTTTAACATTTATGTTATTCTTTTCAAAATTGAAATGTGGAAGTGAATTTATGCATCCTCATTTTGATTTCTTTTAGAAAAGTACTTTTTACAAGTGCTGTTTCATAGATGTGAAATCATGTTTAAACATTTCTCAAAAAAGCATGTATTTTAATGTTTGTAGTTTCATTTTAACATTTATGTTGTTCTTTTCAAAATTGATATGTAGAAGTGAATTTACAGATCTACATTTTTTTTTCTTGTAGAAAAGTACTTTTTACGTGCTGTTTCATTGATGTGAAACCATGTTTAAATATTTCTCAAAAAAGCATGTATTTTAATGTTTGTAGTTTCATTTTAACATTTATGTTATTCTTTTCAAAATTGAAATGTAGAAGTGAATTTACAGATTTACATTTTGCTTTCTTGTGGAAAAGTACTTATTACAAGTGCTGTTTCATAGATGTGAAACCATGTTTAAACGTTTCTCAAAAAAGCATGTATTTTAATGTTTGTAGTTTCATTTTAACATTTATGTTATTCTTTTCAAATTTGAAATGTAGAAGTGAATTTACAGATTTACATTTTGCTTTCTTTTAGAAAAGTTCTTTTTACAAGTGCTGTTTCATAGATGTGAAACCATGTATAAACATTTCTCAAAAAGGAATGTATTTTAATGTTTGTAGTTTCATTTTAACATTTATGTTGTTCTTTTCAAAATTGAAATGTAGAAGTGAATTTACAGATCTACATTTTGTTTTCTTGTAGAAAAGTGCTTTTTACATGTGCTGTTTCATGATGTGAAATCATGTTTAAACATTTCACAAAAAAGCATGTATTTTATTGTTTGTAGTTTCATTTAAACATTTATGTTATTCTTTTCAAATTTGAAATGTAGAAGTGAATTTACAGATTTACATTTTGCTTTCTTGTGGAAAAGTACTTTTTACAAGTGCTGTTTCATAGATGTGAAACCATGTTTAAACATTTCTCAAAAAAGCATGTATTTTAATGTTTGTAGTTTCATTTTAACATTTATGTTATTCCTTTCAAAATTGAAATGTAGAAGTGAATTTACAGATCGACATTTTTTTTTCTTGTAGAAAAGTACTTTTTACGTGCTGTTTCATTGATGTGAAACCATGTTTAAATATTTCTCAAAAAAGCATGTATTTTAATGTTTGTAGTTTCATTTTAACATTTATGTTATTCTTTTCAAAATTGAAATGTGGAAGTGAATTTATGCATCCTCATTTTGATTTCTTTTAGAAAAGTACTTTTTACAAGTGCTGTTTCATAGATGTGAAATCATGTTTAAACATTTCTCAAAAAAGCATGTATTTTAATGTTTGTAGTTTCATTTTAACATTTATGTTATTCTTTTCAAATTTGAAATGTAGAAGTGAATTTACAGATTTACATTTTGCTTTCTTGTGGAAAAGTACTTTTTACAAGTGTTGTTTCATAGATGTGAAACCATGTTTAAACATTTCTCAAAAAAGCATGTATTTTAATGTTTGTAGTTTCATTTTAACATTTATGTTATTCCTTTCAAAATTGAAATGTAGAAGTGAATTTACAGATCGACATTTTTTTTTCTTGTAGAAAAGTACTTTTTACGTGCTGTTTCATTGATGTGAAACCATGTTTAAATATTTCTCAAAAAAGCATGTATTTTAATGTTTGTAGTTTCATTTTAACATTTATGTTATTCTTTTCAAAATTGAAATGTGGAAGTGAATTTATGCATCCTCATTTTGATTTCTTTTAGAAAAGTACTTTTTACCTGTGCTGTTTCATTGATGTGAAATCAGGTTTAAACATTACTCAAAAAAGCATGTATTTTAATGTTTGTAGTTTCATTTTAACATTTATGTTGTTCTTTTCAAAATTGAAATGTAGAAGTGAATTTACAGATCAACATTTTGTTTTCTTGTAGAAAAGTGCTTTTTACCTGTGCTGTTTCATTGATGTGAAATCATGTTTAAACATTACTCAAAAAAGCATGTATTTTAATATTTGTAGTTTCATTTTAACATTTATGTAGTTGTTTTCAAATTTGAAATGTAGAAGTGAATTTACAGATTTACATTTTGCTTTCTTGTGGAAAAGTACTTTTTACGTGCTGTTTCATAGATGTGAAACCATGTTTAAACATTTCTCAAAAAAGCATGTATTTTAATGTTTGTAGTTACATTTTAACATTTATGTTGTTCTTTTCAAAATTGAAATGTAGAATTGAATTTACAGATCTACGTTTTGTTTTCTTGTAGAAAAGTGCTTTTTACCTGTGCTGTTTCATTGATGTCAAATCATGTTTAAACATTACTCAAAAAAGCATGTATTTTATGTTTGTAGTTTCATTTTAACATTTATGTTATTCTTTTCAAATTTGAAATGTAGAAGTGAATTTACAGATTTACATTTTGCTTTCTTGTGGAAAAGTACTTTTTACAAGTGCTGTTTCATAGATGTGAAACCATGTTTAAACATTTCTCAAAAAAGCATGTATTTTAATGTTTGTAGTTTCATTTTAACATTTATGTTGTTCTTTTCAAAATTGAAATGTAGAAGTGAATTTACAGATCAACATTTTGTTTTCTTGTAGAAAAGTGCTTTTTACCTGTGCTGTTTCATTGATGTGAAATCATGTTTAAACATTACTCAAAAAAGCATGTATTTTAATGTTTGTAGTTTCATTTTAACATTTATGTTGTTCTTTTCAAAATGAAATGAGAAGTGAATTTACAGATCTACATTTTGTTTTCTTGTAGAAAAGTGCTTTTTACATGTGCTGTTTCATTGATGTGAAATCATGTTTAAATATTTCACAAAAAAGCATGTATTTTATTGTTTGTAGTTTCATTTTAACATTAATGTTATTATTTTCAAATTTGAAATGTAGAAGTGAATTTACAGATTTACATTTTGCTTTCTTGTGGAAAAGTACTTTTTACAAGTGCTGTTTCATAGATGTGAAACCATGTTTAAACATTTCTCAAAAAAGCATGTATTTTAATGTTTGTAGTTTCATTTTAACATTTATGTTGTTCTTTTCAAAATTGAAATGTAGAAGTGAATTTACAGATCTACATTTTGTTTTCTTGTAGAAAAGTGCTTTTTACCTGTGCTGTTTCATTGATGCCAAATCATGTTTAAACATTACTCAAAAAAGCATGTATTTTATTGTTTGTAGTTTCATTTTAACATTTATGTTATTCTTTTCAAATTTGTAATGTAGAAGTGAATTTACAGATTTACATTTTGCTTTCTTGTGGAAAAGTACTTTTTACAAGTGCTGTTTCATAGATGTGAAACCATGTTTAAACATTTCTCAAAAAAGCATGTATTTTAATGTTTGTAGTTTCATTTTAACATTTATGTTGTTCTTTTCAAAATTGAAATGTAGAAGTGAATTTACAGATTTACATTTTGCTTTCTTGTGGAAAAGTTCTTTTTACAAGTGCTGTTTCATAGATGTGAAACCATGTTTAAACGTTTCTCAAAAAACAATGTATTTTAATGTTTGTAGTTTCATTTTAACATTTATGTTATTCTTTTCAAATTTGAAATGTAGAAGTGAATTTACAGATTTACATTTTGCTTTCTTTTAGAAAAGTTCTTTTTACAAGTGCTGTTTCATAGATGTGAAACCATGTATAAACATTTCTCAAAAAGGAATGTATTTTAATGTTTGTAGTTTCATTTTAACATTTATGTTGTTCTTTTCAAAATTGAAATGTAGAAGTGAATTTACAGATCTACATTTTGTTTTCTTGTAGAAAAGTGCTTTTTACATGTGCTGTTTCATGATGTGAAATCATGTTTAAACATTTCACAAAAAAAGCATGTATTTTATTGTTTGTAGTTTCATTTAAACATTTATGTTATTCTTTTCAAATTTGAAATGTAGAAGTGAATTTACAGATTTACATTTTGCTTTCTTGTGGAAAAGTACTTTTTACAAGTGCTGTTTCATAGATGTGAAACCATGTTTAAACATTTCTCAAAAAAGCATGTATTTTAATGTTTGTAGTTACATTTTAACATTTATGTTGTTCTTTTCAAAATTGAAATGTAGAAGTGAATTTACAGATCTACATTTTGTTTTCTTGTAGAAAAGTGCTTTTTACCTGTGCTGTTTCATTGATGTGAAATCATGTTTAAACATTTCACAAAAAAGCATGTATTTTATTGTTTGTAGTTTCATTTTAACATTTATGTTATTATTTTCAAATTTGAAATGTAGAAGTGAATATACAGATTTACATTTTGCTTTCTTGTGGAAAAGTACTTTTTGCAAGTGCTGTTTCATAGATGTAAAAACATGTTTAAACATTTCTCAAAAAAGCATGTATTTTAATGTTTGTAGTTTCATTTTAACATTTATGTTGTTCTTTTCAAAATTGAAATGTAGAAGTGAATTTACAGATCTACATTTTGTTTTCTTGTAGAAAAGTGCTTTTTACCTGTGCTGTTTCATTGATGTCAAATCATGTTTAAACATTACTCAAAAAAGCATGTATTTTATGTTTGTAGTTTCATTTTAACATTTATGTTATTCTTTTCAAATTTGAAATGTAGAAGTGAATTTACAGATTTACATTTTGCTTTCTTTTAGAAAAGTTCTTTTTACAAGTGCTGTTTCATAGATGTGAAACCATGTATAAACATTTCTCAAAAAGGAATGTATTTTAATGTTTGTAGTTTCATTTTAACATTTATGTTGTTCTTTTCAAAATTGAAATGTAGAAGTGAATTTACAGATCTACATTTTGTTTTCTTGTAGAAAAGTGCTTTTTACATGTGCTGTTTCATGATGTGAAATCATGTTTAAACATTTCACAAAAAAGCATGTATTTTATTGTTTGTAGTTTCATTTAAACATTTATGTTATTCTTTTCAAATTTGAAATGTAGAAGTGAATTTACAGATTTACATTTTGCTTTCTTGTGGAAAAGTACTTTTTACAAGTGCTGTTTCATAGATGTGAAACCATGTTTAAACATTTCTCAAAAAAGCATGTATTTTAATGTTTGTAGTTTCATTTTAACATTTATGTTATTCCTTTCAAAATTGAAATG
Organism: Narcine bancroftii; assembly: GCF_036971445.1. Lineage (NCBI taxonomy): Eukaryota > Metazoa > Chordata > Chondrichthyes > Torpediniformes > Narcinidae > Narcine > Narcine bancroftii. The sequence continues at coordinate 3,878,464 of NW_027211800.1, read as the reverse complement.
TAGAAGTGAATTTACAGATCGACATTTTTTTTTCTTGTAGAAAAGTACTTTTTACGTGCTGTTTCATTGATGTGAAACCATGTTTAAATATTTCTCAAAAAAGCATGTATTTTAATGTTTGTAGTTTCATTTTAACATTTATGTTATTCTTTTCAAAATTGAAATGTGGAAGTGAATTTATGCATCCTCATTTTGATTTCTTTTAGAAAAGTACTTTTTACAAGTGCTGTTTCATAGATGTGAAATCATGTTTAAACATTTCTCAAAAAAGCATGTATTTTAATGTTTGTAGTTTCATTTTAACATTTATGTTATTCTTTTCAAATTTGAAATGTAGAAGTGAATTTACAGATTTACATTTTGCTTTCTTGTGGAAAAGTACTTTTTACAAGTGTTGTTTCATAGATGTGAAACCATGTTTAAACATTTCTCAAAAAAGCATGTATTTTAATGTTTGTAGTTTCATTTTAACATTTATGTTATTCCTTTCAAAATTGAAATGTAGAAGTGAATTTACAGATCGACATTTTTTTTTCTTGTAGAAAAGTACTTTTTACGTGCTGTTTCATTGATGTGAAACCATGTTTAAATATTTCTCAAAAAAGCATGTATTTTAATGTTTGTAGTTTCATTTTAACATTTATGTTATTCTTTTCAAAATTGAAATGTGGAAGTGAATTTATGCATCCTCATTTTGATTTCTTTTAGAAAAGTACTTTTTACCTGTGCTGTTTCATTGATGTGAAATCAGGTTTAAACATTACTCAAAAAAGCATGTATTTTAATGTTTGTAGTTTCATTTTAACATTTATGTTGTTCTTTTCAAAATTGAAATGTAGAAGTGAATTTACAGATCAACATTTTGTTTTCTTGTAGAAAAGTGCTTTTTACCTGTGCTGTTTCATTGATGTGAAATCATGTTTAAACATTACTCAAAAAAGCATGTATTTTAATATTTGTAGTTTCATTTTAACATTTATGTAGTTGTTTTCAAATTTGAAATGTAGAAGTGAATTTACAGATTTACATTTTGCTTTCTTGTGGAAAAGTACTTTTTACGTGCTGTTTCATAGATGTGAAACCATGTTTAAACATTTCTCAAAAAAGCATGTATTTTAATGTTTGTAGTTACATTTTAACATTTATGTTGTTCTTTTCAAAATTGAAATGTAGAATTGAATTTACAGATCTACGTTTTGTTTTCTTGTAGAAAAGTGCTTTTTACCTGTGCTGTTTCATTGATGTCAAATCATGTTTAAACATTACTCAAAAAAGCATGTATTTTATGTTTGTAGTTTCATTTTAACATTTATGTTATTCTTTTCAAATTTGAAATGTAGAAGTGAATTTACAGATTTACATTTTGCTTTCTTGTGGAAAAGTACTTTTTACAAGTGCTGTTTCATAGATGTGAAACCATGTTTAAACATTTCTCAAAAAAGCATGTATTTTAATGTTTGTAGTTTCATTTTAACATTTATGTTGTTCTTTTCAAAATTGAAATGTAGAAGTGAATTTACAGATCAACATTTTGTTTTCTTGTAGAAAAGTGCTTTTTACCTGTGCTGTTTCATTGATGTGAAATCATGTTTAAACATTACTCAAAAAAGCATGTATTTTAATGTTTGTAGTTTCATTTTAACATTTATGTTGTTCTTTTCAAAATGAAATGAGAAGTGAATTTACAGATCTACATTTTGTTTTCTTGTAGAAAAGTGCTTTTTACATGTGCTGTTTCATTGATGTGAAATCATGTTTAAATATTTCACAAAAAAGCATGTATTTTATTGTTTGTAGTTTCATTTTAACATTAATGTTATTATTTTCAAATTTGAAATGTAGAAGTGAATTTACAGATTTACATTTTGCTTTCTTGTGGAAAAGTACTTTTTACAAGTGCTGTTTCATAGATGTGAAACCATGTTTAAACATTTCTCAAAAAAGCATGTATTTTAATGTTTGTAGTTTCATTTTAACATTTATGTTGTTCTTTTCAAAATTGAAATGTAGAAGTGAATTTACAGATCTACATTTTGTTTTCTTGTAGAAAAGTGCTTTTTACCTGTGCTGTTTCATTGATGCCAAATCATGTTTAAACATTACTCAAAAAAGCATGTATTTTATTGTTTGTAGTTTCATTTTAACATTTATGTTATTCTTTTCAAATTTGTAATGTAGAAGTGAATTTACAGATTTACATTTTGCTTTCTTGTGGAAAAGTACTTTTTACAAGTGCTGTTTCATAGATGTGAAACCATGTTTAAACATTTCTCAAAAAAGCATGTATTTTAATGTTTGTAGTTTCATTTTAACATTTATGTTGTTCTTTTCAAAATTGAAATGTAGAAGTGAATTTACAGATTTACATTTTGCTTTCTTGTGGAAAAGTTCTTTTTACAAGTGCTGTTTCATAGATGTGAAACCATGTTTAAACGTTTCTCAAAAAACAATGTATTTTAATGTTTGTAGTTTCATTTTAACATTTATGTTATTCTTTTCAAATTTGAAATGTAGAAGTGAATTTACAGATTTACATTTTGCTTTCTTTTAGAAAAGTTCTTTTTACAAGTGCTGTTTCATAGATGTGAAACCATGTATAAACATTTCTCAAAAAGGAATGTATTTTAATGTTTGTAGTTTCATTTTAACATTTATGTTGTTCTTTTCAAAATTGAAATGTAGAAGTGAATTTACAGATCTACATTTTGTTTTCTTGTAGAAAAGTGCTTTTTACATGTGCTGTTTCATGATGTGAAATCATGTTTAAACATTTCACAAAAAAAGCATGTATTTTATTGTTTGTAGTTTCATTTAAACATTTATGTTATTCTTTTCAAATTTGAAATGTAGAAGTGAATTTACAGATTTACATTTTGCTTTCTTGTGGAAAAGTACTTTTTACAAGTGCTGTTTCATAGATGTGAAACCATGTTTAAACATTTCTCAAAAAAGCATGTATTTTAATGTTTGTAGTTACATTTTAACATTTATGTTGTTCTTTTCAAAATTGAAATGTAGAAGTGAATTTACAGATCTACATTTTGTTTTCTTGTAGAAAAGTGCTTTTTACCTGTGCTGTTTCATTGATGTGAAATCATGTTTAAACATTTCACAAAAAAGCATGTATTTTATTGTTTGTAGTTTCATTTTAACATTTATGTTATTATTTTCAAATTTGAAATGTAGAAGTGAATATACAGATTTACATTTTGCTTTCTTGTGGAAAAGTACTTTTTGCAAGTGCTGTTTCATAGATGTAAAAACATGTTTAAACATTTCTCAAAAAAGCATGTATTTTAATGTTTGTAGTTTCATTTTAACATTTATGTTGTTCTTTTCAAAATTGAAATGTAGAAGTGAATTTACAGATCTACATTTTGTTTTCTTGTAGAAAAGTGCTTTTTACCTGTGCTGTTTCATTGATGTCAAATCATGTTTAAACATTACTCAAAAAAGCATGTATTTTATGTTTGTAGTTTCATTTTAACATTTATGTTATTCTTTTCAAATTTGAAATGTAGAAGAGAATTTACAGATTTACATTTTGCTTTCTTGTGGAAAAGTACTTTTTACAAGTGCTGTTTCATAGATGTGAAACCATGTTTAAACATTTCTCAAAAAAGCATGTATTTTAATGTTTGTAGTTTCATTTTAACATTTATGTTGTTCTTTTCAAAATTGAAATGTAGAAGTGAATTTACAGATCAACATTTTGTTTTCTTGTAGAAAAGTGCTTTTTACCTGTGCTGTTTCATTGATGTGAAATCATGTTTAAACATTACTCAAAAAAGCATGTATTTTAATATTTGTAGTTTCATTTTAACATTTATGTAGTTGTTTTCAAAATTGAAATGTAGGTGAATTTACAGATTTACATTTTGCTTTCTTGTGGAAAAGTACTTTTTACAAGTGCTGTTTCATAGATGTGAAACCATGTTTAAACATTTCTCAAAAAAGCATGTATTTTAATGTTTGTAGTTTCATTTTAACATTTATGTTGTTCTTTTCAAAATGAAATGAGAAGTGAATTTACAGATCTACATTTTGTTTTCTTGTAGAAAAGTGCTTTTTACATGTGCTGTTTCATTGATGTGAAATCATGTTTAAATATTTCACAAAAAAGCATGTATTTTATTGTTTGTAGTTTCATTTTAACATTAATGTTATTATTTTCAAATTTGAAATGTAGAAGTGAATTTATAGATTTACATTTTGCTTTCTTGTGGAAAAGTACTTTTTACAAGTGCTGTTTCATAGATGTGAAACCATGTTTAAACATTTCTCAAAAAAGCATGTATTTTAATGTTTGTAGTTTCATTTTAACATTTATGTTGTTCTTTTCAAAATTGAAATGTAGAAGTGAATTTACAGATCTACATTTTGTTTTCTTGTAGAAAAGTGCTTTTTACCTGTGCTGTTTCATTGATGCCAAATCATGTTTAAACATTACCCAAAAAAGCATGTATTTTATTGTTTGTAGTTTCATTTTAACATTTATGTTATTCTTTTCAAATTTGTAATGTAGAAGTGAATTTACAGATTTACATTTTGCTTTCTTGTGGAAAAGTACTTTTTACAAGTGCTGTTTCATAGATGTGAAACCATGTTTAAACATTTCTCAAAAAAGCATGTATTTTAATGTTTGTAGTTTCATTTTAACATTTATATTATTCTTTTCAAAATTGAAATGTAGAAGTGAATTTACAGATCTACATTTTGCTTTCTTTTAGAAAAGTTCTTTTTACAAGTGCTGTTTCATAGATGTGAAATCATGTTTAAACATTTCACAAAAAAGCATGTATTTTATTGTTTGTAGTTTCATTTTAACATTTATGTTATTCTTTTCAAAATTGAAATGTGGAAGTGAATTTATGCATCCTCATTTTGATTTCTTTTAGAAAAGTACTTTTTACAAGTGCTGTTTCATAGATGTGAAATCATGTTTAAACATTTCTCAAAAAAGCATGTATTTTAATGTTTGTAGTTTCATTTTAACATTTATGTTGTTCTTTTCAAAATTGATATGTAGAAGTGAATTTACAGATCTACATTTTTTTTTCTTGTAGAAAAGTACTTTTTACGTGCTGTTTCATTGATGTGAAACCATGTTTAAATATTTCTCAAAAAAGCATGTATTTTAATGTTTGTAGTTTCATTTTAACATTTATGTTATTCTTTTCAAAATTGAAATGTAGAAGTGAATTTACAGATTTACATTTTGCTTTCTTGTGGAAAAGTACTTATTACAAGTGCTGTTTCATAGATGTGAAACCATGTTTAAACGTTTCTCAAAAAAGCATGTATTTTAATGTTTGTAGTTTCATTTTAACATTTATGTTATTCTTTTCAAATTTGAAATGTAGAAGTGAATTTACAGATTTACATTTTGCTTTCTTTTAGAAAAGTTCTTTTTACAAGTGCTGTTTCATAGATGTGAAACCATGTATAAACATTTCTCAAAAAGGAATGTATTTTAATGTTTGTAGTTTCATTTTAACATTTATGTTGTTCTTTTCAAAATTGAAATGTAGAAGTGAATTTACAGATCTACATTTTGTTTTCTTGTAGAAAAGTGCTTTTTACATGTGCTGTTTCATGATGTGAAATCATGTTTAAACATTTCACAAAAAAGCATGTATTTTATTGTTTGTAGTTTCATTTAAACATTTATGTTATTCTTTTCAAATTTGAAATGTAGAAGTGAATTTACAGATTTACATTTTGCTTTCTTGTGGAAAAGTACTTTTTACAAGTGCTGTTTCATAGATGTGAAACCATGTTTAAACATTTCTCAAAAAAGCATGTATTTTAATGTTTGTAGTTTCATTTTAACATTTATGTTATTCCTTTCAAAATTGAAATGTAGAAGTGAATTTACAGATCGACATTTTTTTTTCTTGTAGAAAAGTACTTTTTACGTGCTGTTTCATTGATGTGAAACCATGTTTAAATATTTCTCAAAAAAGCATGTATTTTAATGTTTGTAGTTTCATTTTAACATTTATGTTATTCTTTTCAAAATTGAAATGTGGAAGTGAATTTATGCATCCTCATTTTGATTTCTTTTAGAAAAGTACTTTTTACAAGTGCTGTTTCATAGATGTGAAATCATGTTTAAACATTTCTCAAAAAAGCATGTATTTTAATGTTTGTAGTTTCATTTTAACATTTATGTTATTCTTTTCAAATTTGAAATGTAGAAGTGAATTTACAGATTTACATTTTGCTTTCTTGTGGAAAAGTACTTTTTACAAGTGTTGTTTCATAGATGTGAAACCATGTTTAAACATTTCTCAAAAAAGCATGTATTTTAATGTTTGTAGTTTCATTTTAACATTTATGTTATTCCTTTCAAAATTGAAATGTAGAAGTGAATTTACAGATCGACATTTTTTTTTCTTGTAGAAAAGTACTTTTTACGTGCTGTTTCATTGATGTGAAACCATGTTTAAATATTTCTCAAAAAAGCATGTATTTTAATGTTTGTAGTTTCATTTTAACATTTATGTTATTCTTTTCAAAATTGAAATGTGGAAGTGAATTTATGCATCCTCATTTTGATTTCTTTTAGAAAAGTACTTTTTACCTGTGCTGTTTCATTGATGTGAAATCAGGTTTAAACATTACTCAAAAAAGCATGTATTTTAATGTTTGTAGTTTCATTTTAACATTTATGTTGTTCTTTTCAAAATTGAAATGTAGAAGTGAATTTACAGATCAACATTTTGTTTTCTTGTAGAAAAGTGCTTTTTACCTGTGCTGTTTCATTGATGTGAAATCATGTTTAAACATTACTCAAAAAAGCATGTATTTTAATATTTGTAGTTTCATTTTAACATTTATGTAGTTGTTTTCAAATTTGAAATGTAGAAGTGAATTTACAGATTTACATTTTGCTTTCTTGTGGAAAAGTACTTTTTACAAGTGCTGTTTCATAGATGTGAAACCATGTTTAAACGTTTCTCAAAAAAGCATGTATTTTAATGTTTGTAGTTTCATTTTAACATTTATGTTATTCTTTTCAAATTTGAAATGTAGAAGTGAATTTACAGATTTACATTTTGCTTTCTTTTAGAAAAGTTCTTTTTACAAGTGCTGTTTCATAGATGTGAAACCATGTATAAACATTTCTCAAAAAGGAATGTATTTTAATGTTTGTAGTTTCATTTTAACATTTATGTTGTTCTTTTCAAAATTGAAATGTAGAAGTGAATTTACAGATCTACATTTTGTTTTCTTGTAGAAATGTGCTTTTTACATGTGCTGTTTCATGATGTGAAATCATGTTTAAACATTTCACAAAAAAGCATGTATTTTATTGTTTGTAGTTTCATTTAAACATTTATGTTATTCTTTTCAAATTTGAAATGTAGAAGTGAATTTACAGATTTACATTTTGCTTTCTTGTGGAAAAGTACTTTTTACAAGTGCTGTTTCATAGATGTGAAACCATGTTTAAACATTTCTCAAAAAAGCATGTATTTTAGTGTTTGTAGTTTCATTTTAACATTTATGTTATTCCTTTCAAAATTGAAATGTAGAAGTGAATTTACAGATCTACATTTTTTTTTCTTGTAGAAAAGTACTTTTTACGTGCTGTTTCATTGATGTGAAACCATGTTTAAATATTTCACAAAAAAGCATGTATTTTAATGTTTGTAGTTTCATTTTAACATTTATGTTATTCTTTTCAAAATTGAAATGTGGAAGTGAATTTATGCATCCTCATTTTGATTTCTTTTAGAAAAGTACTTTTTACAAGTGCTGTTTCATAGATGTGAAATCATGTTTAAACATTTCTCAAAAAAGCATGTATTTTAATGTTTGTAGTTTCATTTTAACATTTATGTTATTCTTTTCAAATTTGAAATGTAGAAGTGAATTTACAGATTTACATTTTGCTTTCTTGTGGAAAAGTACTTTTTACAAGTGTTGTTTCATAGATGTGAAACCATGTTTAAACATTTCTCAAAAAAGCATGTATTTTAATGTTTGTAGTTTCATTTTAACATTTATGTTATTCTTTTCAAAATTGAAATGTAGAAGTGAATTTACAGATCAACATTTTGTTTTCTTGTAGAAAAGTGCTTTTTACCTGTGCTGTTTCATTGATGTGAAATCATGTTTAAACATTACTCAAAAAAGCATGTATTTTAATATTTGTAGTTTCATTTTAACATTTATGTAGTTGTTTTCAAATTTGAAATGTAGAAGTGAATTTACAGATTTACATTTTGCTTTCTTGTGGAAAAGTACTTTTTACAAGTGCTGTTTCATAGATGTGAAACCATGTTTAAACGTTTCTCAAAAAAGCATGTATTTTAATGTTTGTAGTTTCATTTTAACATTTATGTTATTCTTTTCAAATTTGAAATGTAGAAGTGAATTTACAGATTTACATTTTGCTTTCTTTTAGAAAAGTTCTTTTTACAAGTGCTGTTTCATAGATGTGAAACGATGTATAAACATTTCTCAAAAAGGAATGTATTTTAATGTTTGTAGTTTCATTTTAACATTTATGTTGTTCTTTTCAAAATTGAAATGTAGAAGTGAATTTACAGATCTACATTTTGTTTTCTTGTAGAAATGTGCTTTTTACATGTGCTGTTTCATGATGTGAAATCATGTTTAAACATTTCACAAAAAAGCATGTATTTTATTGTTTGTAGTTTCATTTAAACATTTATGTTATTCTTTTCAAATTTGAAATGTAGAAGTGAATTTACAGATTTACATTTTGCTTTCTTGTGGAAAAGTACTTTTTACAAGTGCTGTTTCATAGATGTGAAACCATGTTTAAACATTTCTCAAAAAAGCATGTATTTTAGTGTTTGTAGTTTCATTTTAACATTTATGTTATTCCTTTCAAAATTGAAATGTAGAAGTGAATTTACAGATCTACATTTTTTTTTCTTGTAGAAAAGTACTTTTTACGTGCTGTTTCATTGATGTGAAACCATGTTTAAATATTTCACAAAAAAGCATGTATTTTAATGTTTGTAGTTTCATTTTAACATTTATGTTATTCTTTTCAAAATTGAAATGTGGAAGTGAATTTATGCATCCTCATTTTGATTTCTTTTAGAAAAGTACTTTTTACAAGTGCTGTTTCATAGATGTGAAATCATGTTTAAACATTTCTCAAAAAAGCATGTATTTTAATGTTTGTAGTTTCATTTTAACATTTATGTTATTCTTTTCAAATTTGAAATGTAGAAGTGAATTTACAGATTTACATTTTGCTTTCTTGTGGAAAAGTACTTTTTACAAGTGCTGTTTCATAGATGTGAAACCATGTTTAAACATTTCTCAAAAAAGCATGTATTTTAATGTTTGTAGTTTCATTTTAACATTTATGTTGTTCTTTTCAAAATGAAATGAGAAGTGAATTTACAGATCTACATTTTGTTTTCTTGTAGAAAAGTGCTTTTTACATGTGCTGTTTCATTGATGTGAAATCATGTTTAAATATTTCACAAAAAAGCATGTATTTTATTGTTTGTAGTTTCATTTTAACATTAATGTTATTATTTTCAAATTTGAAATGTAGAAGTGAATTTATAGATTTACATTTTGCTTTCTTGTGGAAAAGTACTTTTTACAAGTGCTGTTTCATAGATGTGAAACCATGTTTAAACATTTCTCAAAAAAGCATGTATTTTAATGTTTGTAGTTTCATTTTAACATTTATGTTGTTCTTTTCAAAATTGAAATGTAGAAGTGAATTTACAGATCTACATTTTGTTTTCTTGTAGAAAAGTGCTTTTTACCTGTGCTGTTTCATTGATGCCAAATCATGTTTAAACATTACCCAAAAAAGCATGTATTTTATTGTTTGTAGTTTCATTTTAACATTTATGTTATTCTTTTCAAATTTGTAATGTAGAAGTGAATTTACAGATTTACATTTTGCTTTCTTGTGGAAAAGTACTTTTTACAAGTGCTGTTTCATAGATGTGAAACCATGTTTAAACATTTCTCAAAAAAGCATGTATTTTAATGTTTGTAGTTTCATTTTAACATTTATGTTATTCTTTTCAAAATTGAAATGTAGAAGTGAATTTACAGATCTACATTTTGCTTTCTTTTAGAAAAGTTCTTTTTACAAGTGCTGTTTCATAGATGTGAAATCATGTTTAAACATTTCACAAAAAAGCATGTATTTTATTGTTTGTAGTTTCATTTTAACATTTATGTTATTCTTTTCAAAATTGAAATGTGGAAGTGAATTTATGCATCCTCATTTTGATTTCTTTTAGAAAAGTACTTTTTACAAGTGCTGTTTCATAGATGTGAAATCATGTTTAAACATTTCTCAAAAAAGCATGTATTTTAATGTTTGTAGTTTCATTTTAACATTTATGTTGTTCTTTTCAAAATTGATATGTAGAAGTGAATTTACAGATCTACATTTTTTTTTCTTGTAGAAAAGTACTTTTTACGTGCTGTTTCATTGATGTGAAACCATGTTTAAATATTTCTCAAAAAAGCATGTATTTTAATGTTTGTAGTTTCATTTTAACATTTATGTTATTCTTTTCAAAATTGAAATGTAGAAGTGAATTTACAGATTTACATTTTGCTTTCTTGTGGAAAAGTACTTATTACAAGTGCTGTTTCATAGATGTGAAACCATGTTTAAACGTTTCTCAAAAAAGCATGTATTTTAATGTTTGTAGTTTCATTTTAACATTTATGTTATTCTTTTCAAATTTGAAATGTAGAAGTGAATTTACAGATTTACATTTTGCTTTCTTTTAGAAAAGTTCTTTTTACAAGTGCTGTTTCATAGATGTGAAACCATGTATAAACATTTCTCAAAAAGGAATGTATTTTAATGTTTGTAGTTTCATTTTAACATTTATGTTGTTCTTTTCAAAATTGAAATGTAGAAGTGAATTTACAGATCTACATTTTGTTTTCTTGTAGAAAAGTGCTTTTTACATGTGCTGTTTCATGATGTGAAATCATGTTTAAACATTTCACAAAAAAGCATGTATTTTATTGTTTGTAGTTTCATTTAAACATTTATGTTATTCTTTTCAAATTTGAAATGTAGAAGTGAATTTACAGATTTACATTTTGCTTTCTTGTGGAAAAGTACTTTTTACAAGTGCTGTTTCATAGATGTGAAACCATGTTTAAACATTTCTCAAAAAAGCATGTATTTTAATGTTTGTAGTTTCATTTTAACATTTATGTTATTCCTTTCAAAATTGAAATGTAGAAGTGAATTTACAGATCGACATTTTTTTTTCTTGTAGAAAAGTACTTTTTACGTGCTGTTTCATTGATGTGAAACCATGTTTAAATATTTCTCAAAAAAGCATGTATTTTAATGTTTGTAGTTTCATTTTAACATTTATGTTATTCTTTTCAAAATTGAAATGTGGAAGTGAATTTATGCATCCTCATTTTGATTTCTTTTAGAAAAGTACTTTTTACAAGTGCTGTTTCATAGATGTGAAATCATGTTTAAACATTTCTCAAAAAAGCATGTATTTTAATGTTTGTAGTTTCATTTTAACATTTATGTTATTCTTTTCAAATTTGAAATGTAGAAGTGAATTTACAGATTTACATTTTGCTTTCTTGTGGAAAAGTACTTTTTACAAGTGTTGTTTCATAGATGTGAAACCATGTTTAAACATTTCTCAAAAAAGCATGTATTTTAATGTTTGTAGTTTCATTTTAACATTTATGTTATTCCTTTCAAAATTGAAATGTAGAAGTGAATTTACAGATCGACATTTTTTTTTCTTGTAGAAAAGTACTTTTTACGTGCTGTTTCATTGATGTGAAACCATGTTTAAATATTTCTCAAAAAAGCATGTATTTTAATGTTTGTAGTTTCATTTTAACATTTATGTTATTCTTTTCAAAATTGAAATGTGGAAGTGAATTTATGCATCCTCATTTTGATTTCTTTTAGAAAAGTACTTTTTACCTGTGCTGTTTCATTGATGTGAAATCAGGTTTAAACATTACTCAAAAAAGCATGTATTTTAATGTTTGTAGTTTCATTTTAACATTTATGTTGTTCTTTTCAAAATTGAAATGTAGAAGTGAATTTACAGATCAACATTTTGTTTTCTTGTAGAAAAGTGCTTTTTACCTGTGCTGTTTCATTGATGTGAAATCATGTTTAAACATTACTCAAAAAAGCATGTATTTTAATATTTGTAGTTTCATTTTAACATTTATGTAGTTGTTTTCAAATTTGAAATGTAGAAGTGAATTTACAGATTTACATTTTGCTTTCTTGTGGAAAAGTACTTTTTACGTGCTGTTTCATAGATGTGAAACCATGTTTAAACATTTCTCAAAAAAGCATGTATTTTAATGTTTGTAGTTACATTTTAACATTTATGTTGTTCTTTTCAAAATTGAAATGTAGAATTGAATTTACAGATCTACGTTTTGTTTTCTTGTAGAAAAGTGCTTTTTACCTGTGCTGTTTCATTGATGTCAAATCATGTTTAAACATTACTCAAAAAAGCATGTATTTTATGTTTGTAGTTTCATTTTAACATTTATGTTATTCTTTTCAAATTTGAAATGTAGAAGTGAATTTACAGATTTACATTTTGCTTTCTTGTGGAAAAGTACTTTTTACAAGTGCTGTTTCATAGATGTGAAACCATGTTTAAACATTTCTCAAAAAAGCATGTATTTTAATGTTTGTAGTTTCATTTTAACATTTATGTTGTTCTTTTCAAAATTGAAATGTAGAAGTGAATTTACAGATCAACATTTTGTTTTCTTGTAGAAAAGTGCTTTTTACCTGTGCTGTTTCATTGATGTGAAATCATGTTTAAACATTACTCAAAAAAGCATGTATTTTAATGTTTGTAGTTTCATTTTAACATTTATGTTGTTCTTTTCAAAATGAAATGAGAAGTGAATTTACAGATCTACATTTTGTTTTCTTGTAGAAAAGTGCTTTTTACATGTGCTGTTTCATTGATGTGAAATCATGTTTAAATATTTCACAAAAAAGCATGTATTTTATTGTTTGTAGTTTCATTTTAACATTAATGTTATTATTTTCAAATTTGAAATGTAGAAGTGAATTTACAGATTTACATTTTGCTTTCTTGTGGAAAAGTACTTTTTACAAGTGCTGTTTCATAGATGTGAAACCATGTTTAAACATTTCTCAAAAAAGCATGTATTTTAATGTTTGTAGTTTCATTTTAACATTTATGTTGTTCTTTTCAAAATTGAAATGTAGAAGTGAATTTACAGATCTACATTTTGTTTTCTTGTAGAAAAGTGCTTTTTACCTGTGCTGTTTCATTGATGCCAAATCATGTTTAAACATTACTCAAAAAAGCATGTATTTTATTGTTTGTAGTTTCATTTTAACATTTATGTTATTCTTTTCAAATTTGTAATGTAGAAGTGAATTTACAGATTTACATTTTGCTTTCTTGTGGAAAAGTACTTTTTACAAGTGCTGTTTCATAGATGTGAAACCATGTTTAAACATTTCTCAAAAAAGCATGTATTTTAATGTTTGTAGTTTCATTTTAACATTTATGTTGTTCTTTTCAAAATTGAAATGTAGAAGTGAATTTACAGATTTACATTTTGCTTTCTTGTGGAAAAGTTCTTTTTACAAGTGCTGTTTCATAGATGTGAAACCATGTTTAAACGTTTCTCAAAAAACAATGTATTTTAATGTTTGTAGTTTCATTTTAACATTTATGTTATTCTTTTCAAATTTGAAATGTAGAAGTGAATTTACAGATTTACATTTTGCTTTCTTTTAGAAAAGTTCTTTTTACAAGTGCTGTTTCATAGATGTGAAACCATGTATAAACATTTCTCAAAAAGGAATGTATTTTAATGTTTGTAGTTTCATTTTAACATTTATGTTGTTCTTTTCAAAATTGAAATGTAGAAGTGAATTTACAGATCTACATTTTGTTTTCTTGTAGAAAAGTGCTTTTTACATGTGCTGTTTCATGATGTGAAATCATGTTTAAACATTTCACAAAAAAAGCATGTATTTTATTGTTTGTAGTTTCATTTAAACATTTATGTTATTCTTTTCAAATTTGAAATGTAGAAGTGAATTTACAGATTTACATTTTGCTTTCTTGTGGAAAAGTACTTTTTACAAGTGCTGTTTCATAGATGTGAAACCATGTTTAAACATTTCTCAAAAAAGCATGTATTTTAATGTTTGTAGTTACATTTTAACATTTATGTTGTTCTTTTCAAAATTGAAATGTAGAAGTGAATTTACAGATCTACATTTTGTTTTCTTGTAGAAAAGTGCTTTTTACCTGTGCTGTTTCATTGATGTGAAATCATGTTTAAACATTTCACAAAAAAGCATGTATTTTATTGTTTGTAGTTTCATTTTAACATTTATGTTATTATTTTCAAATTTGAAATGTAGAAGTGAATATACAGATTTACATTTTGCTTTCTTGTGGAAAAGTACTTTTTGCAAGTGCTGTTTCATAGATGTAAAAACATGTTTAAACATTTCTCAAAAAAGCATGTATTTTAATGTTTGTAGTTTCATTTTAACATTTATGTTGTTCTTTTCAAAATTGAAATGTAGAAGTGAATTTACAGATCTACATTTTGTTTTCTTGTAGAAAAGTGCTTTTTACCTGTGCTGTTTCATTGATGTCAAATCATGTTTAAACATTACTCAAAAAAGCATGTATTTTATGTTTGTAGTTTCATTTTAACATTTATGTTATTCTTTTCAAATTTGAAATGTAGAAGAGAATTTACAGATTTACATTTTGCTTTCTTGTGGAAAAGTACTTTTTACAAGTGCTGTTTCATAGATGTGAAACCATGTTTAAACATTTCTCAAAAAAGCATGTATTTTAATGTTTGTAGTTTCATTTTAACATTTATGTTGTTCTTTTCAAAATTGAAATGTAGAAGTGAATTTACAGATCAACATTTTGTTTTCTTGTAGAAAAGTGCTTTTTACCTGTGCTGTTTCATTGATGTGAAATCATGTTTAAACATTACTCAAAAAAGCATGTATTTTAATATTTGTAGTTTCATTTTAACATTTATGTAGTTGTTTTCAAAATTGAAATGTAGGTGAATTTACAGATTTACATTTTGCTTTCTTGTGGAAAAGTACTTTTTACAAGTGCTGTTTCATAGATGTGAAACCATGTTTAAACATTTCTCAAAAAAGCATGTATTTTAATGTTTGTAGTTTCATTTTAACATTTATGTTGTTCTTTTCAAAATGAAATGAGAAGTGAATTTACAGATCTACATTTTGTTTTCTTGTAGAAAAGTGCTTTTTACATGTGCTGTTTCATTGATGTGAAATCATGTTTAAATATTTCACAAAAAAGCATGTATTTTATTGTTTGTAGTTTCATTTTAACATTAATGTTATTATTTTCAAATTTGAAATGTAGAAGTGAATTTATAGATTTACATTTTGCTTTCTTGTGGAAAAGTACTTTTTACAAGTGCTGTTTCATAGATGTGAAACCATGTTTAAACATTTCTCAAAAAAGCATGTATTTTAATGTTTGTAGTTTCATTTTAACATTTATGTTGTTCTTTTCAAAATTGAAATGTAGAAGTGAATTTACAGATCTACATTTTGTTTTCTTGTAGAAAAGTGCTTTTTACCTGTGCTGTTTCATTGATGCCAAATCATGTTTAAACATTACCCAAAAAAGCATGTATTTTATTGTTTGTAGTTTCATTTTAACATTTATGTTATTCTTTTCAAATTTGTAATGTAGAAGTGAATTTACAGATTTACATTTTGCTTTCTTGTGGAAAAGTACTTTTTACAAGTGCTGTTTCATAGATGTGAAACCATGTTTAAACATTTCTCAAAAAAGCATGTATTTTAATGTTTGTAGTTTCATTTTAACATTTATGTTATTCTTTTCAAAATTGAAATGTAGAAGTGAATTTACAGATCTACATTTTGCTTTCTTTTAGAAAAGTTCTTTTTACAAGTGCTGTTTCATAGATGTGAAATCATGTTTAAACATTTCACAAAAAAGCATGTATTTTATTGTTTGTAGTTTCATTTTAACATTTATGTTATTCTTTTCAAAATTGAAATGTGGAAGTGAATTTATGCATCCTCATTTTGATTTCTTTTAGAAAAGTACTTTTTACAAGTGCTGTTTCATAGATGTGAAATCATGTTTAAACATTTCTCAAAAAAGCATGTATTTTAATGTTTGTAGTTTCATTTTAACATTTATGTTGTTCTTTTCAAAATTGATATGTAGAAGTGAATTTACAGATCTACATTTTTTTTTCTTGTAGAAAAGTACTTTTTACGTGCTGTTTCATTGATGTGAAACCATGTTTAAATATTTCTCAAAAAAGCATGTATTTTAATGTTTGTAGTTTCATTTTAACATTTATGTTATTCTTTTCAAAATTGAAATGTAGAAGTGAATTTACAGATTTACATTTTGCTTTCTTGTGGAAAAGTACTTATTACAAGTGCTGTTTCATAGATGTGAAACCATGTTTAAACGTTTCTCAAAAAAGCATGTATTTTAATGTTTGTAGTTTCATTTTAACATTTATGTTATTCTTTTCAAATTTGAAATGTAGAAGTGAATTTACAGATTTACATTTTGCTTTCTTTTAGAAAAGTTCTTTTTACAAGTGCTGTTTCATAGATGTGAAACCATGTATAAACATTTCTCAAAAAGGAATGTATTTTAATGTTTGTAGTTTCATTTTAACATTTATGTTGTTCTTTTCAAAATTGAAATGTAGAAGTGAATTTACAGATCTACATTTTGTTTTCTTGTAGAAAAGTGCTTTTTACATGTGCTGTTTCATGATGTGAAATCATGTTTAAACATTTCACAAAAAAGCATGTATTTTATTGTTTGTAGTTTCATTTAAACATTTATGTTATTCTTTTCAAATTTGAAATGTAGAAGTGAATTTACAGATTTACATTTTGCTTTCTTGTGGAAAAGTACTTTTTACAAGTGCTGTTTCATAGATGTGAAACCATGTTTAAACATTTCTCAAAAAAGCATGTATTTTAATGTTTGTAGTTTCATTTTAACATTTATGTTATTCCTTTCAAAATTGAAATGTAGAAGTGAATTTACAGATCGACATTTTTTTTTCTTGTAGAAAAGTACTTTTTACGTGCTGTTTCATTGATGTGAAACCATGTTTAAATATTTCTCAAAAAAGCATGTATTTTATGTTTGTAGTTTCATTTTAACATTTATGTTATTCTTTTCAAATTTGAAATGTAGAAGTGAATTTACAGATTTACATTTTGCTTTCTTGTGGAAAAGTACTTTTTACAATTGCTGTTTCATAGATGTGAAACCATGTTTAAACATTTTTTCAAAAAAGCATGTATTTTAATGTTTGTAGTTTCATTTTAACATTTATGTTATTCTTTTCAAAATTGAAATGTTAGAAGTGAATTTACGCATCCTCATTTTGCTTTCTTTTAGAAAAGTACTTTTCACAAGTGCTGTTTCATTGATGTGAAATCATGTTTAAATATATCACAAAAAAGCATGTATTTTATTGTTTGTAGTTTCATTTTAACATTTATGTTATTATTTTCAAAATTGAAATGTAGAAGTGAATTTACAGATCTACATTTTGTTTTCTTGTAGAAAAGTGCTTTTTACCTGTGCTGTTTCATTGATGTGAAATCATGTTTAAACATTACTCAAAAAAGCATGTATTTTAATATTTGTAGTTTCATTTTAACATTTATGTAGTTGTTTTCAAAATTGAAATGTAGAAGTGAATTTACAGATTTACATTTTGCTTTCTTGTGGAAAAGTACTTTTTACAAGTGCTGTTTCATATATGTGAAACCATGTTTAAACATTTCTCAAAAAAGCATGTATTTTAATGTTTGTAGTTTCATTTTAACATTAATGTTATTCTTTTTTAAATTGAATATGTAGAAGTGAATTTATGCATCCTCATTTTGCTTTCTTTTAGAAAAGTACTTTTTACAAGTGCTGTTTCATAGATGTGAAATCATGTTTAAACATTTCTCAAAAAAGCATGTATTTTAATGTTTGTAGTTTCATTTTAACATTTATGTTATTCTTTTCAAATTTGAAATGTAGAAGTGAATTTACAGATTTACATTTTGCTTTCTTGTGGAAAAGTACTTTTTACGTGCTGTTTCATAGATGTGAAACCATGTTTAAACATTTCTCAAAAAAGCATGTATTTTAATGTTTGTAGTTACATTTTAACATTTATGTTGTTCTTTTCAAAATTGAAATGTAGAAGTGAATTTACAGATCTACATTTTGTTTTCTTGTAGAAAAGTGCTTTTTACCTGTGCTGTTTCATTGATGTGAAATCATGTTTAAACATTTCACAAAAAAGCATGTATTTTATTGTTTGTAGTTTCATTTTAACATTTATGTTATTATTTTCAAATTTGAAATGTAGAAGTGAATATACAGCTTTACATTTTGCTTTCTTGTGGAAAAGTACTTTTTGCAAGTGCTGTTTCATAGATGTGAAAACATGTTTAAACATTTCTCAAAAAAGCATGTATTTTAATGTTTGTAGTTTCATTTTGACATTTACGTTGTTCTTTTCAAAATTGAAATGTAGAAGTGAATTTACAGATCTACATTTTGTTTTCTTGTAGAAAAGTGCTTTTTACCTGTGCTGTTTCATTGATGTGAAATCAGGTTTAAACATTACTCAAAAAAGCATGTGTTTTAATGTTTGTAGTTTCATTTTAACATTTATGTTGTTCTTTTCAAAATTGAAATGTAGAAGTGAATTTACAGATCAACATTTTGTTTTCTTGTAGAAAAGTGCTTTTTACCTGTGCTGTTTCATTGATGTGAAATCATGTTTAAACATTACTCAAAAAAGCATGTATTTTAATATTTGTAGTTTCATTTTAACATTTATGTAGTTGTTTTCAAAATTGAAATGTAGGTGAATTTACAGATTTACATTTTGCTTTCTTGTGGAAAAGTACTTTTTACAAGTGCTGTTTCATAGATGTGAAACCATGTTTAAACATTTCTCAAAAAAGCATGTATTTTAATGTTTGTAGTTTCATTTTAACATTTATGTTGTTCTTTTCAAAATTGAAATGTAGAAGTGAATTTACAGATCTACATTTTGTTTTCTTGTAGAAAAGTGCTTTTTACCTGTGCTGTTTCATTGATGCCAAATCATGCTTAAACATTACTCAAAAAAGCATGTATTTTAATGTTTGTAGTTTCATTTTAACATTTATGTTATTCTTTTCAAATTTGAAATGTAGAAGTGAATTTACAGATTTACATTTTGCTTTCTTGTGGAAAAGTACTTTTTACAAGTGCTGTTTCATAGATGTGAAACCATGTTTAAACATTTCTCAAAAAAGCATGTATTTTATTGTTTGTAGTTTCATTTTAACATTTATGTTATTATTTTCAAATTTGAAATGTAGAAGTGAATTTACAGATCAACATTTTGTTTTCTTGTAGAAAAGTGCTTTTTACCTGTGCTGTTTCATTGATGTGAAATCATGTTTAAACATTACTCAAAAAAGCATGTATTTTAATATTTGTAGTTTCATTTTAACATTTATGTAGTTGTTTTCAAAATTGAAATGTAGGTGAATTTACAGATTTACATTTTGCTTTCTTGTGGAAAAGTACTTTTTACAAGTGCTGTTTCATAGATGTGAAACCATGTTTAAACATTTCTCAAAAAAGCATGTATTTTAATGTTTGTAGTTTCATTTTAACATTTATGTTGTTCTTTTCAAAATGAAATGAGAAGTGAATTTACAGATCTACATTTTGTTTTCTTGTAGAAAAGTGCTTTTTACATGTGCTGTTTCATTGATGTGAAATCATGTTTAAATATTTCACAAAAAAGCATGTATTTTATTGTTTGTAGTTTCATTTTAACATTAATGTTATTATTTTCAAATTTGAAATGTAGAAGTGAATTTATAGATTTACATTTTGCTTTCTTGTGGAAAAGTACTTTTTACAAGTGCTGTTTCATAGATGTGAAACCATGTTTAAACATTTCTCAAAAAAGCATGTATTTTAATGTTTGTAGTTTCATTTTAACATTTATGTTGTTCTTTTCAAAATTGAAATGTAGAAGTGAATTTACAGATCTACATTTTGTTTTCTTGTAGAAAAGTGCTTTTTACCTGTGCTGTTTCATTGATGCCAAATCATGTTTAAACATTACTCAAAAAAGCATGTATTTTATTGTTTGTAGTTTCATTTTAACATTTATGTTATTCTTTTCAAATTTGTAATGTAGAAGTGAATTTACAGATTTACATTTTGCTTTCTTGTGGAAAAGTACTTTTTACAAGTGCTGTTTCATAGATGTGAAACCATGTTTAAACATTTCTCAAAAAAGCATGTATTTTAATGTTTGTAGTTTCATTTTAACATTTATGTTATTCTTTTCAAAATTGAAATGTAGAAGTGAATTTACAGATCTACATTTTGCTTTCTTTTAGAAAAGTTCTTTTTACAAGTGCTGTTTCATAGATGTGAAATCATGTTTAAACATTTCACAAAAAAGCATGTATTTTATTGTTTGTAGTTTCATTTTAACATTTATGTTGTTCTTTTCAAAATTGAAATGTAGAAGTGAATTTACAGATTTACATTTTGCTTTCATGTGGAAAAGTACTTTTTACAAGTGCTGTTTCATAGATGTGAAACCATGTTTAAACATTTCTCAAAAAAGCATGTATTTTAATGTTTGTAGTTTCATTTTAACATTTATGTTGTTCTTTTCAAAATGAAATGAGAAGTGAATTTACAGATCTACATTTTGTTTTCTTGTAGAAAAGTGCTTTTTACATGTGCTGTTTCATTGATGTGAAATCATGTTTAAATATTTCACAAAAAAGCATGTATTTTATTGTTTGTAGTTTCATTTTAACATTAATGTTATTATTTTCAAATTTGAAATGTAGAAGTGAATTTATAGATTTACATTTTGCTTTCTTGTGGAAAAGTACTTTTTACAAGTGCTGTTTCATAGATGTGAAACCATGTTTAAACATTTCTCAAAAAAGCATGTATTTTAATGTTTGTAGTTTCATTTTAACATTTATGTTGTTCTTTTCAAAATTGAAATGTAGAAGTGAATTTACAGATCTACATTTTGTTTTCTTGTAGAAAAGTGCTTTTTACCTGTGCTGTTTCATTGATGCCAAATCATGTTTAAACATTACTCAAAAAAGCATGTATTTTATTGTTTGTAGTTTCATTTTAACATTTATGTTATTCTTTTCAAATTTGTAATGTAGAAGTGAATTTACAGATTTACATTTTGCTTTCTTGTGGAAAAGTACTTTTTACAAGTGCTGTTTCATAGATGTGAAACCATGTTTAAACATTTCTCAAAAAAGCATGTATTTTAATGTTTGTAGTTTCATTTTAACATTTATGTTATTCTTTTCAAAATTGAAATGTAGAAGTGAATTTACAGATCTACATTTTGCTTTCTTTTAGAAAAGTTCTTTTTACAAGTGCTGTTTCATAGATGTGAAATCATGTTTAAACATTTCACAAAAAAGCATGTATTTTATTGTTTGTAGTTTCATTTTAACATTTATGTTGTTCTTTTCAAAATTGAAATGTAGAAGTGAATTTACAGATTTACATTTTGCTTTCATGTGGAAAAGTACTTTTTACAAGTGCTGTTTCATAGATGTGAAACCATGTTTAAACGTTTCTCAAAAAAGCATGTATTTTAATGTTTGTAGTTTCATTTTAACAGTTATGTTATTCTTTTCAAATTTGAAATGTAGAAGTGAATTTACAGATTTACATTTTGCTTTCTTTTAGAAAAGTTCTTTTTACAAGTGCTGTTTCATAGATGTGAAACCATGTTTAAACATTTCTCAAAAAAGCATGTATTTTAATGTTTGTAGTTTCATTTTAACATTTATGTTGTTCTTTTCAAAATTGAAATGTAGAAGTGAATTTACAGATCAACATTTTGTTTTCTTGTAGAAAAGTGCTTTTTACCTGTGCAGTTTCATTGATGTGAAATCATGTTTAAACATTACTCAAAAAAGCATGTATTTTAATATTTGTAGTTTCATTTTAACATTTATGTAGTTGTTTTCAAAATTGAAATGTAGGTGAATTTACAGATTTACATTTTGCTTTCTTGTGGAAAAGTACTTTTTACAAGTGCTGTTTCATAGATGTGAAACCATGTTTAAACATTTCTCAAAAAAGCATGTATTTTAATGTTTGTAGTTTAATTTTAACATTTATGTTGTTCTTTTCAAAATGAAATGAGAAGTAAATTTACAGATCTACATTTTGTTTTCTTGTAGAAAAGTGCTTTTTACATGTGCTGTTTCATTGATGTGAAATCATGTTTAAATATTTCACAAAAAAGCATGTATTTTATTGTTTGTAGTTTCATTTTAACATTAATGTTATTTTTTTCAAATTTGAAATGTAGAAGTGAATTTACAGATTTACATTTTGCTTTCTTGTGGAAAAGTACTTTTTAGAAGTGCTGTTTCATAGATGTGAAACCATGTTTAAACATTTCTCAAAAAAGCATGTATTTTAATGTTTGTAGTTTCATTTTAACATTTATGTTGTTCTTTTCAAAATTGAAATGTAGAAGTGAATTTACAGATCTACATTTTGTTTTCTTGTAGAAAAGTGCTTTTTACCTGTGCTGTTTCATTGATGTGAAATCATGTTTAAACATTACTCAAAAAAGCATGTATTTTAATATTTATAGTTTCATTTTAACATTTATGTTGTTGTTTTCAAAATTGAAATGTAGAAGTGAATTTACAGATTTACATTTTGCTTTCTTGTGGAAAAGTACTTTTTACAAGTGCTGTTTCATATATGTGAAACCATGTTTAAACATTACTCAAAAAAGCATGTATTTTAATGTTTGTAGTTTCATTTTAACATTTATGTAGTTGTTTTCAAAATTGAAATGTAGGTGAATTTAAAGATTTACATTTTGCTTTCTTGTGGAAAAGTACTTTTTACAAGTGCTGTTTCATAGATGTGAAATCATGTTTAAACATTTCTCAAAAAAGCATGTATTTTAATGTTTGTAGTTTCATTTTAACATTTATGTTATTCTTTTCAAATTTGAAATGTAGAAGTGAATTTACAGATTTACATTTTGCTTTCTTGTGGAAAAGTACTTTTTACGTGCTGTTTCATAGATGTGAAACCATGTTTAAACATTTCTCAAAAAAGCATGTATTTTAATGTTTGTAGTTACATTTTAACATTTATGTTGTTCTTTTCAAAATTGAAATGTAGAAGTGAATTTACAGATCTACATTTTGTTTTCTTGTAGAAAAGTGCTTTTTACCTGTGCTGTTTCATTGATGTGAAATCATGTTTAAACATTTCACAAAAAAGCATGTATTTTATTGTTTGTAGTTTCATTTTAACATTTATGTTATTATTTTCAAATTTGAAATGTAGAAGTGAATATACAGATTTACATTTTGTTTTCTTGTAGAAAAGTGCTTTTTACCTGTGCTGTTTCATTGATGTGAAATCAGGTTTAAACATTACTCAAAAAAGCATGTGTTTTAATGTTTGTAGTTTCATTTTAACATTTATGTTGTTCTTTTCAAAATTGAAATGTAGAAGTGAATTTACAGATCAACATTTTGTTTTCTTGTAGAAAAGTGCTTTTTACCTGTGCTGTTTCATTGATGTGAAATCATGTTTAAACATTACTCAAAAAAGCATGTATTTTAATATTTGTAGTTTCATTTTAACATTTATGTAGTTGTTTTCAAAATTGAAATGTAGGTGAATTTACAGATTTACATTTTGCTTTCTTGTGGAAAAGTACTTTTTACAAGTGCTGTTTCATAGATGTGAAACCATGTTTAAACATTTCTCAAAAAAGCATGTATTTTAATGTTTGTAGTTTCATTTTAACATTTATGTTGTTCTTTTCAAAATTGAAATGTAGAAGTGAATTTACAGATCTACATTTTGTTTTCTTGTAGAAAAGTGCTTTTTACCTGTGCTGTTTCATTGATGCCAAATCATGCTTAAACATTACTCAAAAAAGCATGTATTTTAATATTTGTAGTTTCATTTTAACATTTATGTTATTCTTTTCAAATTTGAAATGTAGAAGTGAATTTACAGATTTACATTTTGCTTTCTTGTGGAAAAGTACTTTTTACAAGTGCTGTTTCATAGATGTGAAACCATGTTTAAACATTTCTCAAAAAAGCATGTATTTTATTGTTTGTAGTTTCATTTTAACATTTATGTTATTATTTTCAAATTTGAAATGTAGAAGTGAATTTACAGATTTACATTTTGCTTTCTTGTGGAAAAGTACTTTTTACAAGTGCTGTTTCATAGATGTGAAACCATGTTTAAACATTTCTCAAAAAAGCATGTATTTTAATGTTTGTAGTTTCATTTTAACATTAATGTTATTCTTTTCAAAATTGAATATGTGGAAGTGAATTTATGCATCCTCATTTTGCTTTCTTTTAGAAAAGTACTTTTTACAAGTGCTGTTTCATAGATGTGAAATCATCTTTAAATATTTCACAAAAAAGCATGTATTTTATTGTTTGTAGTTTCATTTTAACATTTATGTTATTATTTTCAAATTTGAAATGTAGAAGTGAATTTACAGATTTACATTTTGCTTTCTTGTGGAAAAGTACTTTTTACAAGTGCTGTTTCATAGATGTGAAAACATGTTTAAACATTTCTCAAAAAAGCATGTATTTTAATGTTTGTAGTTTCATTTTAACATTTATGTTGTTCTTTTCAAAATTGAAATGTAGAAGTGAATTTACAGATCTACATTTTGTTTTCTTGTAGAAAAGTGCTTTTTACCTGTGCTGTTTCATTGATGTCAAATCATGTTTAAACATTACTCAAAAAAGCATGTATTTTATGTTTGTAGTTTCATTTTAACATTTATGTTATTCTTTTCAAATTTGAAATGTAGAAGTGAATTTACAGATTTACATTTTGCTTTCTTGTGGAAAAGTACTTTTTACAAGTGCTGTTTCATAGATGTGAAACCATGTTTAAACATTTCTCAAAAAAGCATGTATTTTAATGTTTGTAGTTTAATTTTAACATTTATGTTGTTCTTTTCAAAATTGAAATGTAGAAGTGAATTTACAGATCTACATTTTGTTTTCTTGTAGAAAAGTGCTTTTTACCTGTGCTGTTTCATTGATGTGAAATCAGGTTTAAACATTACTCAAAAAAGCATGTATTTTAATGTTTGTAGTTTCATTTTAACATTTATGTTGTTCTTTTCAAAATTGAAATGTAGAAGTGAATTTACAGATCAACATTTTGTTTTCTTGTAGAAAAGTGCTTTTTACCTGTGCTGTTTCATTGATGTGAAATCATGTTTAAACATTACTCAAAAAAGCATGTATTTTAATATTTGTACTTTCATTTTAACATTTATGTAGTTGTTTTCAAAATTGAAATGTAGAAGTGAATTTACAGATTTACATTTTGCTTTCTTGTGGAAAAGTACTTTTTACAAGTGCTGTTTCATATATGTGAAACCATGTTTAAACATTTCTCAAAAAAGCATGTATTTTAATGTTTGTAGTTTCATTTTAACATTAATGTTATTCTTTTCAAAATTGAATATGTAGAAGTGAATTTATGCATCCTCATTTTGCTTTCTTTTAGAAAAGTACTTTTTACAAGTGCTGTTTCATAGATGTGAAATCATGTTTAAACATTTCTCAAAAAAGCATGTATTTTAATGTTTGTAGTTTCATTTTAACATTTATGTTATTCTTTTCAAATTTGAAATGTAGAAGTGAATTTACAGATTTACATTTTGCTTTCTTGTGGAAAAGTACCTTTTACGTGCTGTTTCATAGATGTGAAACCATGTTTAAACATTTCTCAAAAAAGCATGTATTTTAATGTTTGTAGTTACATTTTAACATTTATGTTGTTCTTTTCAAAATTGAAATGTAGAAGTGAATTTACAGATCTACATTTTGTTTTCTTGTAGAAAAGTGCTTTTTACCTGTGCTGTTTCATTGATGTGAAATCATGTTTAAACATTTCACAAAAAAGCATGTATTTTATTGTTTGTAGTTTCATTTTAACATTTATGTTATTATTTTCAAATTTGAAATGTAGAAGTGAATATACAGATTTACATTTTGCTTTCTTGTGGAAAAGTACTTTTTGCAAGTGCTGTTTCATAGATGTGAAAACATGTTTAAACATTTCTCAAAAAAGCATGTATTTTAATGTTTGTAGTTTCATTTTAACATTTATGTTGTTCTTTTCAAAATTGAAATGTAGAAGTGAATTTACAGATCAACATTTTGTTTTCTTGTAGAAAAGTGCTTTTTACCTGTGCTGTTTCATTGATGTGAAATCAGGTTTAAACATTACTCAAAAAAGCATGTATTTTAATGTTTGTAGTTTCATTTTAACATTTATGTTGTTCTTTTCAAAATTGAAATGTAGAAGTGAATTTACAGATCAACATTTTGTTTTCTTGTAGAAAAGTGCTTTTTACCTGTGCTGTTTCATTGATGTGAAATCATGTTTAAACATTACTCAAAAAAGCATGTATTTTAATATTTGTAGTTTCATTTTAACATTTATGTAGTTGTTTTCAAAATTGAAATGTAGGTGAATTTACAGATTTACATTTTGCTTTCTTGTGGAAAAGTACTTTTTACAAGTGCTGTTTCATAGATGTGAAACCATGTTTAAACATTTCTCAAAAAAGCATGTATTTTAATGTTTGTAGTTTCATTTTAACATTTATGTTGTTCTTTTCAAAATTGAAATGTAGAAGTGAATTTACAGATCTACATTTTGTTTTCTCGTAGAAAAGTGCTTTTTACCTGTGCTGTTTCATTGATGTGAAATCATGTTTAAACATTACTCAAAAAAGCATGTATTTTAATATTTATAGTTTCATTTTAACATTTATGTAGTTGTTTTCAAAATTGAAATGTAGAAGTGAATTTACAGATTTACATTTTGCTTTCTTGTGGAAAAGTACTTTTTACAAGTGCTGTTTCATATATGTGAAACCATGTTTAAACATTTCTCAAAAAAGCATGTATTTTAATGTTTGTAGTTTCATTTTAACATTAATGTTATTCTTTTTTAAATTGAATATGTAGAAGTGAATTTATGCATCCTCATTTTGCTTTCTTTTAGAAAAGTACTTTTTACAAGTGCTGTTTCATAGATGTGAAATCATGTTTAAACATTTCTCAAAAAAGCATGTATTTTAATGTTTGTAGTTTCATTTTAACATTTATGTTATTCTTTTCAAATTTGAAATGTAGAAGTGAATTTACAGATTTACATTTTGCTTTCTTGTGGAAAAGTACTTTTTACGTGCTGTTTCATAGATGTGAAACCATGTTTAAACATTTCTCAAAAAAGCATGTATTTTAATGTTTGTAGTTACATTTTAACATTTATGTTGTTCTTTTCAAAATTGAAATGTAGAAGTGAATTTACAGATCTACATTTTGTTTTCTTGTAGAAAAGTGCTTTTTACCTGTGCTGTTTCATTGATGTGAAATCATGTTTAAACATTTCACAAAAAAGCATGTATTTTATTGTTCGTAGTTTCATTTTAACATTTATGTTATTATTTTCAAATTTGAAATGTAGAAGTGAATATACAGATTTACATTTTGCTTTCTTGTGGAAAAGTACTTTTTGCAAGTGCTGTTTCATAGATGTGAAAACATGTTTAAACATTTCTCAAAAAAGCATGTATTTTAATGTTTGTAGTTTCATTTTAACATTTATGTTGTTCTTTTCAAAATTGAAATGTAGAAGTGAATTTACAGATCTACATTTTGTTTTCTTGTAGAAAAGTGCTTTTTACCTGTGCTGTTTCATTGATGTGAAATCAGGTTTAAACATTACTCAAAAAAGCATGTGTTTTAATGTTTGTAGTTTCATTTTAACATTTATGTTGTTCTTTTCAAAATTGAAATGTAGAAGTGAATTTACAGATCAACATTTTGTTTTCTTGTAGAAAAGTGCTTTTTACCTGTGCTGTTTCATTGATGTGAAATCATGTTTAAACATTACTCAAAAAAGCATGTATTTTAATATTTGTAGTTTCATTTTAACATTTATGTAGTTGTTTTCAAAATTGAAATGTAGGTGAATTTACAGATTTACATTTTGCTTTCTTGTGGAAAAGTACTTTTTACCTGTGCTGTTTCATTGATGCCAAATCATGTTTAAACATTACTCAAAAAAGCATGTATTTTATTGTTTGTAGTTTCATTTTAACATTTATGTTATTCTTTTCAAATTTGTAATGTAGAAGTGAATTTACAGATTTACATTTTGCTTTCTTGTGGAAAAGTACTTTTTACAAGTGCTGTTTCATAGATGTGAAACCATGTTTAAACATTTCTCAAAAAAGCATGTATTTTAATGTTTGTAGTTTCATTTTAACATTTATGTTATTCTTTTCAAAATTGAAATGTAGAAGTGAATTTACAGATCTACATTTTGCTTTCTTTTAGAAAAGTTCTTTTTACAAGTGCTGTTTCATAGATGTGAAATCATGTTTAAACATTTCACAAAAAAGCATGTATTTTATTGTTTGTAGTTTCATTTTAACATTTATGTTGTTCTTTTCAAAATTGAAATGTAGAAGTGAATTTACAGATTTACATTTTGCTTTCATGTGGAAAAGTACTTTTTACAAGTGCTGTTTCATAGATGTGAAACCATGTTTAAACATTTCTCAAAAAAGCATGTATTTTAATGTTTGTAGTTTCATTTTAACATTTATGTTGTTCTTTTCAAAATGAAATGAGAAGTGAATTTACAGATCTACATTTTGTTTTCTTGTAGAAAAGTGCTTTTTACATGTGCTGTTTCATTGATGTGAAATCATGTTTAAATATTTCACAAAAAAGCATGTATTTTATTGTTTGTAGTTTCATTTTAACATTAATGTTATTATTTTCAAATTTGAAATGTAGAAGTGAATTTATAGATTTACATTTTGCTTTCTTGTGGAAAAGTACTTTTTACAAGTGCTGTTTCATAGATGTGAAACCATGTTTAAACATTTCTCAAAAAAGCATGTATTTTAATGTTTGTAGTTTCATTTTAACATTTATGTTGTTCTTTTCAAAATTGAAATGTAGAAGTGAATTTACAGATCTACATTTTGTTTTCTTGTAGAAAAGTGCTTTTTACCTGTGCTGTTTCATTGATGCCAAATCATGTTTAAACATTACTCAAAAAAGCATGTATTTTATTGTTTGTAGTTTCATTTTAACATTTATGTTATTCTTTTCAAATTTGTAATGTAGAAGTGAATTTACAGATTTACATTTTGCTTTCTTGTGGAAAAGTACTTTTTACAAGTGCTGTTTCATAGATGTGAAACCATGTTTAAACATTTCTCAAAAAAGCATGTATTTTAATGTTTGTAGTTTCATTTTAACATTTATGTTATTCTTTTCAAAATTGAAATGTAGAAGTGAATTTACAGATCTACATTTTGCTTTCTTTTAGAAAAGTTCTTTTTACAAGTGCTGTTTCATAGATGTGAAATCATGTTTAAACATTTCACAAAAAAGCATGTATTTTATTGTTTGTAGTTTCATTTTAACATTTATGTTGTTCTTTTCAAAATTGAAATGTAGAAGTGAATTTACAGATTTACATTTTGCTTTCATGTGGAAAAGTACTTTTTACAAGTGCTGTTTCATAGATGTGAAACCATGTTTAAACGTTTCTCAAAAAAGCATGTATTTTAATGTTTGTAGTTTCATTTTAACAGTTATGTTATTCTTTTCAAATTTGAAATGTAGAAGTGAATTTACAGATTTACATTTTGCTTTCTTTTAGAAAAGTTCTTTTTACAAGTGCTGTTTCATAGATGTGAAACCATGTTTAAACATTTCTCAAAAAAGCATGTATTTTAATGTTTGTAGTTTCATTTTAACATTTATGTTGTTCTTTTCAAAATGAAATGAGAAGTGAATTTACAGATCTACATTTTGTTTTCTTGTAGAAAAGTGCTTTTTACATGTGCTGTTTCATTGATGTGAAATCATGTTTAAATATTTCACAAAAAAGCATGTATTTTATTGTTTGTAGTTTCATTTTAACATTAATGTTATTATTTTCAAATTTGAAATGTAGAAGTGAATTTACAGATTTACATTTTGCTTTCTTGTGGAAAAGTACTTTTTACAAGTGCTGTTTCATAGATGTGAAACCATGTTTAAACATTTCTCAAAAAAGCATGTATTTTAATGTTTGTAGTTTCATTTTAACATTTATGTTGTTCTATTCAAAATTGAAATGTAGAAGTGAATTTACAGATCTACATTTTGTTTTCTTGTAGAAAAGTGCTTTTTACCTGTGCTGTTTCATTGATGCCAAATCATGTTTAAACATTACTCAAAAAAGCATGTATTTTATTGTTTGTAGTTTCATTTTAACATTTATGTTATTCTTTTCAAATTTGTAATGTAGAAGTGAATTTACAGATTTACATTTTGCTTTCTTGTGGAAAAGTACTTTTTACAAGTGCTGTTTCATAGATGTGAAACCATGTTTAAACATTTCTCAAAAAAGCATGTATTTTAAAGTTTGTAGTTTCATTTTAACATTTATGTTGTTCTTTTCAAAATTGAAATGTAGAAGTGAATTTACAGATTTACATTTTGCTTTCATGTGGAAAAGTACTTTTTACAAGTGCTGTTTCATAGATGTGAAACCATGTTTAAACGTTTCTCAAAAAAGCATGTATTTTAATGTTTGTAGTTTCATTTTAACAGTTATGTTATTCTTTTCAAATTTGAAATGTAGAAGTGAATTTACAGATTTACATTTTGCTTTCTTTTAGAAAAGTTCTTTTTACAAGTGCTGTTTCATAGATGTGAAACCATGTTTAAACATTTCTCAAAAAAGCATGTATTTTAATGTTTGTAGTTTCATTTTAACATTTATGTTGTTCTTTTCAAAATTGAAATGTAGAAGTGAATTTACAGATCTACATTTTGTTTTCTTGTAGAAAAGTGCTTTTTACATGTGCTGTTTCATGATGTGAAATCATGTTTAAACATTTCACAAAAAAGCATGTATTTTATTGTTTGTAGTTTCATTTAAACATTTATGTTATTCTTTTCAAATTTGAAATGTAGAAGTGAATTTACAGATTTACATTTTGCTTTCTTGTGGAAAAGTACTTTTTACAAGTGCTGTTTCATAGATGTGAAACCATGTTTAAACATTTCTCAAAAAAGCATGTATTTTAATGTTTGTAGTTTCATTTTAACATTTATGTTATTCCTTTCAAAATTGAAATGTAGAAGTGAATTTACAGGTCTACATTTTTTTTCTTGTAGAAAAGTACTTTTTACGTGCTGTTTCATTGATGTGAAACCATGTTTAAATATTTCTCAAAAAAGCATGTATTTTAATGTTTGTAGTTTCATTTTAACATATATGTTATTCTTTTCAAAATTGAAATGTGGAAGTGAATTTATGCATCCTCATTTTGATTTCTTTTAGAAAAGTACTTTTTACAAGTGCTGTTTCATAGATGTGAAATCATGTTTAAACATTTCTCAAAAAAGCATGTATTTTAATGTTTGTAGTTTCATTTTAAAATTTATGTTATTCTTTTCAAATTTGAAATGTAGAAGTGAATTTACAGATTTACATTTTGCTTTCTTGTGGAAAAGTACTTTTTACAAGTGCTGTTTCATAGATGTGAAACCATGTTTAAACATTTCTCAAAAAAGCATGTATTTTAATGTTTGTAGTTACATTTTAACATTTATGTTGTTCTTTTCAAAATTGAAATGTAGAAGTGAATTTACAGATCTACATTTTGTTTTCTTGTAGAAAAGTGCTTTTTACCTGTGCTGTTTCATTGATGTGAAATCATGTTTAAACATTTCACAAAAAAGCATGTATTTTATTGTTTGTAGTTTCATTTTAACATTTATCTTATTATTTTCAAATTTGAAATGTAGAAGTGAATATAAAGATTTACATTTTGCTTTCTTGTGGAAAAGTACTTTTTGCAAGTGCAGTTTCATAGATGTGAAAACATGTTTAAACATTTCTCAAATAAGCATGTATTTTAATGTTTGTAGTTTCATTTTAACATTTATGTTGTTCTTTTCAAAATTGAAATGTAGAAGTGAATTTACAGATCTACATTTTGTTTTCTTGTAGAAAAGTGCTTTTTACCTGTGCTGTTTCATTGATGTCAAATCATGTTTAAACATTACTCAAAAAAGCATGTATTTTATGTTTGTACTTTCATTTTAACATTTATGTTATTCTTTTCAAATTTGAAATGTAGAAGTGAATTTACAGATTTACATTTTGCTTTCTTGTGGAAAAGTACTTTTTACAAGTGCTGTTTCATAGATGTGAAACCATGTTTAAACATTTCTCAAAAAAGCATGTATTTTAATGTTTGTAGTTTCATTTTAACATTTATGTTGTTCTTTTCAAAATTGAAATGTAGAAGTGAATTTACAGATCAACATTTTGTTTTCTTGTAGAAAAGTGCTTTTTACCTGTGCTGTTTCATTGATGTGAAATCATGTTTAAACATTACTCAAAAAAGCATGTATTTTAATATTTGTAGTTTCATTTTAACATTTATGTAGTTGTTTTCAAAATTGAAATGTAGGTGAATTTACAGATTTACATTTTGCTTTCTTGTGGAAAAGTACTTTTTACAAGTGCTGTTTCATAGATGTGAAACCATGTTTAAACATTTCTCAAAAAAGCATGTATTTTAATGTTTGTAGTTTCATTTTAACATTTATGTTGTTCTTTTCAAAATTGAAATGTAGAAGTGAATTTACAGATCTACATTTTGTTTTCTTGTAGAAAAGTGCTTTTTACCTGTGCTGTTTCATTGATGCCAAATCATGTTTAAACATTACTCAAAAAAGCATGTATTTTATTGTTTGTAGTTTCATTTTAACATTTATGTTATTCTTTTCAAATTTGTAATGTAGAAGTGAATTTACAGATTTACATTTTGCTTTCTTGTGGAAAAGTACTTTTTACAAGTGCTGTTTCATAGATGTGAAACCATGTTTAAACATTTCTCAAAAAAGCATGTATTTTAATGTTTGTAGTTTCATTTTAACATTTATGTTGTTCTTTTCAAAATTGAAATGTAGAAGTGAATTTACAGATTTACATTTTGCTTTCTTGTGGAAAAGTACTTTTTACAAGTGCTGTTTCATAGATGTGAAACCATGTTTAAACGTTTCTCAAAAAAGCATGTATTTTAATGTTTGTAGTTTCATTTTAACATTTATGTTATTCTTTTCAAATTTGAAATGTAGAAGTGAATTTACAGATTTACATTTTGCTTTCTTTTAGAAAAGTTCTTTTTACAAGTGCTGTTTCATAGATGTGAAACCATGTATAAACATTTCTCAAAAAGGAATGTATTTTAATGTTTGTAGTTTCATTTTAACATTTATGTTGTTCTTTTCAAAATTGAAATGTAGAAGTGAATTTACAGATCTACATTTTGTTTTCTTGTAGAAATGTGCTTTTTACATGTGCTGTTTCATGATGTGAAATCATGTTTAAACATTTCACAAAAAAGCATGTATTTTATTGTTTGTAGTTTCATTTAAACATTTATGTTATTCTTTTCAAATTTGAAATGTAGAAGTGAATTTACAGATTTACATTTTGCTTTCTTGTGGAAAAGTACTTTTTACAAGTGCTGTTTCATAGATGTGAAACCATGTTTAAACATTTCTCAAAAAAGCATGTATTTTAGTGTTTGTAGTTTCATTTTAACATTTATGTTATTCCTTTCAAAATTGAAATGTAGAAGTGAATTTACAGATCTACATTTTTTTTTCTTGTAGAAAAGTACTTTTTACGTGCTGTTTCATTGATGTGAAACCATGTTTAAATATTTCACAAAAAAGCATGTATTTTAATGTTTGTAGTTTCATTTTAACATTTATGTTATTCTTTTCAAAATTGAAATGTGGAAGTGAATTTATGCATCCTCATTTTGATTTCTTTTAGAAAAGTACTTTTTACAAGTGCTGTTTCATAGATGTGAAATCATGTTTAAACATTTCTCAAAAAAGCATGTATTTTAATGTTTGTAGTTTCATTTTAACATTTATGTTATTCTTTTCAAATTTGAAATGTAGAAGTGAATTTACAGATTTACATTTTGCTTTCTTGTGGAAAAGTACTTTTTACAAGTGTTGTTTCATAGATGTGAAACCATGTTTAAACATTTCTCAAAAAAGCATGTATTTTAATGTTTGTAGTTTCATTTTAACATTTATGTTATTCTTTTCAAAATTGAAATGTAGAAGTGAATTTACAGATCGACATTTTGTTTTCTTGTAAAAAAGTACTTTTTACAAGTGCTGTTTCATAGATGTGAAATCATGTTTAAACATTTCTCAAAAAAGCATGTATTTTATTGTTTGTAGTTTCATTTTAACATTAATGTTATTCTTTTCAAAATTGAATATGTAGAAGTGAATTTATGCATCCTCATTTTGCTTTCTTTTAGAAAAGTACTTTTTACAAGTGCTGTTTCATAGATGTGAAACCATGTTTAAACATTACTCAAAAAAGCATGTATTTTTTGTTTGTACTTTCATTTTAACATTTATGTTATTCTTTTCAAATTTGAAATGTAGATGTGAATTTACAGATTTACATTTTGCTTTCTTGTGGAAAAGTACTTTTTACAAGTGCTGTTTCATAGATGTGAAACCATGTTTAAACATTTCTCAAAAAAGCATGTATTTTAATGTTTGTAGTTTCATTTTAACATTTATGTTGTTCTTTTCAAAATTGAAATGTAGAAGTGAATTTACAGATCAACATTTTGTTTTCTTGTAGAAAAGTGCTTTTTACCTGTGCTGTTTCATTGATGTGAAATCATGTTTAAACATTTCTCAAAAAAGCATGTATTTTAGTGTTTGTAGTTTCATTTTAACATTTATGTTATTCCTTTCAAAATTGAAATGTAGAAGTGAATTTACAGATCTACATTTTTTTTTCTTGTAGAAAAGTACTTTTTACGTGCTGTTTCATTGATGTGAAACCATGTTTAAATATTTCACAAAAAAGCATGTATTTTAATGTTTGTAGTTTCATTTTAACATTTATGTTATTGTTTTCAAAATTGAAATGTGGAAGTGAATTTATGCATCCTCATTTTGATTTCTTTTAGAAAAGTACTTTTTACAAGTGCTGTTTCATAGATGTGAAATCATGTTTAAACATTTCTCAAAAAAGCATGTATTTTAATGTTTGTAGTTTCATTTTAACATTTATGTTATTCTTTTCAAATTTGAAATGTAGAAGTGAATTTACAGATTTACATTTTGCTTTCTTGTGGAAAAGTACTTTTTACAAGTGTTGTTTCATAGATGTGAAACCATGTTTAAACATTTCTCAAAAAAGCATGTATTTTAATGTTTGTAGTTTCATTTTAACATTTATGTTATTCTTTTCAAAATTGAAATGTAGAAGTGAATTTACAGATCGACATTTTGTTTTCTTGTAAAAAAGTACTTTTTACAAGTGCTGTTTCATAGATGTGAAATCATGTTTAAACATTTCTCAAAAAAGCATGTATTTTATTGTTTGTAGTTTCATTTTAACATTAATGTTATTCTTTTCAAAATTGAATATGTAGAAGTGAATTTATGCATCCTCATTTTGCTTTCTTTTAGAAAAGTACTTTTTACAAGTGCTGTTTCATAGATGTGAAACCATGTTTAAACATTACTCAAAAAAGCATGTATTTTTTGTTTGTACTTTCATTTTAACATTTATGTTATTCTTTTCAAATTTGAAATGTAGATGTGAATTTACAGATTTACATTTTGCTTTCTTGTGGAAAAGTACTTTTTACAAGTGCTGTTTCATAGATGTGAAACCATGTTTAAACATTTCTCAAAAAAGCATGTATTTTAATGTTTGTAGTTTCATTTTAACATTTATGTTGTTCTTTTCAAAATTGAAATGTAGAAGTGAATTTACAGATCAACATTTTGTTTTCTTGTAGAAAAGTGCTTTTTACCTGTGCTGTTTCATTGATGTGAAATCATGTTTAAACATTACTCAAAAAAGCATGTATTTTAATATTTGTACTTTCATTTTAACATTTATGTAGTTGTTTTCAAAATTGAAATGTAGAAGTGAATTTACAGATTTACATTTTGCTTTCTTGTGGAAAAGTACTTTTTACAAGTGCTGTTTCATAGATGTGAAACCATGTTTAAACATTTCTCAAAAAAGCATGTATTTTAATGTTTGTAGTTTCATTTTAACATTTATGTTGTTCTTTTCAAAATGAAATGAGAAGTGAATTTACAGATCTACATTTTGTTTTCTTGTAGAAAAGTGCTTTTTACATGTGCTGTTTCATTGATGTGAAATCATGTTTAAATATTTCACAAAAAAGCATGTATTTTATTGTTTGTAGTTTCATTTTAACATTAATGTTATTATTTTCAAATTTGAAATGTAGAAGTGAATTTACAGATTTACATTTTGCTTTCTTGTGGAAAAGTACTTTTTACAAGTGCTGTTTCATAGATGTGA
This sequence comes from Narcine bancroftii, assembly GCF_036971445.1. Classification (NCBI taxonomy): domain Eukaryota; kingdom Metazoa; phylum Chordata; class Chondrichthyes; order Torpediniformes; family Narcinidae; genus Narcine; species Narcine bancroftii. Next base: position 3,841,856 of record NW_027211800.1, on the reverse strand, counting down.
AACCATGTTTAAACATTTCTCAAAAAAGCATGTATTTTAATGTTTGTAGTTTCATTTTATCATTTATGTTGTTCTTTTCAAAATTGAAATGTAGAAGTGAATTTACAGATCTACATTTTGTTTTCTTGTAGAAAAGTGCTTTTTACCTGTGCTGTTTCATTGATGTGAAATCATGTTTAAACATTACTCAAAAAAGCATGTATTTTAATATTTGTAGTTTCATTTTAACATTTATGTAGTTGTTTTCAAAATTGAAATGTAGAAGTGAATTTACAGATCTACATTTTGTTTTCTTGTAGAAAAGTGCTTTTTACCTGTGCTGTTTCATATATGTGAAACCATGTTTAAACATTTCTCAAAAAAGCATGTATTTTAATGTTTGTAGTTTCATTTTAACATTAATGTTATTCTTTTCAAAATTGAATATGTAGAAGTGAATTTATGCATCCTCATTTTGCTTTATTTTAGAAAAGTACTTTTTACAAGTGCTGTTTCATAGATGTGAAATCATGTTTAAACATTTCTCAAAAAAGCATGTATTTTAATGTTTGTAGTTTCATTTTAACATTTATGTTATTCTTTTCAAATTTGAAATGTAGAAGTGAATTTACAGATTTACATTTTGCTTTCTTGTGGAAAAGTACTTTTTACGTGCTGTTTCATAGATGTGAAACCATGTTTAAACATTTCTCAAAAAAGCATGTATTTTAATGTTTGTAGTTACATTTTAACATTTATGTTGTTCTTTTCAAAATTGAAATGTAGAAGTGAATTTACAGATCTACATTTTGTTTTCTTGTAGAAAAGTGCTTTTTACCTGTGCTGTTTCATTGATGTGAAATCATGTTTAAACATTTCACAAAAAAGCATGTATTTTATTGTTTGTAGTTTCATTTTAACATTTATGTTATTATTTTCAAATTTGAAATGTAGAAGTGAATATACAGATTTACATTTTGCTTTCTTGTGGAAAAGTACTTTTTGCAAGTGCTGTTTCATAGATGTGAAAACATGTTTAAACATTTCTCAAAAAAGCATGTATTTTAATGTTTGTAGTTTCATTTTAACATTTATGTTGTTCTTTTCAAAATTGAAATGTAGAAGTGAATTTACAGATCTACATTTTGTTTTCTTGTAGAAAAGTGCTTTTTACCTGTGCTGTTTCATTGATGTCAAATCATGTTTAAACATTACTCAAAAAAGCATGTATTTTATGTTTGTAGTTTCATTTTAACATTTATGTTATTCTTTTCAAATTTGAAATGTAGAAGTGAATTTACAGATTTACATTTTGCTTTCTTGTGGAAAAGTACTTTTTACAAGTGCTGTTTCATAGATGTGAAACCATGTTTAAACATTTCTCAAAAAAGCATGTATTTTAATATTTGTAGTTTCATTTTAACATTTATGTAGTTGTTTTCAAAATTGAAATGTAGGTGAATTTACAGATTTACATTTTGCTTTCTTGTGGAAAAGTACTTTTTACAAGTGCTGTTTCATAGATGTGAAACCATGTTTAAACATTTCTCAAAAAAGCATGTATTTTAATGTTTGTAGTTTCATTTTAACATTTATGTTGTTCTTTTCAAAATGAAATGAGAAGTGAATTTACAGATCTACATTTTGTTTTCTTGTAGAAAAGTGCTTTTTACATGTGCTGTTTCATGATGTGAAATCATGTTTAAACATTTCACAAAAAAAGCATGTATTTTATTGTTTGTAGTTTCATTTAAACATTTATGTTATTCTTTTCAAATTTGAAATGTAGAAGTGAATTTACAGATTTACATTTTGCTTTCTTGTGGAAAAGTACTTTTTACAAGTGCTGTTTCATAGATGTGAAACCATGTTTAAACATTTCTCAAAAAAGCATGTATTTTAATGTTTGTAGTTTCATTTTAACATTTATGTTGTTCTTTTCAAAATTGAAATGTAGAAGTGAATTTACAGATCTACATTTTGTTTTCTTGTAGAAAAGTGCTTTTTACCTGTGCTGTTTCATTGATGCCAAATCATGTTTAAACATTACTCAAAAAAGCATGTATTTTATTGTTTGTAGTTTCATTTTAACATTTATGTTATTCTTTTCAAATTTGTAATGTAGAAGTGAATTTACAGATTTACATTTTGCTTTCTTGTGGAAAAGTACTTTTTACAAGTGCTGTTTCATAGATGTGAAACCATGTTTAAACATTTCTCAAAAAAGCATGTATTTTAATGTTTGTAGTTTCATTTCAACATTTATGTTGTTCTTTTCAAAATTGAAATGTAGAAGTGAATTTACAGATTTACATTTTGCTTTCTTGTGGAAAAGTACTTTTTACAAGTGCTGTTTCATAGATGTGAAACCATGTTTAAACGTTTCTCAAAAAACAATGTATTTTAATGTTTGTAGTTTCATTTTAACATTTATGTTATTCTTTTCAAATTTGAAATGTAGAAGTGAATTTACAGATTTACATTTTGCTTTCTTTTAGAAAAGTTCTTTTTACAAGTGCTGTTTCATAGATGTGAAACCATGTATAAACATTTCTCAAAAAGGAATGTATTTTAATGTTTGTAGTTTCATTTTAACATTTATGTTGTTCTTTTCAAAATTGAAATGTAGAAGTGAATTTACAGATCTACATTTTGTTTTCTTGTAGAAAAGTGCTTTTTACATGTGCTGTTTCATGATGTGAAATCATGTTTAAACATTTCACAAAAAAAGCATGTATTTTATTGTTTGTAGTTTCATTTAAACATTTATGTTATTCTTTTCAAATTTGAAATGTAGAAGTGAATTTACAGATTTACATTTTGCTTTCTTGTGGAAAAGTACTTTTTACAAGTGCTGTTTCATAGATGTGAAACCATGTTTAAACATTTCTCAAAAAAGCATGTATTTTAATGTTTGTAGTTACATTTTAACATTTATGTTGTTCTTTTCAAAATTGAAATGTAGAAGTGAATTTACAGATCTACATTTTGTTTTCTTGTAGAAAAGTGCTTTTTACCTGTGCTGTTTCATTGATGTGAAATCATGTTTAAACATTTCACAAAAAAGCATGTATTTTATTGTTTGTAGTTTCATTTTAACATTTATGTTATTATTTTCAAATTTGAAATGTAGAAGTGAATATACAGATTTACATTTTGCTTTCTTGTGGAAAAGTACTTTTTGCAAGTGCTGTTTCATAGATGTAAAAACATGTTTAAACATTTCTCAAAAAAGCATGTATTTTAATGTTTGTAGTTTCATTTTAACATTTATGTTGTTCTTTTCAAAATTGAAATGTAGAAGTGAATTTACAGATCTACATTTTGTTTTCTTGTAGAAAAGTGCTTTTTACCTGTGCTGTTTCATTGATGTCAAATCATGTTTAAACATTACTCAAAAAAGCATGTATTTTATGTTTGTAGTTTCATTTTAACATTTATGTTATTCTTTTCAAATTTGAAATGTAGAAGAGAATTTACAGATTTACATTTTGCTTTCTTGTGGAAAAGTACTTTTTACAAGTGCTGTTTCATAGATGTGAAACCATGTTTAAACATTTCTCAAAAAAGCATGTATTTTAATGTTTGTAGTTTCATTTTAACATTTATGTTGTTCTTTTCAAAATTGAAATGTAGAAGTGAATTTACAGATCAACATTTTGTTTTCTTGTAGAAAAGTGCTTTTTACCTGTGCTGTTTCATTGATGTGAAATCATGTTTAAACATTACTCAAAAAAGCATGTATTTTAATATTTGTAGTTTCATTTTAACATTTATGTAGTTGTTTTCAAAATTGAAATGTAGGTGAATTTACAGATTTACATTTTGCTTTCTTGTGGAAAAGTACTTTTTACAAGTGCTGTTTCATAGATGTGAAACCATGTTTAAACATTTCTCAAAAAAGCATGTATTTTAATGTTTGTAGTTTCATTTTAACATTTATGTTGTTCTTTTCAAAATTGAAATGTAGAAGTGAATTTACAGATCAACATTTTGTTTTCTTGTAGAAAAGTGCTTTTTACCTGTGCTGTTTCATTGATGTGAAATCATGTTTAAACATTACTCAAAAAAGCATGTATTTTAATGTTTGTAGTTTCATTTTAACATTTATGTTGTTCTTTTCAAAATGAAATGAGAAGTGAATTTACAGATCTACATTTTGTTTTCTTGTAGAAAAGTGCTTTTTACATGTGCTGTTTCATTGATGTGAAATCATGTTTAAATATTTCACAAAAAAGCATGTATTTTATTGTTTGTAGTTTCATTTTAACATTAATGTTATTATTTTCAAATTTGAAATGTAGAAGTGAATTTACAGATTTACATTTTGCTTTCTTGTGGAAAAGTACTTTTTACAAGTGCTGTTTCATAGATGTGAAACCATGTTTAAACATTTCTCAAAAAAGCATGTATTTTAATGTTTGTAGTTTCATTTTAACATTTATGTTGTTCTTTTCAAAATTGAAATGTAGAAGTGAATTTACAGATCTACATTTTGTTTTCTTGTAGAAAAGTGCTTTTTACCTGTGCTGTTTCATTGATGCCAAATCATGTTTAAACATTACTCAAAAAAGCATGTATTTTATTGTTTGTAGTTTCATTTTAACATTTATGTTATTCTTTTCAAATTTGTAATGTAGAAGTGAATTTACAGATTTACATTTTGCTTTCTTGTGGAAAAGTACTTTTTACAAGTGCTGTTTCATAGATGTGAAACCATGTTTAAACATTTCTCAAAAAAGCATGTATTTTAATGTTTGTAGTTTCATTTTAACATTTATGTTGTTCTTTTCAAAATTGAAATGTAGAAGTGAATTTACAGATTTACATTTTGCTTTCTTGTGGAAAAGTACTTTTTACAAGTGCTGTTTCATAGATGTGAAACCATGTTTAAACGTTTCTCAAAAAACAATGTATTTTAATGTTTGTAGTTTCATTTTAACATTTATGTTATTCTTTTCAAATTTGAAATGTAGAAGTGAATTTACAGATTTACATTTTGCTTTCTTTTAGAAAAGTTCTTTTTACAAGTGCTGTTTCATAGATTTTTAACCATGTATAAACATTTCTCAAAAAGGAATGTATTTTAATGTTTGTAGTTTCATTTTAACATTTATGTTGTTCTTTTCAAAATTGAAATGTAGAAGTGAATTTACAGATCTACATTTTGTTTTCTTGTAGAAAAGTGCTTTTTACATGTGCTGTTTCATGATGTGAAATCATGTTTAAACATTTCACAAAAAAAGCATGTATTTTATTGTTTGTAGTTTCATTTAAACATTTATGTTATTCTTTTCAAATTTGAAATGTAGAAGTGAATTTACAGATTTACATTTTGCTTTCTTGTGGAAAAGTACTTTTTACAAGTGCTGTTTCATAGATGTGAAACCATGTTTAAACATTTCTCAAAAAAGCATGTATTTTAATGTTTGTAGTTTCATTTTAACATTTATGTTGTTCTTTTCAAAATTGAAATGTAGAAGTGAATTTACAGATCTACATTTTGTTTTCTTGTAGAAAAGTGCTTTTTACCTGTGCTGTTTCATTGATGCCAAATCATGTTTAAACATTACTCAAAAAAGCATGTATTTTATTGTTTGTAGTTTCATTTTAACATTTATGTTATTCTTTTCAAATTTGTAATGTAGAAGTGAATTTACAGATTTACATTTTGCTTTCTTGTGGAAAAGTACTTTTTACAAGTGCTGTTTCATAGATGTGAAACCATGTTTAAACATTTCTCAAAAAAGCATGTATTTTAATGTTTGTAGTTTCATTTCAACATTTATGTTGTTCTTTTCAAAATTGAAATGTAGAAGTGAATTTACAGATTTACATTTTGCTTTCTTGTGGAAAAGTACTTTTTACAAGTGCTGTTTCATAGATGTGAAACCATGTTTAAACGTTTCTCAAAAAACAATGTATTTTAATGTTTGTAGTTTCATTTTAACATTTATGTTATTCTTTTCAAATTTGAAATGTAGAAGTGAATTTACAGATTTACATTTTGCTTTCTTTTAGAAAAGTTCTTTTTACAAGTGCTGTTTCATAGATGTGAAACCATGTATAAACATTTCTCAAAAAGGAATGTATTTTAATGTTTGTAGTTTCATTTTAACATTTATGTTGTTCTTTTCAAAATTGAAATGTAGAAGTGAATTTACAGATCTACATTTTGTTTTCTTGTAGAAAAGTGCTTTTTACATGTGCTGTTTCATGATGTGAAATCATGTTTAAACATTTCACAAAAAAAGCATGTATTTTATTGTTTGTAGTTTCATTTAAACATTTATGTTATTCTTTTCAAATTTGAAATGTAGAAGTGAATTTACAGATTTACATTTTGCTTTCTTGTGGAAAAGTACTTTTTACAAGTGCTGTTTCATAGATGTGAAACCATGTTTAAACATTTCTCAAAAAAGCATGTATTTTAATGTTTGTAGTTACATTTTAACATTTATGTTGTTCTTTTCAAAATTGAAATGTAGAAGTGAATTTACAGATCTACATTTTGTTTTCTTGTAGAAAAGTGCTTTTTCCCTGTGCTGTTTCATTGATGTGAAATCATGTTTAAACATTTCACAAAAAAGCATGTATTTTATTGTTTGTAGTTTCATTTTAACATTTATGTTATTATTTTCAAATTTGAAATGTAGAAGTGAATATACAGATTTACATTTTGCTTTCTTGTGGAAAAGTACTTTTTGCAAGTGCTGTTTCATAGATGTAAAAACATGTTTAAACATTTCTCAAAAAAGCATGTATTTTAATGTTTGTAGTTTCATTTTAACATTTATGTTGTTCTTTTCAAAATTGAAATGTAGAAGTGAATTTACAGATCTACATTTTGTTTTCTTGTAGAAAAGTGCTTTTTACCTGTGCTGTTTCATTGATGTCAAATCATGTTTAAACATTACTCAAAAAAGCATGTATTTTATGTTTGTAGTTTCATTTTAACATTTATGTTATTCTTTTCAAATTTGAAATGTAGAAGAGAATTTACAGATTTACATTTTGCTTTCTTGTGGAAAAGTACTTTTTACAAGTGCTGTTTCATAGATGTGAAACCATGTTTAAACATTTCTCAAAAAAGCATGTATTTTAATGTTTGTAGTTTCATTTTAACATTTATGTTGTTCTTTTCAAAATTGAAATGTAGAAGTGAATTTACAGATCAACATTTTGTTTTCTTGTAGAAAAGTGCTTTTTACCTGTGCTGTTTCATTGATGTGAAATCATGTTTAAACATTACTCAAAAAAGCATGTATTTTAATATTTGTAGTTTCATTTTAACATTTATGTAGTTGTTTTCAAAATTGAAATGTAGGTGAATTTACAGATTTACATTTTGCTTTCTTGTGGAAAAGTACTTTTTACAAGTGCTGTTTCATAGATGTGAAACCATGTTTAAACATTTCTCAAAAAAGCATGTATTTTAATGTTTGTAGTTTCATTTTAACATTTATGTTGTTCTTTTCAAAATGAAATGAGAAGTGAATTTACAGATCTACATTTTGTTTTCTTGTAGAAAAGTGCTTTTTACATGTGCTGTTTCATTGATGTGAAATCATGTTTAAATATTTCACAAAAAAGCATGTATTTTATTGTTTGTAGTTTCATTTTAACATTAATGTTATTATTTTCAAATTTGAAATGTAGAAGTGAATTTATAGATTTACATTTTGCTTTCTTGTGGAAAAGTACTTTTTACAAGTGCTGTTTCATAGATGTGAAACCATGTTTAAACATTTCTCAAAAAAGCATGTATTTTAATGTTTGTAGTTTCATTTTAACATTTATGTTGTTCTTTTCAAAATTGAAATGTAGAAGTGAATTTACAGATCTACATTTTGTTTTCTTGTAGAAAAGTGCTTTTTACCTGTGCTGTTTCATTGATGCCAAATCATGTTTAAACATTACCCAAAAAAGCATGTATTTTATTGTTTGTAGTTTCATTTTAACATTTATGTTATTCTTTTCAAATTTGTAATGTAGAAGTGAATTTACAGATTTACATTTTGCTTTCTTGTGGAAAAGTACTTTTTACAAGTGCTGTTTCATAGATGTGAAACCATGTTTAAACATTTCTCAAAAAAGCATGTATTTTAATGTTTGTAGTTTCATTTTAACATTTATGTTATTCTTTTCAAAATTGAAATGTAGAAGTGAATTTACAGATCTACATTTTGCTTTCTTTTAGAAAAGTTCTTTTTACAAGTGCTGTTTCATAGATGTGAAATCATGTTTAAACATTTCACAAAAAAGCATGTATTTTATTGTTTGTAGTTTCATTTTAACATTTATGTTATTCTTTTCAAAATTGAAATGTGGAAGTGAATTTATGCATCCTCATTTTGATTTCTTTTAGAAAAGTACTTTTTACAAGTGCTGTTTCATAGATGTGAAATCATGTTTAAACATTTCTCAAAAAAGCATGTATTTTAATGTTTGTAGTTTCATTTTAACATTTATGTTGTTCTTTTCAAAATTGATATGTAGAAGTGAATTTACAGATCTACATTTTTTTTTCTTGTAGAAAAGTACTTTTTACGTGCTGTTTCATTGATGTGAAACCATGTTTAAATATTTCTCAAAAAAGCATGTATTTTAATGTTTGTAGTTTCATTTTAACATTTATGTTATTCTTTTCAAAATTGAAATGTAGAAGTGAATTTACAGATTTACATTTTGCTTTCTTGTGGAAAAGTACTTATTACAAGTGCTGTTTCATAGATGTGAAACCATGTTTAAACGTTTCTCAAAAAAGCATGTATTTTAATGTTTGTAGTTTCATTTTAACATTTATGTTATTCTTTTCAAATTTGAAATGTAGAAGTGAATTTACAGATTTACATTTTGCTTTCTTTTAGAAAAGTTCTTTTTACAAGTGCTGTTTCATAGATGTGAAACCATGTATAAACATTTCTCAAAAAGGAATGTATTTTAATGTTTGTAGTTTCATTTTAACATTTATGTTGTTCTTTTCAAAATTGAAATGTAGAAGTGAATTTACAGATCTACATTTTGTTTTCTTGTAGAAAAGTGCTTTTTACATGTGCTGTTTCATGATGTGAAATCATGTTTAAACATTTCACAAAAAAGCATGTATTTTATTGTTTGTAGTTTCATTTAAACATTTATGTTATTCTTTTCAAATTTGAAATGTAGAAGTGAATTTACAGATTTACATTTTGCTTTCTTGTGGAAAAGTACTTTTTACAAGTGCTGTTTCATAGATGTGAAACCATGTTTAAACATTTCTCAAAAAAGCATGTATTTTAATGTTTGTAGTTTCATTTTAACATTTATGTTATTCCTTTCAAAATTGAAATGTAGAAGTGAATTTACAGATCGACATTTTTTTTTCTTGTAGAAAAGTACTTTTTACGTGCTGTTTCATTGATGTGAAACCATGTTTAAATATTTCTCAAAAAAGCATGTATTTTAATGTTTGTAGTTTCATTTTAACATTTATGTTATTCTTTTCAAAATTGAAATGTGGAAGTGAATTTATGCATCCTCATTTTGATTTCTTTTAGAAAAGTACTTTTTACAAGTGCTGTTTCATAGATGTGAAATCATGTTTAAACATTTCTCAAAAAAGCATGTATTTTAATGTTTGTAGTTTCATTTTAACATTTATGTTATTCTTTTCAAATTTGAAATGTAGAAGTGAATTTACAGATTTACATTTTGCTTTCTTGTGGAAAAGTACTTTTTACAAGTGTTGTTTCATAGATGTGAAACCATGTTTAAACATTTCTCAAAAAAGCATGTATTTTAATGTTTGTAGTTTCATTTTAACATTTATGTTATTCCTTTCAAAATTGAAATGTAGAAGTGAATTTACAGATCGACATTTTTTTTTCTTGTAGAAAAGTACTTTTTACGTGCTGTTTCATTGATGTGAAACCATGTTTAAATATTTCTCAAAAAAGCATGTATTTTAATGTTTGTAGTTTCATTTTAACATTTATGTTATTCTTTTCAAAATTGAAATGTGGAAGTGAATTTATGCATCCTCATTTTGATTTCTTTTAGAAAAGTACTTTTTACCTGTGCTGTTTCATTGATGTGAAATCAGGTTTAAACATTACTCAAAAAAGCATGTATTTTAATGTTTGTAGTTTCATTTTAACATTTATGTTGTTCTTTTCAAAATTGAAATGTAGAAGTGAATTTACAGATCAACATTTTGTTTTCTTGTAGAAAAGTGCTTTTTACCTGTGCTGTTTCATTGATGTGAAATCATGTTTAAACATTACTCAAAAAAGCATGTATTTTAATATTTGTAGTTTCATTTTAACATTTATGTAGTTGTTTTCAAATTTGAAATGTAGAAGTGAATTTACAGATTTACATTTTGCTTTCTTGTGGAAAAGTACTTTTTACGTGCTGTTTCATAGATGTGAAACCATGTTTAAACATTTCTCAAAAAAGCATGTATTTTAATGTTTGTAGTTACATTTTAACATTTATGTTGTTCTTTTCAAAATTGAAATGTAGAATTGAATTTACAGATCTACGTTTTGTTTTCTTGTAGAAAAGTGCTTTTTACCTGTGCTGTTTCATTGATGTCAAATCATGTTTAAACATTACTCAAAAAAGCATGTATTTTATGTTTGTAGTTTCATTTTAACATTTATGTTATTCTTTTCAAATTTGAAATGTAGAAGTGAATTTACAGATTTACATTTTGCTTTCTTGTGGAAAAGTACTTTTTACAAGTGCTGTTTCATAGATGTGAAACCATGTTTAAACATTTCTCAAAAAAGCATGTATTTTAATGTTTGTAGTTTCATTTTAACATTTATGTTGTTCTTTTCAAAATTGAAATGTAGAAGTGAATTTACAGATCAACATTTTGTTTTCTTGTAGAAAAGTGCTTTTTACCTGTGCTGTTTCATTGATGTGAAATCATGTTTAAACATTACTCAAAAAAGCATGTATTTTAATGTTTGTAGTTTCATTTTAACATTTATGTTGTTCTTTTCAAAATGAAATGAGAAGTGAATTTACAGATCTACATTTTGTTTTCTTGTAGAAAAGTGCTTTTTACATGTGCTGTTTCATTGATGTGAAATCATGTTTAAATATTTCACAAAAAAGCATGTATTTTATTGTTTGTAGTTTCATTTTAACATTAATGTTATTATTTTCAAATTTGAAATGTAGAAGTGAATTTACAGATTTACATTTTGCTTTCTTGTGGAAAAGTACTTTTTACAAGTGCTGTTTCATAGATGTGAAACCATGTTTAAACATTTCTCAAAAAAGCATGTATTTTAATGTTTGTAGTTTCATTTTAACATTTATGTTGTTCTTTTCAAAATTGAAATGTAGAAGTGAATTTACAGATCTACATTTTGTTTTCTTGTAGAAAAGTGCTTTTTACCTGTGCTGTTTCATTGATGCCAAATCATGTTTAAACATTACTCAAAAAAGCATGTATTTTATTGTTTGTAGTTTCATTTTAACATTTATGTTATTCTTTTCAAATTTGTAATGTAGAAGTGAATTTACAGATTTACATTTTGCTTTCTTGTGGAAAAGTACTTTTTACAAGTGCTGTTTCATAGATGTGAAACCATGTTTAAACATTTCTCAAAAAAGCATGTATTTTAATGTTTGTAGTTTCATTTTAACATTTATGTTGTTCTTTTCAAAATTGAAATGTAGAAGTGAATTTACAGATTTACATTTTGCTTTCTTGTGGAAAAGTACTTTTTACAAGTGCTGTTTCATAGATGTGAAACCATGTTTAAACGTTTCTCAAAAAACAATGTATTTTAATGTTTGTAGTTTCATTTTAACATTTATGTTATTCTTTTCAAATTTGAAATGTAGAAGTGAATTTACAGATTTACATTTTGCTTTCTTTTAGAAAAGTTCTTTTTACAAGTGCTGTTTCATAGATGTGAAACCATGTATAAACATTTCTCAAAAAGGAATGTATTTTAATGTTTGTAGTTTCATTTTAACATTTATGTTGTTCTTTTCAAAATTGAAATGTAGAAGTGAATTTACAGATCTACATTTTGTTTTCTTGTAGAAAAGTGCTTTTTACATGTGCTGTTTCATGATGTGAAATCATGTTTAAACATTTCACAAAAAAAGCATGTATTTTATTGTTTGTAGTTTCATTTAAACATTTATGTTATTCTTTTCAAATTTGAAATGTAGAAGTGAATTTACAGATTTACATTTTGCTTTCTTGTGGAAAAGTACTTTTTACAAGTGCTGTTTCATAGATGTGAAACCATGTTTAAACATTTCTCAAAAAAGCATGTATTTTAATGTTTGTAGTTACATTTTAACATTTATGTTGTTCTTTTCAAAATTGAAATGTAGAAGTGAATTTACAGATCTACATTTTGTTTTCTTGTAGAAAAGTGCTTTTTACCTGTGCTGTTTCATTGATGTGAAATCATGTTTAAACATTTCACAAAAAAGCATGTATTTTATTGTTTGTAGTTTCATTTTAACATTTATGTTATTATTTTCAAATTTGAAATGTAGAAGTGAATATACAGATTTACATTTTGCTTTCTTGTGGAAAAGTACTTTTTGCAAGTGCTGTTTCATAGATGTAAAAACATGTTTAAACATTTCTCAAAAAAGCATGTATTTTAATGTTTGTAGTTTCATTTTAACATTTATGTTGTTCTTTTCAAAATTGAAATGTAGAAGTGAATTTACAGATCTACATTTTGTTTTCTTGTAGAAAAGTGCTTTTTACCTGTGCTGTTTCATTGATGTCAAATCATGTTTAAACATTACTCAAAAAAGCATGTATTTTATGTTTGTAGTTTCATTTTAACATTTATGTTATTCTTTTCAAATTTGAAATGTAGAAGAGAATTTACAGATTTACATTTTGCTTTCTTGTGGAAAAGTACTTTTTACAAGTGCTGTTTCATAGATGTGAAACCATGTTTAAACATTTCTCAAAAAAGCATGTATTTTAATGTTTGTAGTTTCATTTTAACATTTATGTTGTTCTTTTCAAAATTGAAATGTAGAAGTGAATTTACAGATCAACATTTTGTTTTCTTGTAGAAAAGTGCTTTTTACCTGTGCTGTTTCATTGATGTGAAATCATGTTTAAACATTACTCAAAAAAGCATGTATTTTAATATTTGTAGTTTCATTTTAACATTTATGTAGTTGTTTTCAAAATTGAAATGTAGGTGAATTTACAGATTTACATTTTGCTTTCTTGTGGAAAAGTACTTTTTACAAGTGCTGTTTCATAGATGTGAAACCATGTTTAAACATTTCTCAAAAAAGCATGTATTTTAATGTTTGTAGTTTCATTTTAACATTTATGTTGTTCTTTTCAAAATGAAATGAGAAGTGAATTTACAGATCTACATTTTGTTTTCTTGTAGAAAAGTGCTTTTTACATGTGCTGTTTCATTGATGTGAAATCATGTTTAAATATTTCACAAAAAAGCATGTATTTTATTGTTTGTAGTTTCATTTTAACATTAATGTTATTATTTTCAAATTTGAAATGTAGAAGTGAATTTATAGATTTACATTTTGCTTTCTTGTGGAAAAGTACTTTTTACAAGTGCTGTTTCATAGATGTGAAACCATGTTTAAACATTTCTCAAAAAAGCATGTATTTTAATGTTTGTAGTTTCATTTTAACATTTATGTTGTTCTTTTCAAAATTGAAATGTAGAAGTGAATTTACAGATCTACATTTTGTTTTCTTGTAGAAAAGTGCTTTTTACCTGTGCTGTTTCATTGATGCCAAATCATGTTTAAACATTACCCAAAAAAGCATGTATTTTATTGTTTGTAGTTTCATTTTAACATTTATGTTATTCTTTTCAAATTTGTAATGCAGAAGTGAATTTACAGATTTACATTTTGCTTTCTTGTGGAAAAGTACTTTTTACAAGTGCTGTTTCATAGATGTGAAACCATGTTTAAACATTTCTCAAAAAAGCATGTATTTTAATGTTTGTAGTTTCATTTTAACATTTATGTTATTCTTTTCAAAATTGAAATGTAGAAGTGAATTTACAGATCTACATTTTGCTTTCTTGTAGAAAAGTTCTTTTTACAAGTGCTGTTTCATAGATGTGAAATCATGTTTAAACATTTCACAAAAAAGCATGTATTTTATTGTTTGTAGTTTCATTTTAACATTTATGTTATTCTTTTCAAAATTGAAATGTGGAAGTGAATTTATGCATCCTCATTTTGATTTCTTTTAGAAAAGTACTTTTTACAAGTGCTGTTTCATAGATGTGAAATCATGTTTAAACATTTCTCAAAAAAGCATGTATTTAAATGTTTGTAGTTTCATTTTAACATTTATGTTGTTCTTTTCAAAATTGATATGTAGAAGTGAATTTACAGATCTACATTTTTTTTTCTTGTAGAAAAGTACTTTTTACGTGCTGTTTCATTGATGTGAAACCATGTTTAAATATTTCTCAAAAAAGCATGTATTTTAATGTTTGTAGTTTCATTTTAACATTTATGTTATTCTTTTCAAAATTGAAATGTAGAAGTGAATTTACAGATTTACATTTTGCTTTCTTGTGGAAAAGTACTTATTACAAGTGCTGTTTCATAGATGTGAAACCATGTTTAAACGTTTCTCAAAAAAGCATGTATTTTAATGTTTGTAGTTTCATTTTAACATTTATGTTATTCTTTTCAAATTTGAAATGTAGAAGTGAATTTACAGATTTACATTTTGCTTTCTTTTAGAAAAGTTCTTTTTACAAGTGCTGTTTCATAGATGTGAAACCATGTATAAACATTTCTCAAAAAGGAATGTATTTTAATGTTTGTAGTTTCATTTTAACATTTATGTTGTTCTTTTCAAAATTGAAATGTAGAAGTGAATTTACAGATCTACATTTTGTTTTCTTGTAGAAAAGTGCTTTTTACATGTGCTGTTTCATGATGTGAAATCATGTTTAAACATTTCACAAAAAAGCATGTATTTTATTGTTTGTAGTTTCATTTAAACATTTATGTTATTCTTTTCAAATTTGAAATGTAGAAGTGAATTTACAGATTTACATTTTGCTTTCTTGTGGAAAAGTACTTTTTACAAGTGCTGTTTCATAGATGTGAAACCATGTTTAAACATTTCTCAAAAAAGCATGTATTTTAATGTTTGTAGTTTCATTTTAACATTTATGTTATTCCTTTCAAAATTGAAATGTAGAAGTGAATTTACAGATCGACATTTTTTTTTCTTGTAGAAAAGTACTTTTTACGTGCTGTTTCATTGATGTGAAACCATGTTTAAATATTTCTCAAAAAAGCATGTATTTTAATGTTTGTAGTTTCATTTTAACATTTATGTTATTCTTTTCAAAATTGAAATGTGGAAGTGAATTTATGCATCCTCATTTTGATTTCTTTTAGAAAAGTACTTTTTACAAGTGCTGTTTCATAGATGTGAAATCATGTTTAAACATTTCTCAAAAAAGCATGTATTTTAATGTTTGTAGTTTCATTTTAACATTTATGTTATTCTTTTCAAATTTGAAATGTAGAAGTGAATTTACAGATTTACATTTTGCTTTCTTGTGGAAAAGTACTTTTTACAAGTGTTGTTTCATAGATGTGAAACCATGTTTAAACATTTCTCAAAAAAGCATGTATTTTAATGTTTGTAGTTTCATTTTAACATTTATGTTATTCCTTTCAAAATTGAAATGTAGAAGTGAATTTACAGATCGACATTTTTTTTTCTTGTAGAAAAGTACTTTTTACGTGCTGTTTCATTGATGTGAAACCATGTTTAAATATTTCTCAAAAAAGCATGTATTTTAATGTTTGTAGTTTCATTTTAACATTTATGTTATTCTTTTCAAAATTGAAATGTGGAAGTGAATTTATGCATCCTCATTTTGATTTCTTTTAGAAAAGTACTTTTTACCTGTGCTGTTTCATTGATGTGAAATCAGGTTTAAACATTACTCAAAAAAGCATGTATTTTAATGTTTGTAGTTTCATTTTAACATTTATGTTATTCTTTTCAAAATTGAAATGTAGAAGTGAATTTACAGATTTACATTTTGCTTTCTTGTGGAAAAGTACTTTTTACAAGTGCTGTTTCATAGATGTGAAACCATGTTTAAACGTTTCTCAAAAAAGCATGTATTTTAATGTTTGTAGTTTCATTTTAACATTTATGTTATTCTTTTCAAATTTGAAATGTAGAAGTGAATTTACAGATTTACATTTTGCTTTCTTTTAGAAAAGTTCTTTTTACAAGTGCTGTTTCATAGATGTGAAACCATGTATAAACATTTCTCAAAAAGGAATGTATTTTAATGTTTGTAGTTTCATTTTAACATTTATGTTGTTCTTTTCAAAATTGAAATGTAGAAGTGAATTTACAGATCTACATTTTGTTTTCTTGTAGAAATGTGCTTTTTACATGTGCTGTTTCATGATGTGAAATCATGTTTAAACATTTCACAAAAAAGCATGTATTTTATTGTTTGTAGTTTCATTTAAACATTTATGTTATTCTTTTCAAATTTGAAATGTAGAAGTGAATTTACAGATTTACATTTTGCTTTCTTGTGGAAAAGTACTTTTTACAAGTGCTGTTTCATAGATGTGAAACCATGTTTAAACATTTCTCAAAAAAGCATGTATTTTAGTGTTTGTAGTTTCATTTTAACATTTATGTTATTCCTTTCAAAATTGAAATGTAGAAGTGAATTTACAGATCTACATTTTTTTTTCTTGTAGAAAAGTACTTTTTACGTGCTGTTTCATTGATGTGAAACCATGTTTAAATATTTCACAAAAAAGCATGTATTTTAATGTTTGTAGTTTCATTTTAACATTTATGTTATTCTTTTCAAAATTGAAATGTGGAAGTGAATTTATGCATCCTCATTTTGATTTCTTTTAGAAAAGTACTTTTTACAAGTGCTGTTTCATAGATGTGAAATCATGTTTAAACATTTCTCAAAAAAGCATGTATTTTAATGTTTGTAGTTTCATTTTAACATTTATGTTATTCTTTTCAAATTTGAAATGTAGAAGTGAATTTACAGATTTACATTTTGCTTTCTTGTGGAAAAGTACTTTTTACAAGTGCTGTTTCATAGATGTGAAACCATGTTTAAACATTTCTCAAAAAAGCATGTATTTTAATGTTTGTAGTTTCATTTTAACATTTATGTTGTTCTTTTCAAAATGAAATGAGAAGTGAATTTACAGATCTACATTTTGTTTTCTTGTAGAAAAGTGCTTTTTACATGTGCTGTTTCATTGATGTGAAATCATGTTTAAATATTTCACAAAAAAGCATGTATTTTATTGTTTGTAGTTTCATTTTAACATTAATGTTATTATTTTCAAATTTGAAATGTAGAAGTGAATTTATAGATTTACATTTTGCTTTCTTGTGGAAAAGTACTTTTTACAAGTGCTGTTTCATAGATGTGAAACCATGTTTAAACATTTCTCAAAAAAGCATGTATTTTAATGTTTGTAGTTTCATTTTAACATTTATGTTGTTCTTTTCAAAATTGAAATGTAGAAGTGAATTTACAGATCTACATTTTGTTTTCTTGTAGAAAAGTGCTTTTTACCTGTGCTGTTTCATTGATGCCAAATCATGTTTAAACATTACCCAAAAAAGCATGTATTTTATTGTTTGTAGTTTCATTTTAACATTTATGTTATTCTTTTCAAATTTGTAATGTAGAAGTGAATTTACAGATTTACATTTTGCTTTCTTGTGGAAAAGTACTTTTTACAAGTGCTGTTTCATAGATGTGAAACCATGTTTAAACATTTCTCAAAAAAGCATGTATTTTAATGTTTGTAGTTTCATTTTAACATTTATGTTATTCTTTTCAAAATTGAAATGTAGAAGTGAATTTACAGATCTACATTTTGCTTTCTTTTAGAAAAGTTCTTTTTACAAGTGCTGTTTCATAGATGTGAAATCATGTTTAAACATTTCACAAAAAAGCATGTATTTTATTGTTTGTAGTTTCATTTTAACATTTATGTTATTCTTTTCAAAATTGAAATGTGGAAGTGAATTTATGCATCCTCATTTTGATTTCTTTTAGAAAAGTACTTTTTACAAGTGCTGTTTCATAGATGTGAAATCATGTTTAAACATTTCTCAAAAAAGCATGTATTTTAATGTTTGTAGTTTCATTTTAACATTTATGTTGTTCTTTTCAAAATTGATATGTAGAAGTGAATTTACAGATCTACATTTTTTTTTCTTGTAGAAAAGTACTTTTTACGTGCTGTTTCATTGATGTGAAACCATGTTTAAATATTTCTCAAAAAAGCATGTATTTTAATGTTTGTAGTTTCATTTTAACATTTATGTTATTCTTTTCAAAATTGAAATGTAGAAGTGAATTTACAGATTTACATTTTGCTTTCTTGTGGAAAAGTACTTATTACAAGTGCTGTTTCATAGATGTGAAACCATGTTTAAACGTTTCTCAAAAAAGCATGTATTTTAATGTTTGTAGTTTCATTTTAACATTTATGTTATTCTTTTCAAATTTGAAATGTAGAAGTGAATTTACAGATTTACATTTTGCTTTCTTTTAGAAAAGTTCTTTTTACAAGTGCTGTTTCATAGATGTGAAACCATGTATAAACATTTCTCAAAAAGGAATGTATTTTAATGTTTGTAGTTTCATTTTAACATTTATGTTGTTCTTTTCAAAATTGAAATGTAGAAGTGAATTTACAGATTTACATTTTGCTTTCTTGTGGAAAAGTACTTTTTACCTGTGCTGTTTCATTGATGTGAAATCATGTTTAAACATTACTCAAAAAAGCATGTATTTTAATGTTTGTAGTTTCATTTTAACATTTATGTTGTTCTTTTCAAAATGAAATGAGAAGTGAATTTACAGATCTACATTTTGTTTTCTTGTAGAAAAGTGCTTTTTACATGTGCTGTTTCATTGATGTGAAATCATGTTTAAATATTTCACAAAAAAGCATGTATTTTATTGTTTGTAGTTTCATTTTAACATTAATGTTATTATTTTCAAATTTGAAATGTAGAAGTGAATTTACAGATTTACATTTTGCTTTCTTGTGGAAAAGTACTTTTTACAAGTGCTGTTTCATAGATGTGAAACCATGTTTAAACATTTCTCAAAAAAGCATGTATTTTAATGTTTGTAGTTTCATTTTAACATTTATGTTGTTCTTTTCAAAATTGAAATGTAGAAGTGAATTTACAGATCTACATTTTGTTTTCTTGTAGAAAAGTGCTTTTTACCTGTGCTGTTTCATTGATGCCAAATCATGTTTAAACATTACTCAAAAAAGCATGTATTTTATTGTTTGTAGTTTCATTTTAACATTTATGTTATTCTTTTCAAATTTGTAATGTAGAAGTGAATTTACAGATTTACATTTTGCTTTCTTGTGGAAAAGTACTTTTTACAAGTGCTGTTTCATAGATGTGAAACCATGTTTAAACATTTCTCAAAAAAGCATGTATTTTAATGTTTGTAGTTTCATTTTAACATTTATGTTGTTCTTTTCAAAATTGAAATGTAGAAGTGAATTTACAGATTTACATTTTGCTTTCTTGTGGAAAAGTACTTTTTACAAGTGCTGTTTCATAGATGTGAAACCATGTTTAAACGTTTCTCAAAAAACAATGTATTTTAATGTTTGTAGTTTCATTTTAACATTTATGTTATTCTTTTCAAATTTGAAATGTAGAAGTGAATTTACAGATTTACATTTTGCTTTCTTTTAGAAAAGTTCTTTTTACAAGTGCTGTTTCATAGATGTGAAACCATGTATAAACATTTCTCAAAAAGGAATGTATTTTAATGTTTGTAGTTTCATTTTAACATTTATGTTGTTCTTTTCAAAATTGAAATGTAGAAGTGAATTTACAGATCTACATTTTGTTTTCTTGTAGAAAAGTGCTTTTTACATGTGCTGTTTCATGATGTGAAATCATGTTTAAACATTTCACAAAAAAAGCATGTATTTTATTGTTTGTAGTTTCATTTAAACATTTATGTTATTCTTTTCAAATTTGAAATGTAGAAGTGAATTTACAGATTTACATTTTGCTTTCTTGTGGAAAAGTACTTTTTACAAGTGCTGTTTCATAGATGTGAAACCATGTTTAAACATTTCTCAAAAAAGCATGTATTTTAATGTTTGTAGTTACATTTTAACATTTATGTTGTTCTTTTCAAAATTGAAATGTAGAAGTGAATTTACAGATCTACATTTTGTTTTCTTGTAGAAAAGTGCTTTTTACCTGTGCTGTTTCATTGATGTGAAATCATGTTTAAACATTTCACAAAAAAGCATGTATTTTATTGTTTGTAGTTTCATTTTAACATTTATGTTATTATTTTCAAATTTGAAATGTAGAAGTGAATATACAGATTTACATTTTGCTTTCTTGTGGAAAAGTACTTTTTGCAAGTGCTGTTTCATAGATGTAAAAACATGTTTAAACATTTCTCAAAAAAGCATGTATTTTAATGTTTGTAGTTTCATTTTAACATTTATGTTGTTCTTTTCAAAATTGAAATGTAGAAGTGAATTTACAGATCTACATTTTGTTTTCTTGTAGAAAAGTGCTTTTTACCTGTGCTGTTTCATTGATGTCAAATCATGTTTAAACATTACTCAAAAAAGCATGTATTTTATGTTTGTAGTTTCATTTTAACATTTATGTTATTCTTTTCAAATTTGAAATGTAGAAGAGAATTTACAGATTTACATTTTGCTTTCTTGTGGAAAAGTACTTTTTACAAGTGCTGTTTCATAGATGTGAAACCATGTTTAAACATTTCTCAAAAAAGCATGTATTTTAATGTTTGTAGTTTCATTTTAACATTTATGTTGTTCTTTTCAAAATTGAAATGTAGAAGTGAATTTACAGATCAACATTTTGTTTTCTTGTAGAAAAGTGCTTTTTACCTGTGCTGTTTCATTGATGTGAAATCATGTTTAAACATTACTCAAAAAAGCATGTATTTTAATATTTGTAGTTTCATTTTAACATTTATGTAGTTGTTTTCAAAATTGAAATGTAGGTGAATTTACAGATTTACATTTTGCTTTCTTGTGGAAAAGTACTTTTTACAAGTGCTGTTTCATAGATGTGAAACCATGTTTAAACATTTCTCAAAAAAGCATGTATTTTAATGTTTGTAGTTTCATTTTAACATTTATGTTGTTCTTTTCAAAATGAAATGAGAAGTGAATTTACAGATCTACATTTTGTTTTCTTGTAGAAAAGTGCTTTTTACATGTGCTGTTTCATTGATGTGAAATCATGTTTAAATATTTCACAAAAAAGCATGTATTTTATTGTTTGTAGTTTCATTTTAACATTAATGTTATTATTTTCAAATTTGAAATGTAGAAGTGAATTTATAGATTTACATTTTGCTTTCTTGTGGAAAAGTACTTTTTACAAGTGCTGTTTCATAGATGTGAAACCATGTTTAAACATTTCTCAAAAAAGCATGTATTTTAATGTTTGTAGTTTCATTTTAACATTTATGTTGTTCTTTTCAAAATTGAAATGTAGAAGTGAATTTACAGATCTACATTTTGTTTTCTTGTAGAAAAGTGCTTTTTACCTGTGCTGTTTCATTGATGCCAAATCATGTTTAAACATTACCCAAAAAAGCATGTATTTTATTGTTTGTAGTTTCATTTTAACATTTATGTTATTCTTTTCAAATTTGTAATGCAGAAGTGAATTTACAGATTTACATTTTGCTTTCTTGTGGAAAAGTACTTTTTACAAGTGCTGTTTCATAGATGTGAAACCATGTTTAAACATTTCTCAAAAAAGCATGTATTTTAATGTTTGTAGTTTCATTTTAACATTTATGTTATTCTTTTCAAAATTGAAATGTAGAAGTGAATTTACAGATCTACATTTTGCTTTCTTGTAGAAAAGTTCTTTTTACAAGTGCTGTTTCATAGATGTGAAATCATGTTTAAACATTTCACAAAAAAGCATGTATTTTATTGTTTGTAGTTTCATTTTAACATTTATGTTATTCTTTTCAAAATTGAAATGTGGAAGTGAATTTATGCATCCTCATTTTGATTTCTTTTAGAAAAGTACTTTTTACAAGTGCTGTTTCATAGATGTGAAATCATGTTTAAACATTTCTCAAAAAAGCATGTATTTAAATGTTTGTAGTTTCATTTTAACATTTATGTTGTTCTTTTCAAAATTGATATGTAGAAGTGAATTTACAGATCTACATTTTTTTTTCTTGTAGAAAAGTACTTTTTACGTGCTGTTTCATTGATGTGAAACCATGTTTAAATATTTCTCAAAAAAGCATGTATTTTAATGTTTGTAGTTTCATTTTAACATTTATGTTATTCTTTTCAAAATTGAAATGTAGAAGTGAATTTACAGATTTACATTTTGCTTTCTTGTGGAAAAGTACTTATTACAAGTGCTGTTTCATAGATGTGAAACCATGTTTAAACGTTTCTCAAAAAAGCATGTATTTTAATGTTTGTAGTTTCATTTTAACATTTATGTTATTCTTTTCAAATTTGAAATGTAGAAGTGAATTTACAGATTTACATTTTGCTTTCTTTTAGAAAAGTTCTTTTTACAAGTGCTGTTTCATAGATGTGAAACCATGTATAAACATTTCTCAAAAAGGAATGTATTTTAATGTTTGTAGTTTCATTTTAACATTTATGTTGTTCTTTTCAAAATTGAAATGTAGAAGTGAATTTACAGATCTACATTTTGTTTTCTTGTAGAAAAGTGCTTTTTACATGTGCTGTTTCATGATGTGAAATCATGTTTAAACATTTCACAAAAAAGCATGTATTTTATTGTTTGTAGTTTCATTTAAACATTTATGTTATTCTTTTCAAATTTGAAATGTAGAAGTGAATTTACAGATTTACATTTTGCTTTCTTGTGGAAAAGTACTTTTTACAAGTGCTGTTTCATAGATGTGAAACCATGTTTAAACATTTCTCAAAAAAGCATGTATTTTAATGTTTGTAGTTTCATTTTAACATTTATGTTATTCCTTTCAAAATTGAAATGTAGAAGTGAATTTACAGATCGACATTTTTTTTTCTTGTAGAAAAGTACTTTTTACGTGCTGTTTCATTGATGTGAAACCATGTTTAAATATTTCTCAAAAAAGCATGTATTTTAATGTTTGTAGTTTCATTTTAACATTTATGTTATTCTTTTCAAAATTGAAATGTGGAAGTGAATTTATGCATCCTCATTTTGATTTCTTTTAGAAAAGTACTTTTTACAAGTGCTGTTTCATAGATGTGAAATCATGTTTAAACATTTCTCAAAAAAGCATGTATTTTAATGTTTGTAGTTTCATTTTAACATTTATGTTATTCTTTTCAAATTTGAAATGTAGAAGTGAATTTACAGATTTACATTTTGCTTTCTTGTGGAAAAGTACTTTTTACAAGTGTTGTTTCATAGATGTGAAACCATGTTTAAACATTTCTCAAAAAAGCATGTATTTTAATGTTTGTAGTTTCATTTTAACATTTATGTTATTCCTTTCAAAATTGAAATGTAGAAGTGAATTTACAGATCGACATTTTTTTTTCTTGTAGAAAAGTACTTTTTACGTGCTGTTTCATTGATGTGAAACCATGTTTAAATATTTCTCAAAAAAGCATGTATTTTAATGTTTGTAGTTTCATTTTAACATTTATGTTATTCTTTTCAAAATTGAAATGTGGAAGTGAATTTATGCATCCTCATTTTGATTTCTTTTAGAAAAGTACTTTTTACCTGTGCTGTTTCATTGATGTGAAATCAGGTTTAAACATTACTCAAAAAAGCATGTATTTTAATGTTTGTAGTTTCATTTTAACATTTATGTTGTTCTTTTCAAAATTGAAATGTAGAAGTGAATTTACAGATCAACATTTTGTTTTCTTGTAGAAAAGTGCTTTTTACCTGTGCTGTTTCATTGATGTGAAATCATGTTTAAACATTACTCAAAAAAGCATGTATTTTAATATTTGTAGTTTCATTTTAACATTTATGTAGTTGTTTTCAAATTTGAAATGTAGAAGTGAATTTACAGATTTACATTTTGCTTTCTTGTGGAAAAGTACTTTTTACAAGTGCTGTTTCATAGATGTGAAACCATGTTTAAACGTTTCTCAAAAAAGCATGTATTTTAATGTTTGTAGTTTCATTTTAACATTTATGTTATTCTTTTCAAATTTGAAATGTAGAAGTGAATTTACAGATTTACATTTTGCTTTCTTTTAGAAAAGTTCTTTTTACAAGTGCTGTTTCATAGATGTGAAACCATGTATAAACATTTCTCAAAAAGGAATGTATTTTAATGTTTGTAGTTTCATTTTAACATTTATGTTGTTCTTTTCAAAATTGAAATGTAGAAGTGAATTTACAGATCTACATTTTGTTTTCTTGTAGAAATGTGCTTTTTACATGTGCTGTTTCATGATGTGAAATCATGTTTAAACATTTCACAAAAAAGCATGTATTTTATTGTTTGTAGTTTCATTTAAACATTTATGTTATTCTTTTCAAATTTGAAATGTAGAAGTGAATTTACAGATTTACATTTTGCTTTCTTGTGGAAAAGTACTTTTTACAAGTGCTGTTTCATAGATGTGAAACCATGTTTAAACATTTCTCAAAAAAGCATGTATTTTAGTGTTTGTAGTTTCATTTTAACATTTATGTTATTCCTTTCAAAATTGAAATGTAGAAGTGAATTTACAGATCTACATTTTTTTTTCTTGTAGAAAAGTACTTTTTATGTGCTGTTTCATTGATGTGAAACCATGTTTAAATATTTCACAAAAAAGCATGTATTTTAATGTTTGTAGTTTCATTTTAACATTTATGTTATTCTTTTCAAAATTGAAATGTGGAAGTGAATTTATGCATCCTCATTTTGATTTCTTTTAGAAAAGTACTTTTTACAAGTGCTGTTTCATAGATGTGAAATCATGTTTAAACATTTCTCAAAAAAGCATGTATTTTAATGTTTGTAGTTTCATTTTAACATTTATGTTATTCTTTTCAAATTTGAAATGTAGAAGTGAATTTACAGATTTACATTTTGCTTTCTTGTGGAAAAGTACTTTTTACAAGTGTTGTTTCATAGATGTGAAACCATGTTTAAACATTTCTCAAAAAAGCATGTATTTTAATGTTTGTAGTTTCATTTTAACATTTATGTTATTCTTTTCAAAATTGAAATGTAGAAGTGAATTTACAGATCAACATTTTGTTTTCTTGTAGAAAAGTGCTTTTTACCTGTGCTGTTTCATTGATGTGAAATCATGTTTAAACATTACTCAAAAAAGCATGTATTTTAATATTTGTAGTTTCATTTTAACATTTATGTAGTTGTTTTCAAATTTGAAATGTAGAAGTGAATTTACAGATTTACATTTTGCTTTCTTGTGGAAAAGTACTTTTTACAAGTGCTGTTTCATAGATGTGAAACCATGTTTAAACGTTTCTCAAAAAAGCATGTATTTTAATGTTTGTAGTTTCATTTTAACATTTATGTTATTCTTTTCAAATTTGAAATGTAGAAGTGAATTTACAGATTTACATTTTGCTTTCTTTTAGAAAAGTTCTTTTTACAAGTGCTGTTTCATAGATGTGAAACCATGTATAAACATTTCTCAAAAAGGAATGTATTTTAATGTTTGTAGTTTCATTTTAACATTTATGTTGTTCTTTTCAAAATTGAAATGTAGAAGTGAATTTACAGATCTACATTTTGTTTTCTTGTAGAAATGTGCTTTTTACATGTGCTGTTTCATGATGTGAAATCATGTTTAAACATTTCACAAAAAAGCATGTATTTTATTGTTTGTAGTTTCATTTAAACATTTATGTTATTCTTTTCAAATTTGAAATGTAGAAGTGAATTTACAGATTTACATTTTGCTTTCTTGTGGAAAAGTACTTTTTACAAGTGCTGTTTCATAGATGTGAAACCATGTTTAAACATTTCTCAAAAAAGCATGTATTTTAGTGTTTGTAGTTTCATTTTAACATTTATGTTATTCCTTTCAAAATTGAAATGTAGAAGTGAATTTACAGATCTACATTTTTTTTTCTTGTAGAAAAGTACTTTTTACGTGCTGTTTCATTGATGTGAAACCATGTTTAAATATTTCACAAAAAAGCATGTATTTTAATGTTTGTAGTTTCATTTTAACATTTATGTTATTCTTTTCAAAATTGAAATGTGGAAGTGAATTTATGCATCCTCATTTTGATTTCTTTTAGAAAAGTACTTTTTACAAGTGCTGTTTCATAGATGTGAAATCATGTTTAAACATTTCTCAAAAAAGCATGTATTTTAATGTTTGTAGTTTCATTTTAACATTTATGTTATTCTTTTCAAATTTGAAATGTAGAAGTGAATTTACAGATTTACATTTTGCTTTCTTGTGGAAAAGTACTTTTTACAAGTGCTGTTTCATAGATGTGAAACCATGTTTAAACATTTCTCAAAAAAGCATGTATTTTAATGTTTGTAGTTTCATTTTAACATTTATGTTGTTCTTTTCAAAATGAAATGAGAAGTGAATTTACAGATCTACATTTTGTTTTCTTGTAGAAAAGTGCTTTTTACATGTGCTGTTTCATTGATGTGAAATCATGTTTAAATATTTCACAAAAAAGCATGTATTTTATTGTTTGTAGTTTCATTTTAACATTAATGTTATTATTTTCAAATTTGAAATGTAGAAGTGAATTTATAGATTTACATTTTGCTTTCTTGTGGAAAAGTACTTTTTACAAGTGCTGTTTCATAGATGTGAAACCATGTTTAAACATTTCTCAAAAAAGCATGTATTTTAATGTTTGTAGTTTCATTTTAACATTTATGTTGTTCTTTTCAAAATTGAAATGTAGAAGTGAATTTACAGATCTACATTTTGTTTTCTTGTAGAAAAGTGCTTTTTACCTGTGCTGTTTCATTGATGCCAAATCATGTTTAAACATTACCCAAAAAAGCATGTATTTTATTGTTTGTAGTTTCATTTTAACATTTATGTTATTCTTTTCAAATTTGTAATGTAGAAGTGAATTTACAGATTTACATTTTGCTTTCTTGTGGAAAAGTACTTTTTACAAGTGCTGTTTCATAGATGTGAAACCATGTTTAAACATTTCTCAAAAAAGCATGTATTTTAATGTTTGTAGTTTCATTTTAACATTTATGTTATTCTTTTCAAAATTGAAATGTAGAAGTGAATTTACAGATCTACATTTTGCTTTCTTTTAGAAAAGTTCTTTTTACAAGTGCTGTTTCATAGATGTGAAATCATGTTTAAACATTTCACAAAAAAGCATGTATTTTATTGTTTGTAGTTTCATTTTAACATTTATGTTATTCTTTTCAAAATTGAAATGTGGAAGTGAATTTATGCATCCTCATTTTGATTTCTTTTAGAAAAGTACTTTTTACAAGTGCTGTTTCATAGATGTGAAATCATGTTTAAACATTTCTCAAAAAAGCATGTATTTTAATGTTTGTAGTTTCATTTTAACATTTATGTTGTTCTTTTCAAAATTGATATGTAGAAGTGAATTTACAGATCTACATTTTTTTTTCTTGTAGAAAAGTACTTTTTACGTGCTGTTTCATTGATGTGAAACCATGTTTAAATATTTCTCAAAAAAGCATGTATTTTAATGTTTGTAGTTTCATTTTAACATTTATGTTATTCTTTTCAAAATTGAAATGTAGAAGTGAATTTACAGATTTACATTTTGCTTTCTTGTGGAAAAGTACTTATTACAAGTGCTGTTTCATAGATGTGAAACCATGTTTAAACGTTTCTCAAAAAAGCATGTATTTTAATGTTTGTAGTTTCATTTTAACATTTATGTTATTCTTTTCAAATTTGAAATGTAGAAGTGAATTTACAGATTTACATTTTGCTTTCTTTTAGAAAAGTTCTTTTTACAAGTGCTGTTTCATAGATGTGAAACCATGTATAAACATTTCTCAAAAAGGAATGTATTTTAATGTTTGTAGTTTCATTTTAACATTTATGTTGTTCTTTTCAAAATTGAAATGTAGAAGTGAATTTACAGATCTACATTTTGTTTTCTTGTAGAAAAGTGCTTTTTACATGTGCTGTTTCATGATGTGAAATCATGTTTAAACATTTCACAAAAAAGCATGTATTTTATTTTTTGTAGTTTCATTTAAACATTTATGTTATTCTTTTCAAATTTGAAATGTAGAAGTGAATTTACAGATTTACATTTTGCTTTCTTGTGGAAAAGTACTTTTTACAAGTGCTGTTTCATAGATGTGAAACCATGTTTAAACATTTCTCAAAAAAGCATGTATTTTAATGTTTGTAGTTTCATTTTAACATTTATGTTATTCCTTTCAAAATTGAAATGTAGAAGTGAATTTACAGATCGACATTTTTTTTTCTTGTAGAAAAGTACTTTTTACGTGCTGTTTCATTGATGTGAAACCATGTTTAAATATTTCTCAAAAAAGCATGTATTTTAATGTTTGTAGTTTCATTTTAACATTTATGTTATTCTTTTCAAAATTGAAATGTGGAAGTGAATTTATGCATCCTCATTTTGATTTCTTTTAGAAAAGTACTTTTTACAAGTGCTGTTTCATAGATGTGAAATCATGTTTAAACATTTCTCAAAAAAGCATGTATTTTAATGTTTGTAGTTTCATTTTAACATTTATGTTATTCTTTTCAAATTTGAAATGTAGAAGTGAATTTACAGATTTACATTTTGCTTTCTTGTGGAAAAGTACTTTTTACAAGTGTTGTTTCATAGATGTGAAACCATGTTTAAACATTTCTCAAAAAAGCATGTATTTTAATGTTTGTAGTTTCATTTTAACATTTATGTTATTCCTTTCAAAATTGAAATGTAGAAGTGAATTTACAGATCGACATTTTTTTTTCTTGTAGAAAAGTACTTTTTACGTGCTGTTTCATTGATGTGAAACCATGTTTAAATATTTCTCAAAAAAGCATGTATTTTAATGTTTGTAGTTTCATTTTAACATTTATGTTATTCTTTTCAAAATTGAAATGTGGAAGTGAATTTATGCATCCTCATTTTGATTTCTTTTAGAAAAGTACTTTTTACCTGTGCTGTTTCATTGATGTGAAATCAGGTTTAAACATTACTCAAAAAAGCATGTATTTTAATGTTTGTAGTTTCATTTTAACATTTATGTTGTTCTTTTCAAAATTGAAATGTAGAAGTGAATTTACAGATCAACATTTTGTTTTCTTGTAGAAAAGTGCTTTTTACCTGTGCTGTTTCATTGATGTGAAATCATGTTTAAACATTACTCAAAAAAGCATGTATTTTAATATTTGTAGTTTCATTTTAACATTTATGTAGTTGTTTTCAAATTTGAAATGTAGAAGTGAATTTACAGATTTACATTTTGCTTTCTTGTGGAAAAGTACTTTTTACAAGTGCTGTTTCATAGATGTGAAACCATGTTTAAACGTTTCTCAAAAAAGCATGTATTTTAATGTTTGTAGTTTCATTTTAACATTTATGTTATTCTTTTCAAATTTGAAATGTAGAAGTGAATTTACAGATTTACATTTTGCTTTCTTTTAGAAAAGTTCTTTTTACAAGTGCTGTTTCATAGATGTGAAACCATGTATAAACATTTCTCAAAAAGGAATGTATTTTAATGTTTGTAGTTTCATTTTAACATTTATGTTGTTCTTTTCAAAATTGAAATGTAGAAGTGAATTTACAGATCTACATTTTGTTTTCTTGTAGAAATGTGCTTTTTACATGTGCTGTTTCATGATGTGAAATCATGTTTAAACATTTCACAAAAAAGCATGTATTTTATTGTTTGTAGTTTCATTTAAACATTTATGTTATTCTTTTCAAATTTGAAATGTAGAAGTGAATTTACAGATTTACATTTTGCTTTCTTGTGGAAAAGTACTTTTTACAAGTGCTGTTTCATAGATGTGAAACCATGTTTAAACATTTCTCAAAAAAGCATGTATTTTAGTGTTTGTAGTTTCATTTTAACATTTATGTTATTCCTTTCAAAATTGAAATGTAGAAGTGAATTTACAGATCTACATTTTTTTTTCTTGTAGAAAAGTACTTTTTACGTGCTGTTTCATTGATGTGAAACCATGTTTAAATATTTCACAAAAAAGCATGTATTTTAATGTTTGTAGTTTCATTTTAACATTTATGTTATTCTTTTCAAAATTGAAATGTGGAAGTGAATTTATGCATCCTCATTTTGATTTCTTTTAGAAAAGTACTTTTTACAAGTGCTGTTTCATAGATGTGAAATCATGTTTAAACATTTCTCAAAAAAGCATGTATTTTAATGTTTGTAGTTTCATTTTAACATTTATGTTATTCTTTTCAAATTTGAAATGTAGAAGTGAATTTACAGATTTACATTTTGCTTTCTTGTGGAAAAGTACTTTTTACAAGTGTTGTTTCATAGATGTGAAACCATGTTTAAACATTTCTCAAAAAAGCATGTATTTTAATGTTTGTAGTTTCATTTTAACATTTATGTTATTCTTTTCAAAATTGAAATGTAGAAGTGAATTTACAGATCGACATTTTGTTTTCTTGTAAAAAAGTACTTTTTACAAGTGCTGTTTCATAGATGTGAAATCATGTTTAAACATTTCTCAAAAAAGCATGTATTTTATTGTTTGTAGTTTCATTTTAACATTAATGTTATTCTTTTCAAAATTGAATATGTAGAAGTGAATTTATGCATCCTCATTTTGCTTTCTTTTAGAAAAGTACTTTTTACAAGTGCTGTTTCATAGATGTGAAACCATGTTTAAACATTACTCAAAAAAGCATGTATTTTTTGTTTGTACTTTCATTTTAACATTTATGTTATTCTTTTCAAATTTGAAATGTAGATGTGAATTTACAGATTTACATTTTGCTTTCTTGTGGAAAAGTACTTTTTACAAGTTCTGTTTCATAGATGTGAAACCATGTTTAAACATTTCTCAAAAAAGCATGTATTTTAATGTTTGTAGTTTCATTTTAACATTTATGTTGTTCTTTTCAAAATTGAAATGTAGAAGTGAATTTACAGATCAACATTTTGTTTTCTTGTAGAAAAGTGCTTTTTACCTGTGCTGTTTCATTGATGTGAAATCATGTTTAAACATTACTCAAAAAAGCATGTATTTTATGTTTGTAGTTTCATTTTAACATTTATGTTATTCTTTTCAAATTTGAAATGTAGAAGTGAATTTACAGATTTACATTTTGCTTTCTTGTTGAAAAGTACTTTTTACAAGTGCTGTTTCATAGATGTGAAACCATGTTTAAACATTTCTCAAAAAAGCATGTATTTTAATGTTTGTAGTTTCATTTTAACATTTATGTTGTTCTTTTCAAAATGAAATGAGAAGTGAATTTACAGATCTACATTTTGTTTTCTTGTAGAAAAGTGCTTTTTACATGTGCTGTTTCATTGATGTGAAATCATGTTTAAATATTTCACAAAAAAGCATGTATTTTATTGTTTGTAGTTTCATTTTAACATTAATGTTATTATTTTCAAATTTGAAATGTAGAAGTGAATTTACAGATTTACATTTTGCTTTCTTGTGGAAAAGTACTTTTTACAAGTGCTGTTTCATAGATGTGAAACCATGTTTAAACATTTCTCAAAAAAGCATGTATTTTAATGTTTGTAGTTTCATTTTAACATTTATGTTGTTCTTTTCAAAATTGAAATGTAGAAGTGAATTTACAGATCTACATTTTGTTTTCTTGTAGAAAAGTGCTTTTTACCTGTGCTGTTTCATTGATGCCAAATCATGTTTAAACATTACTCAAAAAAGCATGTATTTTATTGTTTGTAGTTTCATTTTAACATTTATGTTATTCTTTTCAAATTTGTAATGTAGAAGTGAATTTACAGATTTACATTTTGCTTTCTTGTGGAAAAGTACTTTTTACAAGTGCTGTTTCATAGATGTGAAACCATGTTTAAACATTTCTCAAAAAAGCATGTATTTTAATGTTTGTAGTTTCATTTTAACATTTATGTTGTTCTTTTCAAAATTGAAATGTAGAAGTGAATTTACAGATTTACATTTTGCTTTCTTGTGGAAAAGTACTTTTTACAAGTGCTGTTTCATAGATGTGAAACCATGTTTAAACGTTTCTCAAAAAAGAATGTATTTTAATGTTTGTAGTTTCATTTTAACATTTATGTTATTCTTTTCAAATTTGAAATGTAGAAGTGAATTTACAGATTTACATTTTGCTTTCTTGTGGAAAAGTACTTTTTACAAGTTCTGTTTCATAGATGTGAAACCATGTTTAAACATTTCTCAAAAAAGCATGTATTTTAATGTTTGTAGTTTCATTTTAACATTTATGTTGTTCTTTTCAAAATTGAAATGTAGAAGTGAATTTACAGATCAACATTTTGTTTTCTTGTAGAAAAGTGCTTTTTACCTGTGCTGTTTCATTGATGTGAAATCATGTTTAAACATTACTCAAAAAAGCATGTATTTTAATATTTGTAGTTTCATTTTAACATTTATGTAGTTGTTTTCAAATTTGAAATGTAGAAGTGAATTTACAGATTTACATTTTGCTTTCTTGTGGAAAAGTACTTTTTACGTGCTGTTTCATAGATGTGAAACCATGTTTAAACATTTCTCAAAAAAGCATGTATTTTAATGTTTGTAGTTACATTTTAACATTTATGTTGTTCTTTTCAAAATTGAAATGTAGAAGTGAATTTACAGATCTACATTTTGTTTTCTTGTAGAAAAGTGCTTTTTACCTGTGCTGTTTCATTGATGTCAAATCATGTTTAAACATTACTCAAAAAAGCATGTATTTTAATATTTGTAGTTTCATTTTAACATTTATGTAGTTGTTTTCAAAATTGAAATGTAGAAGTGAATTTACAGATTTACATTTTGCTTTCTTGTGGAAAAGTACTTTTTACAAGTGCTGTTTCATAGATGTGAAACCATGTTTAAACATTTCTCAAAAAAGCATGTATTTTAATGTTTGTAGTTTCATTTTAACATTTATGTTGTTCTTTTCAAAATGAAATGAGAAGTGAATTTACAGATCTACATTTTGTTTTCTTGTAGAAAAGTGCTTTTTACATGTGCTGTTTCATTGATGTGAAATCATGTTTAAATATTTCACAAAAAAGCATGTATTTTATTGTTTGTAGTTTCATTTTAACATTAATGTTATTATTTTCAAATTTGAAATGTAGAAGTGAATTTACAGATTTACATTTTGCTTTCTTGTGGAAAAGTACTTTTTACAAGTGCTGTTTCATAGATGTGAAACCATGTTTAAACATTTCTCAAAAAAGCATGTATTTTAATGTTTGTAGTTTCATTTTAACATTTATGTTGTTCTTTTCAAAATTGAAATGTAGAAGTGAATTTACAG
The DNA here is from genome assembly GCF_036971445.1 of Narcine bancroftii. Taxonomy (NCBI): domain Eukaryota; kingdom Metazoa; phylum Chordata; class Chondrichthyes; order Torpediniformes; family Narcinidae; genus Narcine; species Narcine bancroftii. Next base: position 3,808,402 of record NW_027211800.1, on the reverse strand, counting down.
ATCTACATTTTGTTTTCTTGTAGAAAAGTGCTTTTTACCTGTGCTGTTTCATTGATGTGAAATCATGTTTAAACATTACTCAAAAAAGCATGTATTTTAATGTTTGTAGTTTCATTTTAACATTTATGTAGTTGTTTTCAAAATTGAAATGTAGAAGTGAATTTACAGATTTACATTTTGCTTTCTTGTGGAAAAGTACTTTTTACAAGTGCTGTTTCATAGATGTGAAACCATGTTTAAACATTTCTCAAAAAAGCATGTATTTTAATGTTTGTAGTTTCATTTTAACATTTATGTTGTTCTTTTCAAAATGAAATGAGAAGTGAATTTACAGATCTACATTTTGTTTTCTTGTAGAAAAGTGCTTTTTACATGTGCTGTTTCATTGATGTGAAATCATGTTTAAATATTTCACAAAAAAGCATGTATTTTATTGTTTGTAGTTTCATTTTAACATTAATGTTATTATTTTCAAATTTGAAATGTAGAAGTGAATTTATAGATTTACATTTTGCTTTCTTGTGGAAAAGTACTTTTTACAAGTGCTGTTTCATAGATGTGAAACCATGTTTAAACATTTCTCAAAAAAGCATGTATTTTAATGTTTGTAGTTTCATTTTAACATTTATGTTGTTCTTTTCAAAATTGAAATGTAGAAGTGAATTTACAGATCTACATTTTGTTTTCTTGTAGAAAAGTGCTTTTTACCTGTGCTGTTTCATTGATGCCAAATCATGTTTAAACATTACCCAAAAAAGCATGTATTTTATTGTTTGTAGTTTCATTTTAACATTTATGTTATTCTTTTCAAATTTGTAATGTAGAAGTGAATTTACAGATTTACATTTTGCTTTCTTGTGGAAAAGTACTTTTTACAAGTGCTGTTTCATAGATGTGAAACCATGTTTAAACATTTCTCAAAAAAGCATGTATTTTAATGTTTGTAGTTTCATTTTAACATTTATGTTATTCTTTTCAAAATTGAAATGTAGAAGTGAATTTACAGATCTACATTTTGCTTTCTTTTAGAAAAGTTCTTTTTACAAGTGCTGTTTCATAGATGTGAAATCATGTTTAAACATTTCACAAAAAAGCATGTATTTTATTGTTTGTAGTTTCATTTTAACATTTATGTTATTCTTTTCAAAATTGAAATGTGGAAGTGAATTTATGCATCCTCATTTTGATTTCTTTTAGAAAAGTACTTTTTACAAGTGCTGTTTCATAGATGTGAAATCATGTTTAAACATTTCTCAAAAAAGCATGTATTTTAATGTTTGTAGTTTCATTTAACATTTATGTTGTTCTTTTCAAAATTGATATGTAGAAGTGAATTTACAGATCTACATTTTTTTTTCTTGTAGAAAAGTACTTTTTACGTGCTGTTTCATTGATGTGAAACCATGTTTAAATATTTCTCAAAAAAGCATGTATTTTAATGTTTGTAGTTTCATTTTAACATTTATGTTATTCTTTTCAAAATTGAAATGTAGAAGTGAATTTACAGATTTACATTTTGCTTTCTTGTGGAAAAGTACTTATTACAAGTGCTGTTTCATAGATGTGAAACCATGTTTAAACGTTTCTCAAAAAAGCATGTATTTTAATGTTTGTAGTTTCATTTTAACATTTATGTTATTCTTTTCAAATTTGAAATGTAGAAGTGAATTTACAGATTTACATTTTGCTTTCTTTTAGAAAAGTTCTTTTTACAAGTGCTGTTTCATAGATGTGAAACCATGTATAAACATTTCTCAAAAAGGAATGTATTTTAATGTTTGTAGTTTCATTTTAACATTTATGTTGTTCTTTTCAAAATTGAAATGTAGAAGTGAATTTACAGATCTACATTTTGTTTTCTTGTAGAAAAGTGCTTTTTACATGTGCTGTTTCATGATGTGAAATCATGTTTAAACATTTCACAAAAAAGCATGTATTTTATTGTTTGTAGTTTCATTTAAACATTTATGTTATTCTTTTCAAATTTGAAATGTAGAAGTGAATTTACAGATTTACATTTTGCTTTCTTGTGGAAAAGTACTTTTTACAAGTGCTGTTTCATAGATGTGAAACCATGTTTAAACATTTCTCAAAAAAGCATGTATTTTAATGTTTGTAGTTTCATTTTAACATTTATGTTATTCCTTTCAAAATTGAAATGTAGAAGTGAATTTACAGATCGACATTTTTTTTTCTTGTAGAAAAGTACTTTTTACGTGCTGTTTCATTGATGTGAAATCATGTTTAAACATTTCACAAAAAAGCATGTATTTTATTGTTTGTGGTTTCATTTTAACATTTATGTTATTATTTTCAAATTTGAAATGTAGAAGTGAATATACAGATTTACATTTTGCTTTCTTGTGGAAAAGTACTTTTTGCAAGTGCTGTTTCATAGATGGGAAAACATGTTTAAACATTTCTCAAAAAAGCATGTATTTTAATGTTTGTAGTTTCATTTTAACATTTATGTTGTTCTTTTCAAAATTGAAATGTAGAAGTGAATTTACAGATCTACATTTTGTTTTCTTGTAGAAAAGTGCTTTTTACCTGTGCTGTTTCATTGATGTGAAATCAGGTTTAAACATTACTCAAAAAAGCATGTGTTTTAATGTTTGTAGTTTCATTTTAACATTTATGTTGTTCTTTTCAAAATTGAAATGTAGAAGTGAATTTACAGATCAACATTTTGTTTTCTTGTAGAAAAGTGCTTTTTACCTGTGCTGTTTCATTGATGTGAAATCATGTTTAAACATTACTCAAAAAAGCATGTATTTTAATATTTGTAGTTTCATTTTAACATTTATGTAGTTGTTTTCAAAATTGAAATGTAGGTGAATTTACAGATTTACATTTTGCTTTCTTGTGGAAAAGTACTTTTTACAAGTGCTGTTTCATAGATGTGAAACCATGTTTAAACATTTCTCAAAAAAGCGTATTTTAATGTTTGTAGTTTCATTTTAACATTTATGTTGTTCTTTTCAAAATTGAAATGTAGAAGTGAATTTACAGATCTACATTTTGTTTTCTTGTAGAAAAGTGCTTTTTACCTGTGCTGTTTCATTGATGCCAAATCATGTTTAAACATTACTCAAAAAAGCATGTATTTTAATGTTTGTAGTTTCATTTTAACATTTATGTTATTCTTTTCAAATTTGAAATGTAGAAGTGAATTTACAGATTTACATTTTGCTTTCTTGTGGAAAAGTACTTTTTACAAGTGCTGTTTCATAGATGTGAAACCATGTTTAAACATTTCTCAAAAAAGCATGTATTTTATTGTTTGTAGTTTCATTTTAACATTTATGTTATTCTTTTCAAATTTGAAATGTAGAAGTGAATTTACAGATTTACATTTTGCTTTCTTGTGGAAAAGTACTTTTTACAAGTGCTGTTTCATAGATGTGAAACCATGTTTAAACATTTCTCAAAAAAGCATGTATTTTAATGTTTGTAGTTTCATTTTAACATTAATGTTATTCTTTTCAAAATTGAATATGTGGAAGTGAATTTATGCATCCTCATTTTGCTTTCTTTTAGAAAAGTACTTTTTACAAGTGCTGTTTCATAGATGTGAAATCATCTTTAAATATTTCACAAAAAAGCATGTATTTTATTGTTTGTAGTTTCATTTTAACATTTATGTTATTATTTTCAAATTTGAAATGTAGAAGTGAATTTACAGATTTACATTTTGCTTTCTTGTGGAAAAGTACTTTTTACAAGTGCTGTTTCATAGATGTGAAAACATGTTTAAACATTTCTCAAAAAAGCGTATTTTAATGTTTGTAGTTTCATTTTAACATTTATGTTGTTCTTTTCAAAATTGAAATGTAGAAGTGAATTTACAGATCTACATTTTGTTTTCTTGTAGAAAAGTGCTTTTTACCTGTGCTGTTTCATTGATGTCAAATCATGTTTAAACATTACTCAAAAAAGCATGTATTTTAATGTTTGTAGTTTCATTTTAACATTTATGTTATTCTTTTCAAATTTGAAATGTAGAAGTGAATTTACAGATTTACATTTTGCTTTCTTGTGGAAAAGTACCTTTTACGTGCTGTTTCATAGATGTGAAACCATGTTTAAACATTTCTCAAAAAAGCATGTATTTTAATGTTTGTAGTTACATTTTAACATTTATGTTGTTCTTTTCAAAATTGAAATGTAGAAGTGAATTTACAGATCTACATTTTGTTTTCTTGTAGAAAAGTGCTTTTTACCTGTGCTGTTTCATTGATGTGAAATCATGTTTAAACATTTCACAAAAAAGCATGTATTTTATTGTTTGTAGTTTCATTTTAACATTTATGTTATTATTTTCAAATTTGAAATGTAGAAGTGAATATGCAGATTTACATTTTGCTTTCTTGTGGAAAAGTACTTTTTGCAAGTGCTGTTTCATAGATGTGAAAACATGTTTAAACATTTCTCAAAAAAGCATGTATTTTAATGTTTGTAGTTTCATTTTAACATTTATGTTGTTCTTTTCAAAATTGAAATGTAGAAGTGAATTTACAGATCAACATTTTGTTTTCTTGTAGAAAAGTGCTTTTTACCTGTGCTGTTTCATTGATGTGAAATCAGGTTTAAACATTACTCAAAAAAGCATGTATTTTAATGTTTGTAGTTTCATTTTAACATTTATGTTGTTCTTTTCAAAATTGAAATGTAGAAGTGAATTTACAGATCAACATTTTGTTTTCTTGTAGAAAAGTGCTTTTTACCTGTGCTGTTTCATTGATGTGAAATCATGTTTAAACATTACTCAAAAAAGCATGTATTTTAATATTTGTAGTTTCATTTTAACATTTATGTAGTTGTTTTCAAAATTGAAATGTAGGTGAATTTACAGATTTACATTTTGCTTTCTTGTGGAAAAGTACTTTTTACAAGTGCTGTTTCATAGATGTGAAACCATGTTTAAACATTTCTCAAAAAAGCATGTATTTTAATGTTTGTAGTTTCATTTTAACATTTATGTTGTTCTTTTCAAAATGAAATGAGAAGTAAATTTACAGATCTACATTTTGTTTTCTTGTAGAAAAGTGCTTTTTACATGTGCTGTTTCATTGATGTGAAATCATGTTTAAATATTTCACAAAAAAGCATGTATTTTATTGTTTGTAGTTTCATTTTAACATTAATGTTATTATTTTCAAATTTGAATTGTAGAAGTGAATTTACAGATTTACATTTTGCTTTCTTGTGGAAAAGTACTTTTTAGAAGTGCTGTTTCATAGATGTGAAACCATGTTTAAACATTTCTCAAAAAAGCATGTATTTTAATGTTTGTAGTTTCATTTTAACATTTATGTTGTTCTTTTCAAAATTGTAATGTAGAAGTGAATTTACAGATCTAAATTTTGTTTTCTTGTAGAAAAGTGCTTTTTACCTGTGCTGTTTCATTGATGTGAAATAATGTTTAAACATTACTCAAAAAAGCATGTATTTTAATATTTATAGTTTCATTTTAACATTTATGTAGTTGTTTTCAAAATTGAAATGTAGAAGTGAATTTACAGATTTACATTTTGCTTTCTTGTGGAAAAGTACTTTTTACAAGTGCTGTTTCATATATGTGAAACCATGTTTAAACATTTCTCAAAAAAGCATGTATTTTAATGTTTGTAGTTTCATTTTAACATTTATGTTATTCTTTTCAAATTTGAAATGTAGAAGTGAATTTACAGATTTACATTTTGCTTTCTTGTGGAAAAGTACCTTTTACGTGCTGTTTCATAGATGTGAAACCATGTTTAAACATTTCTCAAAAAAGCATGTATTTTAATGTTTGTAGTTACATTTTAACATTTATGTTGTTCTTTTCAAAATTGAAATGTAGAAGTGAATTTACAGATCTACATTTTGTTTTCTTGTAGAAAAGTGCTTTTTACCTGTGCTGTTTCATTGATGTGAAATCATGTTTAAACATTTCACAAAAAAGCATGTATTTTATTGTTTGTAGTTTCATTTTAACATTTATGTTATTATTTTCAAATTTGAAATGTAGAAGTGAATATGCAGATTTACATTTTGCTTTCTTGTGGAAAAGTACTTTTTGCAAGTGCTGTTTCATAGATGTGAAAACATGTTTAAACATTTCTCAAAAAAGCATGTATTTTAATGTTTGTAGTTTCATTTTAACATTTATGTTGTTCTTTTCAAAATTGAAATGTAGAAGTGAATTTACAGATCAACATTTTGTTTTCTTGTAGAAAAGTGCTTTTTACCTGTGCTGTTTCATTGATGTGAAATCAGGTTTAAACATTACTCAAAAAAGCATGTATTTTAATGTTTGTAGTTTCATTTTAACATTTATGTTGTTCTTTTCAAAATTGAAATGTAGAAGTGAATTTACAGATCAACATTTTGTTTTCTTGTAGAAAAGTGCTTTTTACCTGTGCTGTTTCATTGATGTGAAATCATGTTTAAACATTACTCAAAAAAGCATGTATTTTAATATTTGTAGTTTCATTTTAACATTTATGTAGTTGTTTTCAAAATTGAAATGTAGGTGAATTTACAGATTTACATTTTGCTTTCTTGTGGAAAAGTACTTTTTACAAGTGCTGTTTCATAGATGTGAAACCATGTTTAAACATTTCTCAAAAAAGCATGTATTTTAATGTTTGTAGTTTCATTTTAACATTTATGTTGTTCTTTTCAAAATGAAATGAGAAGTAAATTTACAGATCTACATTTTGTTTTCTTGTAGAAAAGTGCTTTTTACATGTGCTGTTTCATTGATGTGAAATCATGTTTAAATATTTCACAAAAAAGCATGTATTTTATTGTTTGTAGTTTCATTTTAACATTAATGTTATTATTTTCAAATTTGAATTGTAGAAGTGAATTTACAGATTTACATTTTGCTTTCTTGTGGAAAAGTACTTTTTAGAAGTGCTGTTTCATAGATGTGAAACCATGTTTAAACATTTCTCAAAAAAGCATGTATTTTAATGTTTGTAGTTTCATTTTAACATTTATGTTGTTCTTTTCAAAATTGTAATGTAGAAGTGAATTTACAGATCTAAATTTTGTTTTCTTGTAGAAAAGTGCTTTTTACCTGTGCTGTTTCATTGATGTGAAATCATGTTTAAACATTACTCAAAAAAGCATGTATTTTAATATTTATAGTTTCATTTTAACATTTATGTAGTTGTTTTCAAAATTGAAATGTAGAAGTGAATTTACAGATTTACATTTTGCTTTCTTGTGGAAAAGTACTTTTTACAAGTGCTGTTTCATATATGTGAAACCATGTTTAAACATTTCTCAAAAAAGCATGTATTTTAATGTTTGTAGTTTCATTTTAACATTAATGTTATTCTTTTTTAAATTGAATATGTAGAAGTGAATTTATGCATCCTCATTTTGCTTTCTTTTAGAAAAGTACTTTTTACAAGTGCTGTTTCATATATGTGAAACCATGTTTAAACATTTCTCAAAAAAGCATGTATTTTAATGTTTGTAGTTTCATTTTAACATTTATGTTATTCTTTTCAAATTTGAAATGTAGAAGTGAATTTACAGATTTACATTTTGCTTTCTTGTGGAAAAGTACCTTTTACGTGCTGTTTCATAGATGTGAAACCATGTTTAAACATTTCTCAAAAAAGCATGTATTTTAATGTTTGTAGTTACATTTTAACATTTATGTTGTTCTTTTCAAAATTGAAATGTAGAAGTGAATTTACAGATCTACATTTTGTTTTCTTGTAGAAAAGTGCTTTTTACCTGTGCTGTTTCATTGATGTGAAATCATGTTTAAACATTTCACAAAAAAGCATGTATTTTATTGTTTGTAGTTTCATTTTAACATTTATGTTATTATTTTCAAATTTGAAATGTAGAAGTGAATATACAGATTTACATTTTGCTTTCTTGTGGAAAAGTACTTTTTGCAAGTGCTGTTTCATAGATGTGAAAACATGTTTAAACATTTCTCAAAAAAGCATGTATTTTAATGTTTGTAGTTTCATTTTAACATTTATGTTGTTCTTTTCAAAATTGAAATGTAGAAGTGAATTTACAGATCTACATTTTGTTTTCTTGTAGAAAAGTGCTTTTTACCTGTGCTGTTTCATTGATGTGAAATCAGGTTTAAACATTACTCAAAAAAGCATGTGTTTTAATGTTTGTAGTTTCATTTTAACATTTATGTTGTTCTTTTCAAAATTGAAATGTAGAAGTGAATTTACAGATCAACATTTTGTTTTCTTGTAGAAAAGTGCTTTTTACCTGTGCTGTTTCATTGATGTGAAATCATGTTTAAACATTACTCAAAAAAGCATGTATTTTAATATTTGTAGTTTCATTTTAACATTTATGTAGTTGTTTTCAAAATTGAAATGTAGGTGAATTTACAGATTTACATTTTGCTTTCTTGTGGAAAAGTACTTTTTACAAGTGCTGTTTCATAGATGTGAAACCATGTTTAAACATTTCTCAAAAAAGCATGTATTTTAATGTTTGTAGTTTCATTTTAACATTTATGTTGTTCTTTTCAAAATTGAAATGTAGAAGTGAATTTACAGATCTACATTTTGTTTTCTTGTAGAAAAGTGCTTTTTACCTGTGCTGTTTCATTGATGCCAAATCATGTTTAAACATTACTCAAAAAAGCATGTATTTTATTGTTTGTAGTTTCATTTTAACATTTATGTTATTCTTTTCAAATTTGTAATGTAGAAGTGAATTTACAGATTTACATTTTGCTTTCTTGTGGAAAAGTACTTTTTACAAGTGCTGTTTCATAGATGTGAAACCATGTTTAAACATTTTTTCAAAAAAGCATGTATTTTAATGTTTGTAGTTTCATTTTAACATTTATGTTATTCTTTTCAAAATTGAAATGTTAGAAGTGAATTTACGCATCCTCATTTTGCTTTCTTTTAGAAAAGTACTTTTCACAAGTGCTGTTTCATTGATGTGAAATCATGTTTAAATATATCACAAAAAAGCATGTATTTTATTGTTTGTAGTTTCATTTTAACATTTATGTTATTATTTTCAAATTTGAAATGTAGAACTGAATTTACAGATTTACATTTTGCTTTCATGTGGAAAAGTACTTTTTACAAGTGCTGTTTCATAGATGTGAAACCATGTTTAAACATTTCTCAAAAAAGCATGTATTTTAACGTTTGTAGTTTCATTTTAACATTTATGTTGTTCTTTTCAAAATTGAAATGTAGAAGTGAATTTACAGATCTACATTTTGTTTTCTTGTAGAAAAGTGCTTTTTACCTGTGCTGTTTCATTGATGTCAAATCATGTTTAAACATTACTCAAAAAAGCATGTATATTATTGTTTGTAGTTTCATTTTAACATTTATGTTATTCTTTTCAAATTTGAAATGTAGAAGTGAATTTACAGATTTACATTTTGCTTTCTTGTGGAAAAGTACTTTTTACAAGTGCTGTTTCATAGATGTGAAACCATGTTTAAACATTTCTCAAAAAAGCATGTATTTTAATGTTTGTAGTTTCATTTTAACATTAATGTTATTCTTTTCAAAATTGAATATGTGGAAGTGAATTTATGCATCCTCATTTTGCTTTCTTTTAGAAAAGTACTTTTTACTAGTGCTGTTTCATAGATGTGAAATCATCTTTAAATATTTCACAAAAAAGCATGTATTTTATTGTTTGTAGTTTCATTTTAACATTTATGTTATTATTTTCAAATTTGAAATGTAGAAGTGAATTTACAGATTTACATTTTGCTTTCTTGTGGAAAAGTACTTTTTACAAGTGCTGTTTCATAGATGTGAAAACATGTTTAAACATTTCTCAAAAAAGCATGTATTTTAATGTTTGTAGTTTCATTTTAACATTTATGTTGTTCTTTTCAAAATTGAAATGTAGAAGTGAATTTACAGATCTACATTTTGTTTTCTTGTAGAAAAGTGCTTTTTACCTGTGCTGTTTCATTGATGTCAAATCATTTTTAAACATTACTCAAAAAAGCATGTATTTTAATATTTGTAGTTTCATTTTAACATTTATGTTATTCTTTTCAAATTTGAAATGTAGAAGTGAATTTACAGATTTACATTTTGCTTTCTTGTGGAAAAGTACTTTTTACAAGTGCTGTTTCATAGATGTGAAACCATGTTTAAACATTTCTCAAAAAAGCATGTATTTTAATGTTTGTAGTTTCATTTTAACATTTATGTTGTTCTTTTCAAAATTGAAATGTAGAAGTGAATTTACTGATCTACATTTTGTTTTCTTGTAGAAAAGTGCTTTTTACCTGTGCTGTTTCATTGATGCCAAATCATGTTTAAACATTACTCAAAAAAGCATGTATTTTAATGTTTGTAGTTTCATTTTAACATTTATGTTATTCTTTTCAAATTTGAAATGTAGAAGTGAATTTACAGATTTACATTTTGCTTTCTTGTGGAAAAGTACTTTTTACAAGTGCTGTTTCATAGATGTGAAACCATGTTTAAACATTTCTCAAAAAAGCATGTATTTTAATGTTTGTAGTTTCATTTTAACATTAATGTTATTCTTTTCAAAATTGAATATGTGGAAGTGAATTTATGCATCCTCATTTTGCTTTCTTTTAGAAAAGTACTTTTTACAAGTGCTGTTTCATAGATGTGAAATCATCTTTAAATATTTCACAAAAAAGCATGTATTTTATTGTTTGTAGTTTCATTTTAATATTTATGTTATTATTTTCAAATTTGAAATGTAGAAGTGAATTTACAGATTTACATTTTGCTTTCTTGTGGAAAAGTACTTTTTACAAGTGCTGTTTCATAGATGTGAAAACATGTTTAAACATTTCTCAAAAAAGCATGTATTTTAATGTTTGTAGTTTCATTTTAACATTTATGTTGTTCTTTTCAAAATTGAAATGTAGAAGTGAATTTACAGATCTACATTTTGTTTTCTTGTAGAAAAGTGCTTTTTACCTGTGCTGTTTCATTGATGTCAAATCATGTTTAAACATTACTCAAAAAAGCATGTATTTTATGTTTGTAGTTTCATTTTAACATTTATGTTATTCTTTTCAAATTTGAAATGTAGAAGTGAATTTACAGATTTACATTTTGCTTTCTTGTGGAAAAGTACTTTTTACAAGTGCTGTTTCATAGATGTGAAACCATGTTTAAACATTTCTCAAAAAAGCATGTATTTTAATGTTTGTAGTTTCATTTTAACATTAATGTTATTCTTTTCAAAATTGAATATGTGGAAGTGAATTTATGCATCCTCATTTTGCTTTCTTTTAGAAAAGTACTTTTTACAAGTGCTGTTTCATAGATGTGAAATCATCTTTAAATATTTCACAAAAAAGCATGTATTTTATTGTTTGTAGTTTCATTTTAATATTTATGTTATTATTTTCAAATTTGAAATGTAGAAGTGAATTTACAGATTTACATTTTGCTTTCTTGTGGAAAAGTACTTTTTACAAGTGCTGTTTCATAGATGTGAAAACATGTTTAAACATTTCTCAAAAAAGCATGTATTTTAATGTTTGTAGTTTCATTTTAACATTTATGTTGTTCTTTTCAAAATTGAAATGTAGAAGTGAATTTACAGATCTACATTTTGTTTTCTTGTAGAAAAGTGCTTTTTACCTGTGCTGTTTCATTGATGTCAAATCATGTTTAAACATTACTCAAAAAAGCATGTATTTTATGTTTGTAGTTTCATTTTAACATTTATGTTATTCTTTTCAAATTTGAAATGTAGAAGTGAATTTACAGATTTACATTTTGCTTTCTTGTGGAAAAGTACTTTTTACAAGTGCTGTTTCATAGATGTGAAACCATGTTTAAACATTTCTCAAAAAAGCATGTATTTTAATGTTTGTAGTTTCATTTTAACATTTATGTTGTTCTTTTCAAAATTGAAATGTAGAAGTGAATTTACAGATCTACATTTTGTTTTCTTGTAGAAAAGTGCTTTTTACCTGTGCTGTTTCATTGATGTGAAATCATGTTTAAACATTTCACAAAAAAGCATGTATTTTATTGTTTGTAGTTTCATTTTAACATTTATGTTATTATTTTCAAATTTGAAATGTAGAAGTGAATATACAGATTTACATTTTGTTTTCTTGTAGAAAAGTGCTTTTTACCTGTGCTGTTTCATTGATGTGAAATCAGGTTTAAACATTACTCAAAAAAGCATGTGTTTTAATGTTTGTAGTTTCATTTTAACATTTATGTTGTTCTTTTCAAAATTGAAATGTAGAAGTGAATTTACAGATCAACATTTTGTTTTCTTGTAGAAAAGTGCTTTTTACCTGTGCTGTTTCATTGATGTGAAATCATGTTTAAACATTACTCAAAAAAGCATGTATTTTAATATTTGTAGTTTCATTTTAACATTTATGTAGTTGTTTTCAAAATTGAAATGTAGGTGAATTTACAGATTTACATTTTGCTTTCTTGTGGAAAAGTACTTTTTACAAGTGCTGTTTCATAGATGTGAAACCATGTTTAAACATTTCTCAAAAAAGCATGTATTTTAATGTTTGTAGTTTCATTTTAACATTTATGTTGTTCTTTTCAAAATTGAAATGTAGAAGTGAATTTACAGATCTACATTTTGTTTTCTTGTAGAAAAGTGCTTTTTACCTGTGCTGTTTCATTGATGCCAAATCATGCTTAAACATTACTCAAAAAAGCATGTATTTTAATATTTGTAGTTTCATTTTAACATTTATGTTATTCTTTTCAAATTTGAAATGTAGAAGTGAATTTACAGATTTACATTTTGCTTTCTTGTGGAAAAGTACTTTTTACCAGTGCTGTTTCATAGATGTGAAACCATGTTTAAACATTTCTCAAAAAAGCATGTATTTTATTGTTTGTAGTTTCATTTTAACATTTATGTTATTATTTTCAAATTTGAAATGTAGAAGTGAATTTACAGATTTACATTTTGCTTTCTTGTGGAAAAGTACTTTTTACAAGTGCTGTTTCATAGATGTGAAACCATGTTTAAACATTTCTCAAAAAAGCATGTATTTTAATGTTTGTAGTTTCATTTTAACATTAATGTTATTCTTTTCAAAATTGAATATGTGGAAGTGAATTTATGCATCCTCATTTTGCTTTCTTTTAGAAAAGTACTTTTTACAAGTGCTGTTTCATAGATGTGAAATCATCTTTAAATATTTCACAAAAAAGCATGTATTTTATTGTTTGTAGTTTCATTTTAACATTTATGTTATTATTTTCAAATTTGAAATGTAGAAGTGAATTTACAGATTTACATTTTGCTTTCTTGTGGAAAAGTACTTTTTACAAGTGCTGTTTCATAGATGTGAAAACATGTTTAAACATTTCTCAAAAAAGCATGTATTTTAATGTTTGTAGTTTCATTTTAACATTTATGTTGTTCTTTTCAAAATTGAAATGTAGAAGTGAATTTACAGATCTACATTTTGTTTTCTTGTAGAAAAGTGCTTTTTACCTGTGCTGTTTCATTGATGTCAAATCATGTTTAAACATTACTCAAAAAAGCATGTATTTTATGTTTGTAGTTTCATTTTAACATTTATGTTATTCTTTTCAAATTTGAAATGTAGAAGTGAATTTACAGATTTACATTTTGCTTTCTTGTGGAAAAGTACTTTTTACAAGTGCTGTTTCATAGATGTGAAACCATGTTTAAACATTTCTCAAAAAAGCATGTATTTTAATGTTTGTAGTTTCATTTTAACATTTATGTTGTTCTTTTCAAAATTGAAATGTAGAAGTGAATTTACAGATCTACATTTTGTTTTCTTGTAGAAAAGTGCTTTTTACCTGTGCTGTTTCATTGATGTGAAATCAGGTTTAAACATTACTCAAAAAAGCATGTATTTTAATGTTTGTAGTTTCATTTTAACATTTATGTTGTTCTTTTCAAAATTGAAATGTAGAAGTGAATTTACAGATCAACATTTTGTTTTCTTGTAGAAAAGTGCTTTTTACCTGTGCTGTTTCATTGATGTGAAATCATGTTTAAACATTACTCAAAAAAGCATGTATTTTAATATTTGTAGTTTCATTTTAACATTTATGTTATTCTTTTCAAATTTGAAATGTAGAAGTGAATTTACAGATTTACATTTTGCTTTCTTGTGGAAAAGTACCTTTTACGTGCTGTTTCATAGATGTGAAACCATGTTTAAACATTTCTCAAAAAAGCATGTATTTTAATGTTTGTAGTTACATTTTAACATTTATGTTGTTCTTTTCAAAATTGAAATGTAGAAGTGAATTTACAGATCTACATTTTGTTTTCTTGTAGAAAAGTGCTTTTTACCTGTGCTGTTTCATTGATGTGAAATCATGTTTAAACATTTCACAAAAAAGCATGTATTTTATTGTTTGTAGTTTCATTTTAACATTTATGTTATTATTTTCAAATTTGAAATGTAGAAGTGAATATACAGATTTACATTTTGCTTTCTTGTGGAAAAGTACTTTTTGCAAGTGCTGTTTCATAGATGTGAAAACATGTTTAAACATTTCTCAAAAAAGCATGTATTTTCATGTTTGTAGTTTCATTTTAACATTTATGTTGTTCTTTTCAAAATTGAAATGTAGAAGTGAATTTACAGATCAACATTTTGTTTTCTTGTAGAAAAGTGCTTTTTACCTGTGCTGTTTCATTGATGTGAAATCAGGTTTAAACATTACTCAAAAAAGCATGTATTTTAATGTTTGTAGTTTCATTTTAACATTTATGTTGTTCTTTTCAAAATTGAAATGTAGAAGTGAATTTACAGATCAACATTTTGTTTTCTTGTAGAAAAGTGCTTTTTACCTGTGCAGTTTCATTGATGTGAAATCATGTTTAAACATTACTCAAAAAAGCATGTATTTTAATATTTGTAGTTTCATTTTAACATTTATGTAGTTGTTTTCAAAATTGAAATGTAGGTGAATTTACAGATTTACATTTTGCTTTCTTGTGGAAAAGTACTTTTTACAAGTGCTGTTTCATAGATGTGAAACCATGTTTAAACATTTCTCAAAAAAGCATGTATTTTAATGTTTGTAGTTTCATTTTAACATTAATGTTATTCTTTTCAAAATTGAATATGTGGAAGTGAATTTATGCATCCTCATTTTGCTTTCTTTTAGAAAAGTACTTTTTACTAGTGCTGTTTCATAGATGTGAAATCATCTTTAAATATTTCACAAAAAAGCATGTATTTTATTGTTTGTAGTTTCATTTTAACATTTATGTTATTATTTTCAAATTTGAAATGTAGAAGTGAATTTACAGATTTACATTTTGCTTTCTTGTGGAAAAGTACTTTTTACAAGTGCTGTTTCATAGATGTGAAAACATGTTTAAACATTTCTCAAAAAAGCATGTATTTTAATGTTTGTAGTTTCATTTTAACATTTATGTTGTTCTTTTCAAAATTGAAATGTAGAAGTGAATTTACAGATCTACATTTTGTTTTCTTGTAGAAAAGTGCTTTTTACCTGTGCTGTTTCATTGATGTCAAATCATTTTTAAACATTACTCAAAAAAGCATGTATTTTAATATTTGTAGTTTCATTTTAACATTTATGTTATTCTTTTCAAATTTGAAATGTAGAAGTGAATTTACAGATTTACATTTTGCTTTCTTGTGGAAAAGTACTTTTTACAAGTGCTGTTTCATAGATGTGAAACCATGTTTAAACATTTCTCAAAAAAGCATGTATTTTAATGTTTGTAGTTTCATTTTAACATTAATGTTATTCTTTTCAAAATTGAATATGTGGAAGTGAATTTATGCATCCTCATTTTGCTTTCTTTTAGAAAAGTACTTTTTACAAGTGCTGTTTCATAGATGTGAAATCATCTTTAAATATTTCACAAAAAAGCATGTATTTTATTGTTTGTAGTTTCATTTTAATATTTATGTTATTATTTTCAAATTTGAAATGTAGAAGTGAATTTACAGATTTACATTTTGCTTTCTTGTGGAAAAGTACTTTTTACAAGTGCTGTTTCATAGATGTGAAAACATGTTTAAACATTTCTCAAAAAAGCATGTATTTTAATGTTTGTAGTTTCATTTTAACATTTATGTTGTTCTTTTCAAAATTGAAATGTAGAAGTGAATTTACAGATCTACATTTTGTTTTCTTGTAGAAAAGTGCTTTTTACCTGTGCTGTTTCATTGATGTCAAATCATGTTTAAACATTACTCAAAAAAGCATGTATTTTATGTTTGTAGTTTCATTTTAACATTTATGTTATTCTTTTCAAATTTGAAATGTAGAAGTGAATTTACAGATTTACATTTTGCTTTCTTGTGGAAAAGTACTTTTTACAAGTGCTGTTTCATAGATGTGAAACCATGTTTAAACATTTCTCAAAAAAGCATGTATTTTAATGTTTGTAGTTTCATTTTAACATTAATGTTATTCTTTTCAAAATTGAATATGTGGAAGTGAATTTATGCATCCTCATTTTGCTTTCTTTTAGAAAAGTACTTTTTACAAGTGCTGTTTCATAGATGTGAAATCATCTTTAAATATTTCACAAAAAAGCATGTATTTTATTGTTTGTAGTTTCATTTTAATATTTATGTTATTATTTTCAAATTTGAAATGTAGAAGTGAATTTACAGATTTACATTTTGCTTTCTTGTGGAAAAGTACTTTTTACAAGTGCTGTTTCATAGATGTGAAAACATGTTTAAACATTTCTCAAAAAAGCATGTATTTTAATGTTTGTAGTTTCATTTTAACATTTATGTTGTTCTTTTCAAAATTGAAATGTAGAAGTGAATTTACAGATCTACATTTTGTTTTCTTGTAGAAAAGTGCTTTTTACCTGTGCTGTTTCATTGATGTCAAATCATGTTTAAACATTACTCAAAAAAGCATGTATTTTATGTTTGTAGTTTCATTTTAACATTTATGTTATTCTTTTCAAATTTGAAATGTAGAAGTGAATTTACAGATTTACATTTTGCTTTCTTGTGGAAAAGTACTTTTTACAAGTGCTGTTTCATAGATGTGAAACCATGTTTAAACATTTCTCAAAAAAGCATGTATTTTAATGTTTGTAGTTTCATTTTAACATTTATGTTGTTCTTTTCAAAATTGAAATGTAGAAGTGAATTTACAGATATACATTTTGTTTTCTTGTAGAAAAGTGCTTTTTACCTGTGCTGTTTCATTGATGTGAAATCATGTTTAAACATTTCACAAAAAAGCATGTATTTTATTGTTTGTAGTTTCATTTTAACATTTATGTTATTATTTTCAAATTTGAAATGTAGAAGTGAATATACAGATTTACATTTTGTTTTCTTGTAGAAAAGTGCTTTTTACCTGTGCTGTTTCATTGATGTGAAATCAGGTTTAAACATTACTCAAAAAAGCATGTGTTTTAATGTTTGTAGTTTCATTTTAACATTTATGTTGTTCTTTTCAAAATTGAAATGTAGAAGTGAATTTACAGATCAACATTTTGTTTTCTTGTAGAAAAGTGCTTTTTACCTGTGCTGTTTCATTGATGTGAAATCATGTTTAAACATTACTCAAAAAAGCATGTATTTTAATATTTGTAGTTTCATTTTAACATTTATGTAGTTGTTTTCAAAATTGAAATGTAGGTGAATTTACAGATTTACATTTTGCTTTCTTGTGGAAAAGTACTTTTTACAAGTGCTGTTTCATAGATGTGAAACCATGTTTAAACATTTCTCAAAAAAGCATGTATTTTAATGTTTGTAGTTTCATTTTAACATTTATGTTGTTCTTTTCAAAATTGAAATGTAGAAGTGAATTTACAGATCTACATTTTGTTTTCTTGTAGAAAAGTGCTTTTTACCTGTGCTGTTTCATTGATGCCAAATCATGCTTAAACATTACTCAAAAAAGCATGTATTTTAATATTTGTAGTTTCATTTTAACATTTATGTTATTCTTTTCAAATTTGAAATGTAGAAGTGAATTTACAGATTTACATTTTGCTTTCTTGTGGAAAAGTACTTTTTACAAGTGCTGTTTCATAGATGTGAAACCATGTTTAAACATTTCTCAAAAAAGCATGTATTTTATTGTTTGTAGTTTCATTTTAACATTTATGTTATTATTTTCAAATTTGAAATGTAGAAGTGAATTTACAGATTTACATTTTGCTTTCTTGTGGAAAAGTACTTTTTACAAGTGCTGTTTCATAGATGTGAAACCATGTTTAAACATTTCTCAAAAAAGCATGTATTTTAATGTTTGTAGTTTCATTTTAACATTAATGTTATTCTTTTCAAAATTGAATATGTGGAAGTGAATTTATGCATCCTCATTTTGCTTTCTTTTAGAAAAGTACTTTTTACAAGTGCTGTTTCATAGATGTGAAATCATCTTTAAATATTTCACAAAAAAGCATGTATTTTATTGTTTGTAGTTTCATTTTAACATTTATGTTATTATTTTCAAATTTGAAATGTAGAAGTGAATTTACAGATTTACATTTTGCTTTCTTGTGGAAAAGTACTTTTTACAAGTGCTGTTTCATAGATGTGAAAACATGTTTAAACATTTCTCAAAAAAGCATGTATTTTAATGTTTGTAGTTTCATTTTAACATTTATGTTGTTCTTTTCAAAATTGAAATGTAGAAGTGAATTTACAGATCTACATTTTGTTTTCTTGTAGAAAAGTGCTTTTTACCTGTGCTGTTTCATTGATGTCAAATCATGTTTAAACATTACTCAAAAAAGCATGTATTTTATGTTTGTAGTTTCATTTTAACATTTATGTTATTCTTTTCAAATTTGAAATGTAGAAGTGAATTTACAGATTTACATTTTGCTTTCTTGTGGAAAAGTACTTTTTACAAGTGCTGTTTCATAGATGTGAAACCATGTTTAAACATTTCTCAAAAAAGCATGTATTTTAATGTTTGTAGTTTCATTTTAACATTTATGTTGTTCTTTTCAAAATTGAAATGTAGAAGTGAATTTACAGATCTACATTTTGTTTTCTTGTAGAAAAGTGCTTTTTACCTGTGCTGTTTCATTGATGTGAAATCAGGTTTAAACATTACTCAAAAAAGCATGTATTTTAATGTTTGTAGTTTCATTTTAACATTTATGTTGTTCTTTTCAAAATTGAAATGTAGAAGTGAATTTACAGATCAACATTTTGTTTTCTTGTAGAAAAGTGCTTTTTACCTGTGCTGTTTCATTGATGTGAAATCATGTTTAAACATTACTCAAAAAAGCATGTATTTTAATATTTGTAGTTTCATTTTAACATTTATGTTATTCTTTTCAAATTTGAAATGTAGAAGTGAATTTACAGATTTACATTTTGCTTTCTTGTGGAAAAGTACCTTTTACGTGCTGTTTCATAGATGTGAAACCATGTTTAAACATTTCTCAAAAAAGCATGTATTTTAATGTTTGTAGTTACATTTTAACATTTATGTTGTTCTTTTCAAAATTGAAATGTAGAAGTGAATTTACAGATCTACATTTTGTTTTCTTGTAGAAAAGTGCTTTTTACCTGTGCTGTTTCATTGATGTGAAATCATGTTTAAACATTTCACAAAAAAGCATGTATTTTATTGTTTGTAGTTTCATTTTAACATTTATGTTATTATTTTCAAATTTGAAATGTAGAAGTGAATATACAGATTTACATTTTGCTTTCTTGTGGAAAAGTACTTTTTGCAAGTGCTGTTTCATAGATGTGAAAACATGTTTAAACATTTCTCAAAAAAGCATGTATTTTCATGTTTGTAGTTTCATTTTAACATTTATGTTGTTCTTTTCAAAATTGAAATGTAGAAGTGAATTTACAGATCAACATTTTGTTTTCTTGTAGAAAAGTGCTTTTTACCTGTGCTGTTTCATTGATGTGAAATCAGGTTTAAACATTACTCAAAAAAGCATGTATTTTAATGTTTGTAGTTTCATTTTAACATTTATGTTGTTCTTTTCAAAATTGAAATGTAGAAGTGAATTTACAGATCAACATTTTGTTTTCTTGTAGAAAAGTGCTTTTTACCTGTGCAGTTTCATTGATGTGAAATCATGTTTAAACATTACTCAAAAAAGCATGTATTTTAATATTTGTAGTTTCATTTTAACATTTATGTAGTTGTTTTCAAAATTGAAATGTAGGTGAATTTACAGATTTA
The DNA here is from genome assembly GCF_036971445.1 of Narcine bancroftii. Lineage (NCBI taxonomy): Eukaryota > Metazoa > Chordata > Chondrichthyes > Torpediniformes > Narcinidae > Narcine > Narcine bancroftii. The sequence continues at coordinate 3,788,273 of NW_027211800.1, read as the reverse complement.
CATTTTGCTTTCTTGTGGAAAAGTACTTTTTACAAGTGCTGTTTCATAGATGTGAAACCATGTTTAAACATTTCTCAAAAAAGCATGTATTTTAATGTTTGTAGTTTCATTTTAACATTAATGTTATTCTTTTCAAAATTGAATATGTGGAAGTGAATTTATGCATCCTCATTTTGCTTTCTTTTAGAAAAGTACTTTTTACTAGTGCTGTTTCATAGATGTGAAATCATCTTTAAATATTTCACAAAAAAGCATGTATTTTATTGTTTGTAGTTTCATTTTAACATTTATGTTATTATTTTCAAATTTGAAATGTAGAAGTGAATTTACAGATTTACATTTTGCTTTCTTGTGGAAAAGTACTTTTTACAAGTGCTGTTTCATAGATGTGAAAACATGTTTAAACATTTCTCAAAAAAGCATGTATTTTAATGTTTGTAGTTTCATTTTAACATTTATGTTGTTCTTTTCAAAATTGAAATGTAGAAGTGAATTTACAGATCTACATTTTGTTTTCTTGTAGAAAAGTGCTTTTTACCTGTGCTGTTTCATTGATGTCAAATCATTTTTAAACATTACTCAAAAAAGCATGTATTTTAATATTTGTAGTTTCATTTTAACATTTATGTTATTCTTTTCAAATTTGAAATGTAGAAGTGAATTTACAGATTTACATTTTGCTTTCTTGTGGAAAAGTACTTTTTACAAGTGCTGTTTCATAGATGTGAAACCATGTTTAAACATTTCTCAAAAAAGCATGTATTTTAATGTTTGTAGTTTCATTTTAACATTAATGTTATTCTTTTCAAAATTGAATATGTGGAAGTGAATTTATGCATCCTCATTTTGCTTTCTTTTAGAAAAGTACTTTTTACAAGTGCTGTTTCATAGATGTGAAATCATCTTTAAATATTTCACAAAAAAGCATGTATTTTATTGTTTGTAGTTTCATTTTAACATTTATGTTGTTCTTTTCAAAATTGAAATGTAGAAGTGAATTTACAGATCAACATTTTGTTTTCTTGTAGAAAAGTGCTTTTTACCTGTGCTGTTTCATTGATGTGAAATCATGTTTAAACATTACTCAAAAAAGCATGTATTTTAATATTTGTAGTTTCATTTTAACATTTATGTAGTTGTTTTCAAAATTGAAATGTAGGTGAATTTACAGATTTACATTTTGCTTTCTTGTGGAAAAGTACTTTTTACAAGTGCTGTTTCATAGATGTGAAACCATGTTTAAACATTTCTCAAAAAAGCATGTATTTTAATGTTTGTAGTTTCATTTTAACATTTATGTTGTTCTTTTCAAAATGAAATGAGAAGTAAATTTACAGATCTACATTTTGTTTTCTTGTAGAAAAGTGCTTTTTACATGTGCTGTTTCATTGATGTGAAATCATGTTTAAATATTTCACAAAAAAGCATGTATTTTATTGTTTGTAGTTTCATTTTAACATTAATGTTATTATTTTCAAATTTGAATTGTAGAAGTGAATTTACAGATTTACATTTTGCTTTCTTGTGGAAAAGTACTTTTTAGAAGTGCTGTTTCATAGATGTGAAACCATGTTTAAACATTTCTCAAAAAAGCATGTATTTTAATGTTTGTAGTTTCATTTTAACATTTATGTTGTTCTTTTCAAAATTGTAATGTAGAAGTGAATTTACAGATCTAAATTTTGTTTTCTTGTAGAAAAGTGCTTTTTACCTGTGCTGTTTCATTGATGTGAAATCATGTTTAAACATTACTCAAAAAAGCATGTATTTTAATATTTATAGTTTCATTTTAACATTTATGTAGTTGTTTTCAAAATTGAAATGTAGAAGTGAATTTACAGATTTACATTTTGCTTTCTTGTGGAAAAGTACTTTTTACAAGTGCTGTTTCATATATGTGAAACCATGTTTAAACATTTCTCAAAAAAGCATGTATTTTAATGTTTGTAGTTTCATTTTAACATTTATGTTATTCTTTTCAAATTTGAAATGTAGAAGTGAATTTACAGATTTACATTTTGCTTTCTTGTGGAAAAGTACCTTTTACGTGCTGTTTCATAGATGTGAAACCATGTTTAAACATTTCTCAAAAAAGCATGTATTTTAATGTTTGTAGTTACATTTTAACATTTATGTTGTTCTTTTCAAAATTGAAATGTAGAAGTGAATTTACAGATCTACATTTTGTTTTCTTGTAGAAAAGTGCTTTTTACCTGTGCTGTTTCATTGATGTGAAATCATGTTTAAACATTTCACAAAAAAGCATGTATTTTATTGTTTGTAGTTTCATTTTAACATTTATGTTATTATTTTCAAATTTGAAATGTAGAAGTGAATATGCAGATTTACATTTTGCTTTCTTGTGGAAAAGTACTTTTTGCAAGTGCTGTTTCATAGATGTGAAAACATGTTTAAACATTTCTCAAAAAAGCATGTATTTTAATGTTTGTAGTTTCATTTTAACATTTATGTTGTTCTTTTCAAAATTGAAATGTAGAAGTGAATTTACAGATCAACATTTTGTTTTCTTGTAGAAAAGTGCTTTTTACCTGTGCTGTTTCATTGATGTGAAATCAGGTTTAAACATTACTCAAAAAAGCATGTATTTTAATGTTTGTAGTTTCATTTTAACATTTATGTTGTTCTTTTCAAAATTGAAATGTAGAAGTGAATTTACAGATCAACATTTTGTTTTCTTGTAGAAAAGTGCTTTTTACCTGTGCTGTTTCATTGATGTGAAATCATGTTTAAACATTACTCAAAAAAGCATGTATTTTAATATTTGTAGTTTCATTTTAACATTTATGTAGTTGTTTTCAAAATTGAAATGTAGGTGAATTTACAGATTTACATTTTGCTTTCTTGTGGAAAAGTACTTTTTACAAGTGCTGTTTCATAGATGTGAAACCATGTTTAAACATTTCTCAAAAAAGCATGTATTTTAATGTTTGTAGTTTCATTTTAACATTTATGTTGTTCTTTTCAAAATGAAATGAGAAGTAAATTTACAGATCTACATTTTGTTTTCTTGTAGAAAAGTGCTTTTTACATGTGCTGTTTCATTGATGTGAAATCATGTTTAAATATTTCACAAAAAAGCATGTATTTTATTGTTTGTAGTTTCATTTTAACATTAATGTTATTATTTTCAAATTTGAATTGTAGAAGTGAATTTACAGATTTACATTTTGCTTTCTTGTGGAAAAGTACTTTTTAGAAGTGCTGTTTCATAGATGTGAAACCATGTTTAAACATTTCTCAAAAAAGCATGTATTTTAATGTTTGTAGTTTCATTTTAACATTTATGTTGTTCTTTTCAAAATTGTAATGTAGAAGTGAATTTACAGATCTAAATTTTGTTTTCTTGTAGAAAAGTGCTTTTTACCTGTGCTGTTTCATTGATGTGAAATCATGTTTAAACATTACTCAAAAAAGCATGTATTTTAATATTTATAGTTTCATTTTAACATTTATGTAGTTGTTTTCAAAATTGAAATGTAGAAGTGAATTTACAGATTTACATTTTGCTTTCTTGTGGAAAAGTACTTTTTACAAGTGCTGTTTCATATATGTGAAACCATGTTTAAACATTTCTCAAAAAAGCATGTATTTTAATGTTTGTAGTTTCATTTTAACATTAATGTTATTCTTTTTTAAATTGAATATGTAGAAGTGAATTTATGCATCCTCATTTTGCTTTCTTTTAGAAAAGTACTTTTTACAAGTGCTGTTTCATATATGTGAAACCATGTTTAAACATTTCTCAAAAAAGCATGTATTTTAATGTTTGTAGTTTCATTTTAACATTTATGTTATTCTTTTCAAATTTGAAATGTAGAAGTGAATTTACAGATTTACATTTTGCTTTCTTGTGGAAAAGTACCTTTTACGTGCTGTTTCATAGATGTGAAACCATGTTTAAACATTTCTCAAAAAAGCATGTATTTTAATGTTTGTAGTTACATTTTAACATTTATGTTGTTCTTTTCAAAATTGAAATGTAGAAGTGAATTTACAGATCTACATTTTGTTTTCTTGTAGAAAAGTGCTTTTTACCTGTGCTGTTTCATTGATGTGAAATCATGTTTAAACATTTCACAAAAAAGCATGTATTTTATTGTTTGTAGTTTCATTTTAACATTTATGTTATTATTTTCAAATTTGAAATGTAGAGGTGAATATACAGATTTACATTTTGCTTTCTTGTGGAAAAGTACTTTTTGCAAGTGCTGTTTCATAGATGTGAAAACATGTTTAAACATTTCTCAAAAAAGCATGTATTTTAATGTTTGTAGTTTCATTTTAACATTTATGTTGTTCTTTTCAAAATTGAAATGTAGAAGTGAATTTACAGATCTACATTTTGTTTTCTTGTAGAAAAGTGCTTTTTACCTGTGCTGTTTCATTGATGTGAAATCAGGTTTAAACATTACTCAAAAAAGCATGTGTTTTAATGTTTGTAGTTTCATTTTAACATTTATGTTGTTCTTTTCAAAATTGAAATGTAGAAGTGAATTTACAGATCAACATTTTGTTTTCTTGTAGAAAAGTGCTTTTTACCTGTGCTGTTTCATTGATGTGAAATCATGTTTAAACATTACTCAAAAAAGCATGTATTTTAATATTTGTAGTTTCATTTTAACATTTATGTTATTCTTTTCAAATTTGTAATGTAGAAGTGAATTTACAGATTTACATTTTGCTTTCTTGTGGAAAAGTACTTTTTACAAGTGCTGTTTCATAGATGTGAAACCATGTTTAAACATTTTTTCAAAAAAGCATGTATTTTAATGTTTGTAGTTTCATTTTAACATTTATGTTATTCTTTTCAAAATTGAAATGTTAGAAGTGAATTTACGCATCCTCATTTTGCTTTCTTTTAGAAAAGTACTTTTCACAAGTGCTGTTTCATTGATGTGAAATCATGTTTAAATATATCACAAAAAAGCATGTATTTTATTGTTTGTAGTTTCATTTTAACATTTATGTTATTATTTTCAAATTTGAAATGTAGAACTGAATTTACAGATTTACATTTTGCTTTCATGTGGAAAAGTACTTTTTACAAGTGCTGTTTCATAGATGTGAAACCATGTTTAAACATTTCTCAAAAAAGCATGTATTTTAACGTTTGTAGTTTCATTTTAACATTTATGTTGTTCTTTTCAAAATTGAAATGTAGAAGTGAATTTACAGATCTACATTTTGTTTTCTTGTAGAAAAGTGCTTTTTACCTGTGCTGTTTCATTGATGTCAAATCATGTTTAAACATTACTCAAAAAAGCATGTATATTATTGTTTGTAGTTTCATTTTAACATTTATGTTATTCTTTTCAAATTTGAAATGTAGAAGTGAATTTACAGATTTACATTTTGCTTTCTTGTGGAAAAGTACTTTTTACAAGTGCTGTTTCATAGATGTGAAACCATGTTTAAACATTTCTCAAAAAAGCATGTATTTTAATGTTTGTAGTTTCATTTTAACATTAATGTTATTCTTTTCAAAATTGAATATGTGGAAGTGAATTTATGCATCCTCATTTTGCTTTCTTTTAGAAAAGTACTTTTTACTAGTGCTGTTTCATAGATGTGAAATCATCTTTAAATATTTCACAAAAAAGCATGTATTTTATTGTTTGTAGTTTCATTTTAACATTTATGTTATTATTTTCAAATTTGAAATGTAGAAGTGAATTTACAGATTTACATTTTGCTTTCTTGTGGAAAAGTACTTTTTACAAGTGCTGTTTCATAGATGTGAAAACATGTTTAAACATTTCTCAAAAAAGCATGTATTTTAATGTTTGTAGTTTCATTTTAACATTTATGTTGTTCTTTTCAAAATTGAAATGTAGAAGTGAATTTACAGATCTACATTTTGTTTTCTTGTAGAAAAGTGCTTTTTACCTGTGCTGTTTCATTGATGTCAAATCATTTTTAAACATTACTCAAAAAAGCATGTATTTTAATATTTGTAGTTTCATTTTAACATTTATGTTATTCTTTTCAAATTTGAAATGTAGAAGTGAATTTACAGATTTACATTTTGCTTTCTTGTGGAAAAGTACTTTTTACAAGTGCTGTTTCATAGATGTGAAACCATGTTTAAACATTTCTCAAAAAAGCATGTATTTTAATGTTTGTAGTTTCATTTTAACATTTATGTTGTTCTTTTCAAAATTGAAATGTAGAAGTGAATTTACAGATCTACATTTTGTTTTCTTGTAGAAAAGTGCTTTTTACCTGTGCTGTTTCATTGATGCCAAATCATGTTTAAACATTACTCAAAAAAGCATGTATTTTAATGTTTGTAGTTTCATTTTAACATTTATGTTATTCTTTTCAAATTTGAAATGTAGAAGTGAATTTACAGATTTACATTTTGCTTTCTTGTGGAAAAGTACTTTTTACAAGTGCTGTTTCATAGATGTGAAACCATGTTTAAACATTTCTCAAAAAAGCATGTATTTTAATGTTTGTAGTTTCATTTTAACATTAATGTTATTCTTTTCAAAATTGAATATGTGGAAGTGAATTTATGCATCCTCATTTTGCTTTCTTTTAGAAAAGTACTTTTTACAAGTGCTGTTTCATAGATGTGAAATCATCTTTAAATATTTCACAAAAAAGCATGTATTTTATTGTTTGTAGTTTCATTTTAATATTTATGTTATTATTTTCAAATTTGAAATGTAGAAGTGAATTTACAGATTTACATTTTGCTTTCTTGTGGAAAAGTACTTTTTACAAGTGCTGTTTCATAGATGTGAAAACATGTTTAAACATTTCTCAAAAAAGCATGTATTTTAATGTTTGTAGTTTCATTTTAACATTTATGTTGTTCTTTTCAAAATTGAAATGTAGAAGTGAATTTACAGATCTACATTTTGTTTTCTTGTAGAAAAGTGCTTTTTACCTGTGCTGTTTCATTGATGTCAAATCATGTTTAAACATTACTCAAAAAAGCATGTATTTTATGTTTGTAGTTTCATTTTAACATTTATGTTATTCTTTTCAAATTTGAAATGTAGAAGTGAATTTACAGATTTACATTTTGCTTTCTTGTGGAAAAGTACTTTTTACAAGTGCTGTTTCATAGATGTGAAACCATGTTTAAACATTTCTCAAAAAAGCATGTATTTTAATGTTTGTAGTTTCATTTTAACATTAATGTTATTCTTTTCAAAATTGAATATGTGGAAGTGAATTTATGCATCCTCATTTTGCTTTCTTTTAGAAAAGTACTTTTTACAAGTGCTGTTTCATAGATGTGAAATCATCTTTAAATATTTCACAAAAAAGCATGTATTTTATTGTTTGTAGTTTCATTTTAATATTTATGTTATTATTTTCAAATTTGAAATGTAGAAGTGAATTTACAGATTTACATTTTGCTTTCTTGTGGAAAAGTACTTTTTACAAGTGCTGTTTCATAGATGTGAAAACATGTTTAAACATTTCTCAAAAAAGCATGTATTTTAATGTTTGTAGTTTCATTTTAACATTTATGTTGTTCTTTTCAAAATTGAAATGTAGAAGTGAATTTACAGATCTACATTTTGTTTTCTTGTAGAAAAGTGCTTTTTACCTGTGCTGTTTCATTGATGTCAAATCATGTTTAAACATTACTCAAAAAAGCATGTATTTTATGTTTGTAGTTTCATTTTAACATTTATGTTATTCTTTTCAAATTTGAAATGTAGAAGTGAATTTACAGATTTACATTTTGCTTTCTTGTGGAAAAGTACTTTTTACAAGTGCTGTTTCATAGATGTGAAACCATGTTTAAACATTTCTCAAAAAAGCATGTATTTTAATGTTTGTAGTTTCATTTTAACATTTATGTTGTTCTTTTCAAAATTGAAATGTAGAAGTGAATTTACAGATCTACATTTTGTTTTCTTGTAGAATAGTGCTTTTTACCTGTGCTGTTTCATTGATGTGAAATCATGTTTAAACATTTCACAAAAAAGCATGTATTTTATTGTTTGTAGTTTCATTTTAACATTTATGTTATTATTTTCAAATTTGAAATGTAGAAGTGAATATACAGATTTACATTTTGTTTTCTTGTAGAAAAGTGCTTTTTACCTGTGCTGTTTCATTGATGTGAAATCAGGTTTAAACATTACTCAAAAAAGCATGTGTTTTAATGTTTGTAGTTTCATTTTAACATTTATGTTGTTCTTTTCAAAATTGAAATGTAGAAGTGAATTTACAGATCAACATTTTGTTTTCTTGTAGAAAAGTGCTTTTTACCTGTGCTGTTTCATTGATGTGAAATCATGTTTAAACATTACTCAAAAAAGCATGTATTTTAATATTTGTAGTTTCATTTTAACATTTATGTAGTTGTTTTCAAAATTGAAATGTAGGTGAATTTACAGATTTACATTTTGCTTTCTTGTGGAAAAGTACTTTTTACAAGTGCTGTTTCATAGATGTGAAACCATGTTTAAACATTTCTCAAAAAAGCATGTATTTTAATGTTTGTAGTTTCATTTTAACATTTATGTTGTTCTTTTCAAAATTGAAATGTAGAAGTGAATTTACAGATCTACATTTTGTTTTCTTGTAGAAAAGTGCTTTTTACCTGTGCTGTTTCATTGATGCCAAATCATGCTTAAACATTACTCAAAAAAGCATGTATTTTAATATTTGTAGTTTCATTTTAACATTTATGTTATTCTTTTCAAATTTGAAATGTAGAAGTGAATTTACAGATTTACATTTTGCTTTCTTGTGGAAAAGTACTTTTTACAAGTGCTGTTTCATAGATGTGAAACCATGTTTAAACATTTCTCAAAAAAGCATGTATTTTATTGTTTGTAGTTTCATTTTAACATTTATGTTATTATTTTCAAATTTGAAATGTAGAAGTGAATTTACAGATTTACATTTTGCTTTCTTGTGGAAAAGTACTTTTTACAAGTGCTGTTTCATAGATGTGAAACCATGTTTAAACATTTCTCAAAAAAGCATGTATTTTAATGTTTGTAGTTTCATTTTAACATTAATGTTATTCTTTTCAAAATTGAATATGTGGAAGTGAATTTATGCATCCTCATTTTGCTTTCTTTTAGAAAAGTACTTTTTACAAGTGCTGTTTCATAGATGTGAAATCATCTTTAAATATTTCACAAAAAAGCATGTATTTTATTGTTTGTAGTTTCATTTTAACATTTATGTTATTATTTTCAAATTTGAAATGTAGAAGTGAATTTACAGATTTACATTTTGCTTTCTTGTGGAAAAGTACTTTTTACAAGTGCTGTTTCATAGATGTGAAAACATGTTTAAACATTTCTCAAAAAAGCATGTATTTTAATGTTTGTAGTTTCATTTTAACATTTATGTTGTTCTTTTCAAAATTGAAATGTAGAAGTGAATTTACAGATCTACATTTTGTTTTCTTGTAGAAAAGTGCTTTTTACCTGTGCTGTTTCATTGATGTCAAATCATGTTTAAACATTACTCAAAAAAGCATGTATTTTATGTTTGTAGTTTCATTTTAACATTTATGTTATTCTTTTCAAATTTGAAATGTAGAAGTGAATTTACAGATTTACATTTTGCTTTCTTGTGGAAAAGTACTTTTTACAAGTGCTGTTTCATAGATGTGAAACCATGTTTAAACATTTCTCAAAAAAGCATGTATTTTAATGTTTGTAGTTTCATTTTAACATTTATGTTGTTCTTTTCAAAATTGAAATGTAGAAGTGAATTTACAGATCTACATTTTGTTTTCTTGTAGAAAAGTGCTTTTTACCTGTGCTGTTTCATTGATGTGAAATCAGGTTTAAACATTACTCAAAAAAGCATGTATTTTAATGTTTGTAGTTTCATTTTAACATTTATGTTGTTCTTTTCAAAATTGAAATGTAGAAGTGAATTTACAGATCAACATTTTGTTTTCTTGTAGAAAAGTGCTTTTTACCTGTGCTGTTTCATTGATGTGAAATCATGTTTAAACATTACTCAAAAAAGCATGTATTTTAATATTTGTAGTTTCATTTTAACATTTATGTTATTCTTTTCAAATTTGAAATGTAGAAGTGAATTTACAGATTTACATTTTGCTTTCTTGTGGAAAAGTACCTTTTACGTGCTGTTTCATAGATGTGAAACCATGTTTAAACATTTCTCAAAAAAGCATGTATTTTAATGTTTGTAGTTACATTTTAACATTTATGTTGTTCTTTTCAAAATTGAAATGTAGAAGTGAATTTACAGATCTACATTTTGTTTTCTTGTAGAAAAGTGCTTTTTACCTGTGCTGTTTCATTGATGTGAAATCATGTTTAAACATTTCACAAAAAAGCATGTATTTTATTGTTTGTAGTTTCATTTTAACATTTATGTTATTATTTTCAAATTTGAAATGTAGAAGTGAATATACAGATTTACATTTTGCTTTCTTGTGGAAAAGTACTTTTTGCAAGTGCTGTTTCATAGATGTGAAAACATGTTTAAACATTTCTCAAAAAAGCATGTATTTTCATGTTTGTAGTTTCATTTTAACATTTATGTTGTTCTTTTCAAAATTGAAATGTAGAAGTGAATTTACAGATCAACATTTTGTTTTCTTGTAGAAAAGTGCTTTTTACCTGTGCTGTTTCATTGATGTGAAATCAGGTTTAAACATTACTCAAAAAAGCATGTATTTTAATGTTTGTAGTTTCATTTTAACATTTATGTTGTTCTTTTCAAAATTGAAATGTAGAAGTGAATTTACAGATCAACATTTTGTTTTCTTGTAGAAAAGTGCTTTTTACCTGTGCAGTTTCATTGATGTGAAATCATGTTTAAACATTACTCAAAAAAGCATGTATTTTAATATTTGTAGTTTCATTTTAACATTTATGTAGTTGTTTTCAAAATTGAAATGTAGGTGAATTTACAGATTTACATTTTGCTTTCTTGTGGAAAAGTACTTTTTACAAGTGCTGTTTCATAGATGTGAAACCATGTTTAAACATTTCTCAAAAAAGCATGTATTTTAATGTTTGTAGTTTCATTTTAACATTAATGTTATTCTTTTCAAAATTGAATATGTGGAAGTGAATTTATGCATCCTCATTTTGCTTTCTTTTAGAAAAGTACTTTTTACTAGTGCTGTTTCATAGATGTGAAATCATCTTTAAATATTTCACAAAAAAGCATGTATTTTATTGTTTGTAGTTTCATTTTAACATTTATGTTATTATTTTCAAATTTGAAATGTAGAAGTGAATTTACAGATTTACATTTTGCTTTCTTGTGGAAAAGTACTTTTTACAAGTGCTGTTTCATAGATGTGAAAACATGTTTAAACATTTCTCAAAAAAGCATGTATTTTAATGTTTGTAGTTTCATTTTAACATTTATGTTGTTCTTTTCAAAATTGAAATGTAGAAGTGAATTTACAGATCTACATTTTGTTTTCTTGTAGAAAAGTGCTTTTTACCTGTGCTGTTTCATTGATGTCAAATCATTTTTAAACATTACTCAAAAAAGCATGTATTTTAATATTTGTAGTTTCATTTTAACATTTATGTTATTCTTTTCAAATTTGAAATGTAGAAGTGAATTTACAGATTTACATTTTGCTTTCTTGTGGAAAAGTACTTTTTACAAGTGCTGTTTCATAGATGTGAAACCATGTTTAAACATTTCTCAAAAAAGCATGTATTTTAATGTTTGTAGTTTCATTTTAACATTAATGTTATTCTTTTCAAAATTGAATATGTGGAAGTGAATTTATGCATCCTCATTTTGCTTTCTTTTAGAAAAGTACTTTTTACAAGTGCTGTTTCATAGATGTGAAATCATCTTTAAATATTTCACAAAAAAGCATGTATTTTATTGTTTGTAGTTTCATTTTAATATTTATGTTATTATTTTCAAATTTGAAATGTAGAAGTGAATTTACAGATTTACATTTTGCTTTCTTGTGGAAAAGTACTTTTTACAAGTGCTGTTTCATAGATGTGAAAACATGTTTAAACATTTCTCAAAAAAGCATGTATTTTAATGTTTGTAGTTTCATTTTAACATTTATGTTGTTCTTTTCAAAATTGAAATGTAGAAGTGAATTTACAGATCTACATTTTGTTTTCTTGTAGAAAAGTGCTTTTTACCTGTGCTGTTTCATTGATGTCAAATCATGTTTAAACATTACTCAAAAAAGCATGTATTTTATGTTTGTAGTTTCATTTTAACATTTATGTTATTCTTTTCAAATTTGAAATGTAGAAGTGAATTTACAGATTTACATTTTGCTTTCTTGTGGAAAAGTACTTTTTACAAGTGCTGTTTCATAGATGTGAAACCATGTTTAAACATTTCTCAAAAAAGCATGTATTTTAATGTTTGTAGTTTCATTTTAACATTAATGTTATTCTTTTCAAAATTGAATATGTGGAAGTGAATTTATGCATCCTCATTTTGCTTTCTTTTAGAAAAGTACTTTTTACAAGTGCTGTTTCATAGATGTGAAATCATCTTTAAATATTTCACAAAAAAGCATGTATTTTATTGTTTGTAGTTTCATTTTAATATTTATGTTATTATTTTCAAATTTGAAATGTAGAAGTGAATTTACAGATTTACATTTTGCTTTCTTGTGGAAAAGTACTTTTTACAAGTGCTGTTTCATAGATGTGAAAACATGTTTAAACATTTCTCAAAAAAGCATGTATTTTAATGTTTGTAGTTTCATTTTAACATTTATGTTGTTCTTTTCAAAATTGAAATGTAGAAGTGAATTTACAGATCTACATTTTGTTTTCTTGTAGAAAAGTGCTTTTTACCTGTGCTGTTTCATTGATGTCAAATCATGTTTAAACATTACTCAAAAAAGCATGTATTTTATGTTTGTAGTTTCATTTTAACATTTATGTTATTCTTTTCAAATTTGAAATGTAGAAGTGAATTTACAGATTTACATTTTGCTTTCTTGTGGAAAAGTACTTTTTACAAGTGCTGTTTCATAGATGTGAAACCATGTTTAAACATTTCTCAAAAAAGCATGTATTTTAATGTTTGTAGTTTCATTTTAACATTTATGTTGTTCTTTTCAAAATTGAAATGTAGAAGTGAATTTACAGATCTACATTTTGTTTTCTTGTAGAAAAGTGCTTTTTACCTGTGCTGTTTCATTGATGTGAAATCATGTTTAAACATTTCACAAAAAAGCATGTATTTTATTGTTTGTAGTTTCATTTTAACATTTATGTTATTATTTTCAAATTTGAAATGTAGAAGTGAATATACAGATTTACATTTTGTTTTCTTGTAGAAAAGTGCTTTTTACCTGTGCTGTTTCATTGATGTGAAATCAGGTTTAAACATTACTCAAAAAAGCATGTGTTTTAATGTTTGTAGTTTCATTTTAACATTTATGTTGTTCTTTTCAAAATTGAAATGTAGAAGTGAATTTACAGATCAACATTTTGTTTTCTTGTAGAAAAGTGCTTTTTACCTGTGCTGTTTCATTGATGTGAAATCATGTTTAAACATTACTCAAAAAAGCATGTATTTTAATATTTGTAGTTTCATTTTAACATTTATGTAGTTGTTTTCAAAATTGAAATGTAGGTGAATTTACAGATTTACATTTTGCTTTCTTGTGGAAAAGTACTTTTTACAAGTGCTGTTTCATAGATGTGAAACCATGTTTAAACATTTCTCAAAAAAGCATGTATTTTAATGTTTGTAGTTTCATTTTAACATTTATGTTGTTCTTTTCAAAATTGAAATGTAGAAGTGAATTTACAGATCTACATTTTGTTTTCTTGTAGAAAAGTGCTTTTTACCTGTGCTGTTTCATTGATGCCAAATCATGCTTAAACATTACTCAAAAAAGCATGTATTTTAATATTTGTAGTTTCATTTTAACATTTATGTTATTCTTTTCAAATTTGAAATGTAGAAGTGAATTTACAGATTTACATTTTGCTTTCTTGTGGAAAAGTACTTTTTACAAGTGCTGTTTCATAGATGTGAAACCATGTTTAAACATTTCTCAAAAAAGCATGTATTTTATTGTTTGTAGTTTCATTTTAACATTTATGTTATTATTTTCAAATTTGAAATGTAGAAGTGAATTTACAGATTTACATTTTGCTTTCTTGTGGAAAAGTACTTTTTACAAGTGCTGTTTCATAGATGTGAAACCATGTTTAAACATTTCTCAAAAAAGCATGTATTTTAATGTTTGTAGTTTCATTTTAACATTAATGTTATTCTTTTCAAAATTGAATATGTGGAAGTGAATTTATGCATCCTCATTTTGCTTTCTTTTAGAAAAGTACTTTTTACAAGTGCTGTTTCATAGATGTGAAATCATCTTTAAATATTTCACAAAAAAGCATGTATTTTATTGTTTGTAGTTTCATTTTAACATTTATGTTATTATTTTCAAATTTGAAATGTAGAAGTGAATTTACAGATTTACATTTTGCTTTCTTGTGGAAAAGTACTTTTTACAAGTGCTGTTTCATAGATGTGAAAACATGTTTAAACATTTCTCAAAAAAGCATGTATTTTAATGTTTGTAGTTTCATTTTAACATTTATGTTGTTCTTTTCAAAATTGAAATGTAGAAGTGAATTTACAGATCTACATTTTGTTTTCTTGTAGAAAAGTGCTTTTTACCTGTGCTGTTTCATTGATGTCAAATCATGTTTAAACATTACTCAAAAAAGCATGTTTTTTATGTTTGTAGTTTCATTTTAACATTTATGTTATTCTTTTCAAATTTGAAATGTAGAAGTGAATTTACAGATTTACATTTTGCTTTCTTGTGGAAAAGTACTTTTTACAAGTGCTGTTTCATAGATGTGAAACCATGTTTAAACATTTCTCAAAAAAGCATGTATTTTAATGTTTGTAGTTTCATTTTAACATTTATGTTGTTCTTTTCAAAATTGAAATGTAGAAGTGAATTTACAGATCTACATTTTGTTTTCTTGTAGAAAAGTGCTTTTTACCTGTGCTGTTTCATTGATGTGAAATCAGGTTTAAACATTACTCAAAAAAGCATGTATTTTAATGTTTGTAGTTTCATTTTAACATTTATGTTGTTCTTTTCAAAATTGAAATGTAGAAGTGAATTTACAGATCAACATTTTGTTTTCTTGTAGAAAAGTGCTTTTTACCTGTGCTGTTTCATTGATGTGAAATCATGTTTAAACATTACTCAAAAAAGCATGTATTTTAATATTTGTAGTTTCATTTTAACATTTATGTTATTCTTTTCAAATTTGAAATGTAGAAGTGAATTTACAGATTTACATTTTGCTTTCTTGTGGAAAAGTACCTTTTACGTGCTGTTTCATAGATGTGAAACCATGTTTAAACATTTCTCAAAAAAGCATGTATTTTAATGTTTGTAGTTACATTTTAACATTTATGTTGTTCTTTTCAAAATTGAAATGTAGAAGTGAATTTACAGATCTACATTTTGTTTTCTTGTAGAAAAGTGCTTTTTACCTGTGCTGTTTCATTGATGTGAAATCATGTTTAAACATTTCACAAAAAAGCATGTATTTTATTGTTTGTAGTTTCATTTTAACATTTATGTTATTATTTTCAAATTTGAAATGTAGAAGTGAATATACAGATTTACATTTTGCTTTCTTGTGGAAAAGTACTTTTTGCAAGTGCTGTTTCATAGATGTGAAAACATGTTTAAACATTTCTCAAAAAAGCATGTATTTTCATGTTTGTAGTTTCATTTTAACATTTATGTTGTTCTTTTCAAAATTGAAATGTAGAAGTGAATTTACAGATCAACATTTTGTTTTCTTGTAGAAAAGTGCTTTTTACCTGTGCTGTTTCATTGATGTGAAATCAGGTTTAAACATTACTCAAAAAAGCATGTATTTTAATGTTTGTAGTTTCATTTTAACATTTATGTTGTTCTTTTCAAAATTGAAATGTAGAAGTGAATTTACAGATCAACATTTTGTTTTCTTGTAGAAAAGTGCTTTTTACCTGTGCAGTTTCATTGATGTGAAATCATGTTTAAACATTACTCAAAAAAGCATGTATTTTAATATTTGTAGTTTCATTTTAACATTTATGTAGTTGTTTTCAAAATTGAAATGTAGGTGAATTTACAGATTTACATTTTGCTTTCTTGTGGAAAAGTACTTTTTACAAGTGCTGTTTCATAGATGTGAAACCATGTTTAAACATTTCTCAAAAAAGCATGTATTTTAATGTTTGTAGTTTCATTTTAACATTAATGTTATTCTTTTCAAAATTGAATATGTGGAAGTGAATTTATGCATCCTCATTTTGCTTTCTTTTAGAAAAGTACTTTTTACTAGTGCTGTTTCATAGATGTGAAATCATCTTTAAATATTTCACAAAAAAGCATGTATTTTATTGTTTGTAGTTTCATTTTAACATTTATGTTATTATTTTCAAATTTGAAATGTAGAAGTGAATTTACAGATTTACATTTTGCTTTCTTGTGGAAAAGTACTTTTTACAAGTGCTGTTTCATAGATGTGAAAACATGTTTAAACATTTCTCAAAAAAGCATGTATTTTAATGTTTGTAGTTTCATTTTAACATTTATGTTGTTCTTTTCAAAATTGAAATGTAGAAGTGAATTTACAGATCTACATTTTGTTTTCTTGTAGAAAAGTGCTTTTTACCTGTGCTGTTTCATTGATGTCAAATCATTTTTAAACATTACTCAAAAAAGCATGTATTTTAATATTTGTAGTTTCATTTTAACATTTATGTTATTCTTTTCAAATTTGAAATGTAGAAGTGAATTTACAGATTTACATTTTGCTTTCTTGTGGAAAAGTACTTTTTACAAGTGCTGTTTCATAGATGTGAAACCATGTTTAAACATTTCTCAAAAAAGCATGTATTTTAATGTTTGTAGTTTCATTTTAACATTAATGTTATTCTTTTCAAAATTGAATATGTGGAAGTGAATTTATGCATCCTCATTTTGCTTTCTTTTAGAAAAGTACTTTTTACAAGTGCTGTTTCATAGATGTGAAATCATCTTTAAATATTTCACAAAAAAGCATGTATTTTATTGTTTGTAGTTTCATTTTAACATTTATGTTATTATTTTCAAATTTGAAATGTAGAAGTGAATTTACAGATTTACATTTTGCTTTCTTGTGGAAAAGTACTTTTTACAAGTGCTGTTTCATAGATGTGAAAACATGTTTAAACATTTCTCAAAAAAGCATGTATTTTAATGTTTGTAGTTTCATTTTAACATTTATGTTGTTCTTTTCAAAATTGAAATGTAGAAGTGAATTTACAGATCTACATTTTGTTTTCTTGTAGAAAAGTGCTTTTTACCTGTGCTGTTTCATTGATGTCAAATCATGTTTAAACATTACTCAAAAAAGCATGTATTTTATGTTTGTAGTTTCATTTTAACATTTATGTTATTCTTTTCAAATTTGAAATGTAGAAGTGAATTTACAGATTTACATTTTGCTTTCTTGTGGAAAAGTACTTTTTACAAGTGCTGTTTCATAGATGTGAAACCATGTTTAAACATTTCTCAAAAAAGCATGTATTTTAATGTTTGTAGTTTCATTTTAACATTTATGTTGTTCTTTTCAAAATTGAAATGTAGAAGTGAATTTACAGATCTACATTTTGTTTTCTTGTAGAAAAGTGCTTTTTACCTGTGCTGTTTCATTGATGTGAAATCAGGTTTAAACATTACTCAAAAAAGCATGTATTTTAATGTTTGTAGTTTCATTTTAACATTTATGTAGTTGTTTTCAAAATTGAAATGTAGAAGTGAATTTACAGATTTACATTTTGCTTTCTTGTGGAAATGTACTTTTTACAAGTGCTGTTTCATAGATGTGAAACCATGTTTAAACATTTCTCAAAAAAGCATGTATTTTAATGTTTGTAGTTTCATTTTAACATTTATGTTATTCTTTTCAAATTTGAAATGTAGAAGTGAATTTACAGATTTACATTTTGCTTTCTTGTGGAAAAGTACCTTTTACGTGCTGTTTCATAGATGTGAAACCATGTTTAAACATTTCTCAAAAAAGCATGTATTTTAATGTTTGTAGTTACATTTTAACATTTATGTTGTTCTTTTCAAAATTGAAATGTAGAAGTGAATTTACAGATCTACATTTTGTTTTCTTGTAGAAAAGTGCTTTTTACCTGTGCTGTTTCATTGATGTGAAATCATGTTTAAACATTTCACAAAAAAGCATGTATTTTATTGTTTGTAGTTTCATTTTAACATTTATGTTATTATTTTCAAATTTGAAATGTAGAAGTGAATATACAGATTTACATTTTGCTTTCTTGTGGAAAAGTACTTTTTGCAAGTGCTGTTTCATAGATGTGAAAACATGTTTAAACATTTCTCAAAAAAGCATGTATTTTAATGTTTGTAGTTTCATTTTAACATTTATGTTGTTCTTTTCAAAATTGAAATGTAGAAGTGAATTTACAGATCAACATTTTGTTTTCTTGTAGAAAAGTGCTTTTTACCTGTGCTGTTTCATTGATGTGAAATCAGGTTTAAACATTACTCAAAAAAGCATGTATTTTAATGTTTGTAGTTTCATTTTAACATTTATGTTGTTCTTTTCAAAATTGAAATGTAGAAGTGAATTTACAGATCAACATTTTGTTTTCTTGTAGAAAAGTGCTTTTTACCTGTGCAGTTTCATTGATGTGAAATCATGTTTAAACATTACTCAAAAAAGCATGTATTTTAATATTTGTAGTTTCATTTTAACATTTATGTAGTTGTTTTCAAAATTGAAATGTAGGTGAATTTACAGATTTACATTTTGCTTTCTTGTGGAAAAGTACTTTTTACAAGTGCTGTTTCATAGATGTGAAACCATGTTTAAACATTTCTCAAAAAAGCATGTATTTTAATGTTTGTAGTTTCATTTTAACATTTATGTTGTTCTTTTCAAAATGAAATGAGAAGTAAATTTACAGATCTACATTTTGTTTTCTTGTAGAAAAGTGCTTTTTACATGTGCTGTTTCATTGATGTGAAATCATGTTTAAATATTTCACAAAAATGCATGTATTTTATTGTTTGTAGTTTCATTTTAACATTAATGTTATTTTTTTCAAATTTGAAATGTAGAAGTGAATTTACAGATTTACATTTTGCTTTCTTGTGGAAAAGTACTTTTTAGAAGTGCTGTTTCATAGATGTGAAACCATGTTTAAACATTTCTCAAAAAAGCATGTATTTTAATGTTTGTAGTTTCATTTTAACATTTATGTTGTTCTTTTCAAAATTGAAATGTAGAAGTGAATTTACAGATCTACATTTTGTTTTCTTGTAGAAAAGTGCTTTTTACCTGTGCTGTTTCATTGATGTGAAATCATGTTTAAACATTACTCAAAAAAGCATGTATTTTAATATTTATAGTTTCATTTTAACATTTATGTAGTTGTTTTCAAAATTGAAATGTAGAAGTGAATTTACAGATTTACATTTTGCTTTCTTGTGGAAAAGTACTTTTTACAAGTGCTGTTTCATATATGTGAAACCATGTTTAAACATTACTCAAAAAAGCATGTATTTTAATGTTTGTAGTTTCATTTTAACATTTATGTAGTTGTTTTCAAAATTGAAATGTAGGTGAATTTACAGATTTACATTTTGCTTTCTTGTGGAAAAGTACTTTTTACAAGTGCTGTTTCATAGATGTGAAATCATGTTTAAACATTTCTCAAAAAAGCATGTATTTTAATGTTTGTAGTTTCATTTTAACATTTATGTTATTCTTTTCAAATTTGAAATGTAGAAGTGAATTTACAGATTTACATTTTGCTTTCTTGTGGAAAAGTACTTTTTACGTGCTGTTTCATAGATGTGAAACCATGTTTAAACATTTCTCAAAAAAGCATGTATTTTAATGTTTGTAGTTACATTTTAACATTTATGTTGTTCTTTTCAAAATTGAAATGTAGAAGTGAATTTACAGATCTACATTTTGTTTTCTTGTAGAAAAGTGCTTTTTACCTGTGCTGTTTCATTGATGTGAAATCATGTTTAAACATTTCACAAAAAAGCATGTATTTTATTGTTTGTAGTTTCATTTTAACATTTATGTTATTATTTTCAAATTTGAAATGTAGAAGTGAATATACAGATTTACATTTTGTTTTCTTGTAGAAAAGTGCTTTTTACCTGTGCTGTTTCATTGATGTGAAATCAGGTTTAAACATTACTCAAAAAAGCATGTGTTTTAATGTTTGTAGTTTCATTTTAACATTTATGTTGTTCTTTTCAAAATTGAAATGTAGAAGTGAATTTACAGATCAACATTTTGTTTTCTTGTAGAAAAGTGCTTTTTACCTGTGCTGTTTCATTGATGTGAAATCATGTTTAAACATTACTCAAAAAAGCATGTATTTTAATATTTGTAGTTTCATTTTAACATTTATGTAGTTGTTTTCAAAATTGAAATGTAGGTGAATTTACAGATTTACATTTTGCTTTCTTGTGGAAAAGTACTTTTTACAAGTGCTGTTTCATAGATGTGAAACCATGTTTAAACATTTCTCAAAAAAGCATGTATTTTAATGTTTGTAGTTTCATTTTAACATTTATGTTGTTCTTTTCAAAATTGAAATGTAGAAGTGAATTTACAGATCTACATTTTGTTTTCTTGTAGAAAAGTGCTTTTTACCTGTGCTGTTTCATTGATGCCAAATCATGCTTAAACATTACTCAAAAAAGCATGTATTTTAATATTTGTAGTTTCATTTTAACATTTATGTTATTCTTTTCAAATTTGAAATGTAGAAGTGAATTTACAGATTTACATTTTGCTTTCTTGTGGAAAAGTACTTTTTACAAGTGCTGTTTCATAGATGTGAAACCATGTTTAAACATTTCTCAAAAAAGCATGTATTTTATTGTTTGTAGTTTCATTTTAACATTTATGTTATTATTTTCAAATTTGAAATGTAGAAGTGAATTTACAGATTTACATTTTGCTTTCTTGTGGAAAAGTACTTTTTACAAGTGCTGTTTCATAGATGTGAAACCATGTTTAAACATTTCTCAAAAAAGCATGTATTTTAATGTTTGTAGTTTCATTTTAACATTAATGTTATTCTTTTCAAAATTGAATATGTGGAAGTGAATTTATGCATCCTCATTTTGCTTTCTTTTAGAAAAGTACTTTTTACAAGTGCTGTTTCATAGATGTGAAATCATCTTTAAATATTTCACAAAAAAGCATGTATTTTATTGTTTGTAGTTTCATTTTAACATTTATGTTATTATTTTCAAATTTGAAATGTAGAAGTGAATTTACAGATTTACATTTTGCTTTCTTGTGGAAAAGTACTTTTTACAAGTGCTGTTTCATAGATGTGAAAACATGTTTAAACATTTCTCAAAAAAGCATGTATTTTAATGTTTGTAGTTTCATTTTAACATTTATGTTGTTCTTTTCAAAATTGAAATGTAGAAGTGAATTTACAGATCTACATTTTGTTTTCTTGTAGAAAAGTGCTTTTTACCTGTGCTGTTTCATTGATGTCAAATCATGTTTAAACATTACTCAAAAAAGCATGTATTTTATGTTTGTAGTTTCATTTTAACATTTATGTTATTCTTTTCAAATTTGAAATGTAGAAGTGAATTTACAGATTTACATTTTGCTTTCTTGTGGAAAAGTACTTTTTACAAGTGCTGTTTCATAGATGTGAAACCATGTTTAAACATTTCTCAAAAAAGCATGTATTTTAATGTTTGTAGTTTCATTTTAACATTTATGTTGTTCTTTTCAAAATTGAAATGTAGAAGTGAATTTACAGATCTACATTTTGTTTTCTTGTAGAAAAGTGCTTTTTACCTGTGCTGTTTCATTGATGTGAAATCAGGTTTAAACATTACTCAAAAAAGCATGTATTTTAATGTTTGTAGTTTCATTTTAACATTTATGTTGTTCTTTTCAAAATTGAAATGTAGAAGTGAATTTACAGATCAACATTTTGTTTTCTTGTAGAAAAGTGCTTTTTACCTGTGCTGTTTCATTGATGTGAAATCATGTTTAAACATTACTCAAAAAAGCATGTATTTTAATATTTGTACTTTCATTTTAACATTTATGTAGTTGTTTTCAAAATTGAAATGTAGAAGTGAATTTACAGATTTACATTTTGCTTTCTTGTGGAAAAGTACTTTTTACAAGTGCTGTTTCATATATGTGAAACCATGTTTAAACATTTCTCAAAAAAGCATGTATTTTAATGTTTGTAGTTTCATTTTAACATTAATGTTATTCTTTTCAAAATTGAATATGTAGAAGTGAATTTATGCATCCTCATTTTGCTTTCTTTTAGAAAAGTACTTTTTACAAGTGCTGTTTCATAGATGTGAAATCATGTTTAAACATTTCTCAAAAAAGCATGTATTTTAATGTTTGTAGTTTCATTTTAACATTTATGTTATTCTTTTCAAATTTGAAATGTAGAAGTGAATTTACAGATTTACATTTTGCTTTCTTGTGGAAAAGTACCTTTTACGTGCTGTTTCATAGATGTGAAACCATGTTTAAACATTTCTCAAAAAAGCATGTATTTTAATGTTTGTAGTTACATTTTAACATTTATGTTGTTCTTTTCAAAATTGAAATGTAGAAGTGAATTTACAGATCTACATTTTGTTTTCTTGTAGAAAAGTGCTTTTTACCTGTGCTGTTTCATTGATGTGAAATCATGTTTAAACATTTCACAAAAAAGCATGTATTTTATTGTTTGTAGTTTCATTTTAACATTTATGTTATTATTTTCAAATTTGAAATGTAGAAGTGAATATACAGATTTACATTTTGCTTTCTTGTGGAAAAGTACTTTTTGCAAGTGCTGTTTCATAGATGTGAAAACATGTTTAAACATTTCTCAAAAAAGCATGTATTTTAATGTTTGTAGTTTCATTTTAACATTTATGTTGTTCTTTTCAAAATTGAAATGTAGAAGTGAATTTACAGATCAACATTTTGTTTTCTTGTAGAAAAGTGCTTTTTACCTGTGCTGTTTCATTGATGTGAAATCAGGTTTAAACATTACTCAAAAAAGCATGTATTTTAATGTTTGTAGTTTCATTTTAACATTTATGTTGTTCTTTTCAAAATTGAAATGTAGAAGTGAATTTACAGATCAACATTTTGTTTTCTTGTAGAAAAGTGCTTTTTACCTGTGCTGTTTCATTGATGTGAAATCATGTTTAAACATTACTCAAAAAAGCATGTATTTTAATATTTGTAGTTTCATTTTAACATTTATGTAGTTGTTTTCAAAATTGAAATGTAGGTGAATTTACAGATTTACATTTTGCTTTCTTGTGGAAAAGTACTTTTTACAAGTGCTGTTTCATAGATGTGAAACCATGTTTAAACATTTCTCAAAAAAGCATGTATTTTAATGTTTGTAGTTTCATTTTAACATTTATGTTGTTCTTTTCAAAATTGAAATGTAGAAGTGAATTTACAGATCTACATTTTGTTTTCTCGTAGAAAAGTGCTTTTTACCTGTGCTGTTTCATTGATGTGAAATCATGTTTAAACATTACTCAAAAAAGCATGTATTTTAATATTTATAGTTTCATTTTAACATTTATGTAGTTGTTTTCAAAATTGAAATGTAGAAGTGAATTTACAGATTTACATTTTGCTTTCTTGTGGAAAAGTACTTTTTACAAGTGCTGTTTCATATATGTGAAACCATGTTTAAACATTTCTCAAAAAAGCATGTATTTTAATGTTTGTAGTTTCATTTTAACATTAATGTTATTCTTTTTTAAATTGAATATGTAGAAGTGAATTTATGCATCCTCATTTTGCTTTCTTTTAGAAAAGTACTTTTTACAAGTGCTGTTTCATAGATGTGAAATCATGTTTAAACATTTCTCAAAAAAGCATGTATTTTAATGTTTGTAGTTTCATTTTAACATTTATGTTATTCTTTTCAAATTTGAAATGTAGAAGTGAATTTACAGATTTACATTTTGCTTTCTTGTGGAAAAGTACTTTTTACGTGCTGTTTCATAGATGTGAAACCATGTTTAAACATTTCTCAAAAAAGCATGTATTTTAATGTTTGTAGTTACATTTTAACATTTATGTTGTTCTTTTCAAAATTGAAATGTAGAAGTGAATTTACAGATCTACATTTTGTTTTCTTGTAGAAAAGTGCTTTTTACCTGTGCTGTTTCATTGATGTGAAATCATGTTTAAACATTTCACAAAAAAGCATGTATTTTATTGTTCGTAGTTTCATTTTAACATTTATGTTATTATTTTCAAATTTGAAATGTAGAAGTGAATATACAGATTTACATTTTGCTTTCTTGTGGAAAAGTACTTTTTGCAAGTGCTGTTTCATAGATGTGAAAACATGTTTAAACATTTCTCAAAAAAGCATGTATTTTAATGTTTGTAGTTTCATTTTAACATTTATGTTGTTCTTTTCAAAATTGAAATGTAGAAGTGAATTTACAGATCTACATTTTGTTTTCTTGTAGAAAAGTGCTTTTTACCTGTGCTGTTTCATTGATGTGAAATCAGGTTTAAACATTACTCAAAAAAGCATGTGTTTTAATGTTTGTAGTTTCATTTTAACATTTATGTTGTTCTTTTCAAAATTGAAATGTAGAAGTGAATTTACAGATCAACATTTTGTTTTCTTGTAGAAAAGTGCTTTTTACCTGTGCTGTTTCATTGATGTGAAATCATGTTTAAACATTACTCAAAAAAGCATGTATTTTAATATTTGTAGTTTCATTTTAACATTTATGTAGTTGTTTTCAAAATTGAAATGTAGGTGAATTTACAGATTTACATTTTGCTTTCTTGTGGAAAAGTACTTTTTACAAGTGCTGTTTCATAGATGTGAAACCATGTTTAAACATTTCTCAAAAAAGCATGTATTTTAATGTTTGTAGTTTCATTTTAACATTTATGTTGTTCTTTTCAAAATTGAAATGTAGAAGTGAATTTACAGATCTACATTTTGTTTTCTTGTAGAAAAGTGCTTTTTACCTGTGCTGTTTCATTGATGCCAAATCATGCTTAAACATTACTCAAAAAAGCATGTATTTTAATGTTTGTAGTTTCATTTTAACATTTATGTTATTCTTTTCAAATTTGAAATGTAGAAGTGAATTTACAGATTTACATTTTGCTTTCTTGTGGAAAAGTACTTTTTACAAGTGCTGTTTCATAGATGTGAAACCATGTTTAAACATTTCTCAAAAAAGCATGTATTTTATTGTTTGTAGTTTCATTTTAACATTTATGTTATTATTTTCAAATTTGAAATGTAGAAGTGAATTTACAGATTTACATTTTGATTTCTTGTGGAAAAGTACTTTTTACAAGTGCTGTTTCATAGATGTGAAACCATGTTTAAACATTTCTCAAAAAAGCATGTATTTTAATGTTTGTAGTTTCATTTTAACATTAATGTTATTCTTTTCAAAATTGAATATGTGGAAGTGAATTTATGCATCCTCATTTTGCTTTCTTTTAGAAAAGTACTTTTTACAAGTGCTGTTTCATAGATGTGAAATCATCTTTAAATATTTCACAAAAAAGCATGTATTTTATTGTTTGTAGTTTCATTTTAACATTTATGTTATTATTTTCAAATTTGAAATGTAGAAGTGAATTTACAGATTTACATTTTGCTTTCTTGTGGAAAAGTACTTTTTACAAGTGCTGTTTCATAGATGTGAAAACATGTTTAAACATTTCTCAAAAAAGCATGTATTTTAATGTTTGTAGTTTCATTTTAACATTTATGTTGTTCTTTTCAAAATTGAAATGTAGAAGTGAATTTACAGATCTACATTTTGTTTTCTTGTAGAAAAGTGCTTTTTACCTGTGCTGTTTCATTGATGTCAAATCATGTTTAAACATTACTCAAAAAAGCATGTATTTTATGTTTGTAGTTTCATTTTAACATTTATGTTATTCTTTTCAAATTTGAAATGTAGAAGTGAATTTACAGATTTACATTTTGCTTTCTTGTGGAAAAGTACTTTTTACAAGTGCTGTTTCATAGATGTGAAACCATGTTTAAACATTTCTCAAAAAAGCATGTATTTTAATGTTTGTAGTTTCATTTTAACATTTATGTTGTTCTTTTCAAAATTGAAATGTAGAAGTGAATTTACAGATCTACATTTTGTTTTCTTGTAGAAAAGTGCTTTTTACCTGTGCTGTTTCATTGATGTGAAATCAGGTTTAAACATTACTCAAAAAAGCATGTATTTTAATGTTTGTAGTTTCATTTTAACATTTATGTTGTTCTTTTCAAAATTGAAATGTAGAAGTGAATTTACAGATCAACATTTTGTTTTCTTGTAGAAAAGTGCTTTTTACCTGTGCTGTTTCATTGATGTGAAATCATGTTTAAACATTACTCAAAAAAGCATGTATTTTAATATTTGTACTTTCATTTTAACATTTATGTAGTTGTTTTCAAAATTGAAATGTAGAAGTGAATTTACAGATTTACATTTTGCTTTCTTGTGGAAAAGTACTTTTTACAAGTGCTGTTTCATATATGTGAAACCATGTTTAAACATTTCTCAAAAAAGCATGTATCTTAATGTTTGTAGTTTCATTTTAACATTAATGTTATTCTTTTCAAAATTGAATATGTAGAAGTGAATTTATGCATCCTCATTTTGCTTTCTTTTAGAAAAGTACTTTTTACAAGTGCTGTTTCATAGATGTGAAATCATGTTTAAACATTTCTCAAAAAAGCATGTATTTTAATGTTTGTAGTTTCATTTTAACATTTATGTTATTCTTTTCAAATTTGAAATGTAGAAGTGAATTTACAGATTTACATTTTGCTTTCTTGTGGAAAAGTACCTTTTACGTGCTGTTTCATAGATGTGAAACCATGTTTAAACATTTCTCAAAAAAGCATGTATTTTAATGTTTGTAGTTACATTTTAACATTTATGTTGTTCTTTTCAAAATTGAAATGTAGAAGTGAATTTACAGATCTACATTTTGTTTTCTTGTAGAAAAGTGCTTTTTACCTGTGCTGTTTCATTGATGTGAAATCATGTTTAAACATTTCACAAAAAAGCATGTATTTTATTGTTTGTAGTTTCATTTTAACATTTATGTTATTATTTTCAAATTTGAAATGTAGAAGTGAATATACAGATTTACATTTTGCTTTCTTGTGGAAAAGTACTTTTTGCAAGTGCTGTTTCATAGATGTGAAAACATGTTTAAACATTTCTCAAAAAAGCATGTATTTTAATGTTTGTAGTTTCATTTTAACATTTATGTTGTTCTTTTCAAAATTGAAATGTAGAAGTGAATTTACAGATCAACATTTTGTTTTCTTGTAGAAAAGTGCTTTTTACCTGTGCTGTTTCATTGATGTGAAATCAGGTTTAAACATTACTCAAAAAAGCATGTATTTTAATGTTTGTAGTTTCATTTTAACATTTATGTTGTTCTTTTCAAAATTGAAATGTAGAAGTGAATTTACAGATCAACATTTTGTTTTCTTGTAGAAAAGTGCTTTTTACCTGTGCTGTTTCATTGATGTGAAATCATGTTTAAACATTACTCAAAAAAGCATGTATTTTAATATTTGTAGTTTCATTTTAACATTTATGTAGTTGTTTTCAAAATTGAAATGTAGGTGAATTTACAGATTTACATTTTGCTTTCTTGTGGAAAAGTACTTTTTACAAGTGCTGTTTCATAGATGTGAAACCATGTTTAAACATTTCTCAAAAAAGCATGTATTTTAATGTTTGTAGTTTCATTTTAACATTTATGTTGTTCTTTTCAAAATTGAAATGTAGAAGTGAATTTACAGATCTACATTTTGTTTTCTCGTAGAAAAGTGCTTTTTACCTGTGCTGTTTCATTGATGTGAAATCATGTTTAAACATTACTCAAAAAAGCATGTATTTTAATATTTATAGTTTCATTTTAACATTTATGTAGTTGTTTTCAAAATTGAAATGTAGAAGTGAATTTACAGATTTACATTTTGCTTTCTTGTGGAAAAGTACTTTTTACAAGTGCTGTTTCATATATGTGAAACCATGTTTAAACATTTCTCAAAAAAGCATGTATTTTAATGTTTGTAGTTTCATTTTAACATTAATGTTATTCTTTTTTAAATTGAATATGTAGAAGTGAATTTATGCATCCTCATTTTGCTTTCTTTTAGAAAAGTACTTTTTACAAGTGCTGTTTCATAGATGTGAAATCATGTTTAAACATTTCTCAAAAAAGCATGTATTTTAATGTTTGTAGTTTCATTTTAACATTTATGTTATTCTTTTCAAATTTGAAATGTAGAAGTGAATTTACAGATTTACATTTTGCTTTCTTGTGGAAAAGTACTTTTTACGTGCTGTTTCATAGATGTGAAACCATGTTTAAACATTTCTCAAAAAAGCATGTATTTTAATGTTTGTAGTTACATTTTAACATTTATGTTGTTCTTTTCAAAATTGAAATGTAGAAGTGAATTTACAGATCTACATTTTGTTTTCTTGTAGAAAAGTGCTTTTTACCTGTGCTGTTTCATTGATGTGAAATCATGTTTAAACATTTCACAAAAAAGCATGTATTTTATTGTTCGTAGTTTCATTTTAACATTTATGTTATTATTTTCAAATTTGAAATGTAGAAGTGAATATACAGATTTACATTTTGCTTTCTTGTGGAAAAGTACTTTTTGCAAGTGCTGTTTCATAGATGTGAAAACATGTTTAAACATTTCTCAAAAAAGCATGTATTTTAATGTTTGTAGTTTCATTTTAACATTTATGTTGTTCTTTTCAAAATTGAAATGTAGAAGTGAATTTACAGATCTACATTTTGTTTTCTTGTAGAAAAGTGCTTTTTACCTGTGCTGTTTCATTGATGTGAAATCAGGTTTAAACATTACTCAAAAAAGCATGTGTTTTAATGTTTGTAGTTTCATTTTAACATTTATGTTGTTCTTTTCAAAATTGAAATGTAGAAGTGAATTTACAGATCAACATTTTGTTTTCTTGTAGAAAAGTGCTTTTTACCTGTGCTGTTTCATTGATGTGAAATCATGTTTAAACATTACTCAAAAAAGCATGTATTTTAATATTTGTAGTTTCATTTTAACATTTATGTAGTTGTTTTCAAAATTGAAATGTAGGTGAATTTACAGATTTACATTTTGCTTTCTTGTGGAAAAGTACTTTTTACAAGTGCTGTTTCATAGATGTGAAACCATGTTTAAACATTTCTCAAAAAAGCATGTATTTTAATGTTTGTAGTTTCATTTTAACATTTATGTTGTTCTTTTCAAAATTGAAATGTAGAAGTGAATTTACAGATCTACATTTTGTTTTCTTGTAGAAAAGTGCTTTTTACCTGTGCTGTTTCATTGATGCCAAATCATGTTTAAACATTACTCAAAAAAGCATGTATTTTATTGTTTGTAGTTTCATTTTAACATTTATGTTATTCTTTTCAAATTTGTAATGTAGAAGTGAATTTACAGATTTACATTTTGCTTTCTTGTGGAAAAGTACTTTTTACAAGTGCTGTTTCATAGATGTGAAACCATGTTTAAACATTTTTTCAAAAAAGCATGTATTTTAATGTTTGTAGTTTCATTTTAACATTTATGTTATTCTTTTCAAAATTGAAATGTAGAACTGAATTTACAGATTTACATTTTGCTTTCATGTGGAAAAGTACTTTTTACAAGTGCTGTTTCATAGATGTGAAACCATGTTTAAACATTTCTCAAAAAAGCATGTATTTTAACGTTTGTAGTTTCATTTTAACATTTATGTTGTTCTTTTCAAAATTGAAATGTAGAAGTGAATTTACAGATCTACATTTTGTTTTCTTGTAGAAAAGTGCTTTTTACCTGTGCTGTTTCATTGATGTCAAATCATGTTTAAACATTACTCAAAAAAGCATGTATATTATTGTTTGTAGTTTCATTTTAACATTTATGTTATTCTTTTCAAATTTGAAATGTAGAAGTGAATTTACAGATTTACATTTTGCTTTCTTGTGGAAAAGTACTTTTTACAAGTGCTGTTTCATAGATGTGAAACCATGTTTAAACATTTCTCAAAAAAGCATGTATTTTAATGTTTGTAGTTTCATTTTAACATTAATGTTATTCTTTTCAAAATTGAATATGTGGAAGTGAATTTATGCATCCTCATTTTGCTTTCTTTTAGAAAAGTACTTTTTACAAGTGCTGTTTCATAGATGTGAAATCATCTTTAAATATTTCACAAAAAAGCATGTATTTTATTGTTTGTAGTTTCATTTTAACATTTATGTTTTTATTTTCAAATTTGAAATGTAGAAGTGAATTTACAGATTTACATTTTGCTTTCTTGTGGAAAAGTACTTTTTACAAGTGCTGTTTCATAGATGTGAAAACATGTTTAAACATTTCTCAAAAAAGCATGTATTTTAATGTTTGTAGTTTCATTTTAACATTTATGTTGTTCTTTTCAAAATTGAAATGTAGAAGTGAATTTACAGATCTACATTTTGTTTTCTTGTAGAAAAGTGCTTTTTACCTGTGCTGTTTCATTGATGTCAAATCATTTTTAAACATTACTCAAAAAAGCATGTATTTTATGTTTGTAGTTTCATTTTAACATTTATGTTATTCTTTTCAAATTTGAAATGTAGAAGTGAATTTACAGATTTATATTTTGCTTTCTTGTGGAAAAGTACTTTTTACAAGTGCTGTTTCATAGATGTGAAACCATGTTTAAACATTTCTCAAAAAAGCATGTATTTTAATGTTTGTAGTTTCATTTTAACATTTATGTTGTTCTTTTCAAAATTGAAATGTAGAAGTGAATTTACAGATCTACATTTTGTTTTCTTGTAGAAAAGTGCTTTTTACCTGTGCTGTTTCATTGATGTGAAATCAGGTTTAAACATTACTCAAAAAAGCATGTATTTTAATGTTTGTAGTTTCATTTTAACATTTATGTTGTTCTTTTCAAAATTGAAATGTAGAAGTGAATTTACAGATCAACATTTTGTTTTCTTGTAGAAAAGTGCTTTTTACCTGTGCTGTTTCATTGATGTGAAATCATGTTTAAACATTTCTCAAAAAAGCATGTATTTTAATGTTTGTAGTTTCATTTTAACATTTATGTTGTTCTTTTCAAAATTGAAATGTAGAAGTGAATTTACAGATCTACATTTTGTTTTCTTGTAGAAAAGTGCTTTTTACCTGTGCTGTTTCATTGATGTCAAATCATGTTTAAACATTACTCAAAAAAGCATGTATTTTAATGTTTGTAGTTTCATTTTAACATTTATGTTGTTCTTTTCAAAATTGAAATGTAGAAGTGAATTTACAGATCAACATTTTGTTTTCTTGTAGAAAAGTGCTTTTTACCTGTGCTGTTTCATTGATGTGAAATCATGTTTAAACATTACTCAAAAAAGCATGTATTTTAATATTTGTAGTTTCATTTTAACATTTATGTTATTCTTTTCAAATTTGAAATGTAGAAGTGAATTTACAGATTTACATTTTGCTTTCTTGTGGAAAAGTACTTTTTACAAGTGCTGTTTCATAGATGTGAAAACATGTTTAAACATTTCTCAAAAAAGCATGTATTTTAATGTTTGTAGTTTCATTTTAACATTTATGTTGTTCTTTTCAAAATTGAAATGTAGAAGTGAATTTACAGATCTACATTTTGTTTTCTTGTAGAAAAGTGCTTTTTACCTGTGCTGTTTCATTGATGTCAAATCATTTTTAAACATTACTCAAAAAAGCATGTATTTTAATATTTGTAGTTTCATTTTAACATTTATGTTATTCTTTTCAAATTTGAAATGTAGAAGTGAATTTACAGATTTACATTTTGCTTTCTTGTGGAAAAGTACTTTTTACAAGTGCTGTTTCATAGATGTGAAACCATGTTTAAACATTTCTCAAAAAAGCATGTATTTTAATGTTTGTAGTTTCATTTTAACATTTATGTTGTTCTTTTCAAAATTGAAATGTAGAAGTGAATTTACTGATCTACATTTTGTTTTCTTGTAGAAAAGTGCTTTTTACCTGTGCTGTTTCATTGATGCCAAATCATGTTTAAACATTACTCAAAAAAGCATGTATTTTAATGTTTGTAGTTTCATTTTAACATTTATGTTATTCTTTTCAAATTTGAAATGTAGAAGTGAATTTAC
This sequence comes from Narcine bancroftii, assembly GCF_036971445.1. Taxonomy (NCBI): domain Eukaryota; kingdom Metazoa; phylum Chordata; class Chondrichthyes; order Torpediniformes; family Narcinidae; genus Narcine; species Narcine bancroftii. Next base: position 3,756,063 of record NW_027211800.1, on the reverse strand, counting down.
AGATTTACATTTTGCTTTCTTGTGGAAAAGTACTTTTTACAAGTGCTGTTTCATAGATGTGAAACCATGTTTAAACATTTCTCAAAAAAGCATGTATTTTAATGTTTGTAGTTTCATTTTAACATTAATGTTATTCTTTTCAAAATTGAATATGTGGAAGTGAATTTATGCATCCTCATTTTGCTTTCTTTTAGAAAAGTACTTTTTACAAGTGCTGTTTCATAGATGTGAAATCATCTTTAAATATTTCACAAAAAAGCATGTATTTTATTGTTTGTAGTTTCATTTTAATATTTATGTTATTATTTTCAAATTTGAAATGTAGAAGTGAATTTACAGATTTACATTTTGCTTTCTTGTGGAAAAGTACTTTTTACAAGTGCTGTTTCATAGATGTGAAAACATGTTTAAACATTTCTCAAAAAAGCATGTATTTTAATGTTTGTAGTTTCATTTTAACATTTATGTTGTTCTTTTCAAAATTGAAATGTAGAAGTGAATTTACAGATCTACATTTTGTTTTCTTGTAGAAAAGTGCTTTTTACCTGTGCTGTTTCATTGATGTCAAATCATGTTTAAACATTACTCAAAAAAGCATGTATTTTATGTTTGTAGTTTCATTTTAACATTTATGTTATTCTTTTCAAATTTGAAATGTAGAAGTGAATTTACAGATTTACATTTTGCTTTCTTGTGGAAAAGTACTTTTTACAAGTGCTGTTTCATAGATGTGAAACCATGTTTAAACATTTCTCAAAAAAGCATGTATTTTAATGTTTGTAGTTTCATTTTAACATTAATGTTATTCTTTTCAAAATTGAATATGTGGAAGTGAATTTATGCATCCTCATTTTGCTTTCTTTTAGAAAAGTACTTTTTACAAGTGCTGTTTCATAGATGTGAAATCATCTTTAAATATTTCACAAAAAAGCATGTATTTTATTGTTTGTAGTTTCATTTTAATATTTATGTTATTATTTTCAAATTTGAAATGTAGAAGTGAATTTACAGATTTACATTTTGCTTTCTTGTGGAAAAGTACTTTTTACAAGTGCTGTTTCATAGATGTGAAAACATGTTTAAACATTTCTCAAAAAAGCATGTATTTTAATGTTTGTAGTTTCATTTTAACATTTATGTTGTTCTTTTCAAAATTGAAATGTAGAAGTGAATTTACAGATCTACATTTTGTTTTCTTGTAGAAAAGTGCTTTTTACCTGTGCTGTTTCATTGATGTCAAATCATGTTTAAACATTACTCAAAAAAGCATGTATTTTATGTTTGTAGTTTCATTTTAACATTTATGTTATTCTTTTCAAATTTGAAATGTAGAAGTGAATTTACAGATTTACATTTTGCTTTCTTGTGGAAAAGTACTTTTTACAAGTGCTGTTTCATAGATGTGAAACCATGTTTAAACATTTCTCAAAAAAGCATGTATTTTAATGTTTGTAGTTTCATTTTAACATTTATGTTGTTCTTTTCAAAATTGAAATGTAGAAGTGAATTTACAGATCTACATTTTGTTTTCTTGTAGAAAAGTGCTTTTTACCTGTGCTGTTTCATTGATGTGAAATCATGTTTAAACATTTCACAAAAAAGCATGTATTTTATTGTTTGTAGTTTCATTTTAACATTTATGTTATTATTTTCAAATTTGAAATGTAGAAGTGAATATACAGATTTACATTTTGTTTTCTTGTAGAAAAGTGCTTTTTACCTGTGCTGTTTCATTGATGTGAAATCAGGTTTAAACATTACTCAAAAAAGCATGTGTTTTAATGTTTGTAGTTTCATTTTAACATTTATGTTGTTCTTTTCAAAATTGAAATGTAGAAGTGAATTTACAGATCAACATTTTGTTTTCTTGTAGAAAAGTGCTTTTTACCTGTGCTGTTTCATTGATGTGAAATCATGTTTAAACATTACTCAAAAAAGCATGTATTTTAATATTTGTAGTTTCATTTTAACATTTATGTAGTTGTTTTCAAAATTGAAATGTAGGTGAATTTACAGATTTACATTTTGCTTTCTTGTGGAAAAGTACTTTTTACAAGTGCTGTTTCATAGATGTGAAACCATGTTTAAACATTTCTCAAAAAAGCATGTATTTTAATGTTTGTAGTTTCATTTTAACATTTATGTTGTTCTTTTCAAAATTGAAATGTAGAAGTGAATTTACAGATCTACATTTTGTTTTCTTGTAGAAAAGTGCTTTTTACCTGTGCTGTTTCATTGATGCCAAATCATGCTTAAACATTACTCAAAAAAGCATGTATTTTAATATTTGTAGTTTCATTTTAACATTTATGTTATTCTTTTCAAATTTGAAATGTAGAAGTGAATTTACAGATTTACATTTTGCTTTCTTGTGGAAAAGTACTTTTTACCAGTGCTGTTTCATAGATGTGAAACCATGTTTAAACATTTCTCAAAAAAGCATGTATTTTATTGTTTGTAGTTTCATTTTAACATTTATGTTATTATTTTCAAATTTGAAATGTAGAAGTGAATTTACAGATTTACATTTTGCTTTCTTGTGGAAAAGTACTTTTTACAAGTGCTGTTTCATAGATGTGAAACCATGTTTAAACATTTCTCAAAAAAGCATGTATTTTAATGTTTGTAGTTTCATTTTAACATTAATGTTATTCTTTTCAAAATTGAATATGTGGAAGTGAATTTATGCATCCTCATTTTGCTTTCTTTTAGAAAAGTACTTTTTACAAGTGCTGTTTCATAGATGTGAAATCATCTTTAAATATTTCACAAAAAAGCATGTATTTTATTGTTTGTAGTTTCATTTTAACATTTATGTTATTATTTTCAAATTTGAAATGTAGAAGTGAATTTACAGATTTACATTTTGCTTTCTTGTGGAAAAGTACTTTTTACAAGTGCTGTTTCATAGATGTGAAAACATGTTTAAACATTTCTCAAAAAAGCATGTATTTTAATGTTTGTAGTTTCATTTTAACATTTATGTTGTTCTTTTCAAAATTGAAATGTAGAAGTGAATTTACAGATCTACATTTTGTTTTCTTGTAGAAAAGTGCTTTTTACCTGTGCTGTTTCATTGATGTCAAATCATGTTTAAACATTACTCAAAAAAGCATGTATTTTATGTTTGTAGTTTCATTTTAACATTTATGTTATTCTTTTCAAATTTGAAATGTAGAAGTGAATTTACAGATTTACATTTTGCTTTCTTGTGGAAAAGTACTTTTTACAAGTGCTGTTTCATAGATGTGAAACCATGTTTAAACATTTCTCAAAAAAGCATGTATTTTAATGTTTGTAGTTTCATTTTAACATTTATGTTGTTCTTTTCAAAATTGAAATGTAGAAGTGAATTTACAGATCTACATTTTGTTTTCTTGTAGAAAAGTGCTTTTTACCTGTGCTGTTTCATTGATGTGAAATCAGGTTTAAACATTACTCAAAAAAGCATGTATTTTAATGTTTGTAGTTTCATTTTAACATTTATGTTGTTCTTTTCAAAATTGAAATGTAGAAGTGAATTTACAGATCAACATTTTGTTTTCTTGTAGAAAAGTGCTTTTTACCTGTGCTGTTTCATTGATGTGAAATCATGTTTAAACATTACTCAAAAAAGCATGTATTTTAATATTTGTAGTTTCATTTTAACATTTATGTTATTCTTTTCAAATTTGAAATGTAGAAGTGAATTTACAGATTTACATTTTGCTTTCTTGTGGAAAAGTACCTTTTACGTGCTGTTTCATAGATGTGAAACCATGTTTAAACATTTCTCAAAAAAGCATGTATTTTAATGTTTGTAGTTACATTTTAACATTTATGTTGTTCTTTTCAAAATTGAAATGTAGAAGTGAATTTACAGATCTACATTTTGTTTTCTTGTAGAAAAGTGCTTTTTACCTGTGCTGTTTCATTGATGTGAAATCATGTTTAAACATTTCACAAAAAAGCATGTATTTTATTGTTTGTAGTTTCATTTTAACATTTATGTTATTATTTTCAAATTTGAAATGTAGAAGTGAATATACAGATTTACATTTTGCTTTCTTGTGGAAAAGTACTTTTTGCAAGTGCTGTTTCATAGATGTGAAAACATGTTTAAACATTTCTCAAAAAAGCATGTATTTTCATGTTTGTAGTTTCATTTTAACATTTATGTTGTTCTTTTCAAAATTGAAATGTAGAAGTGAATTTACAGATCAACATTTTGTTTTCTTGTAGAAAAGTGCTTTTTACCTGTGCTGTTTCATTGATGTGAAATCAGGTTTAAACATTACTCAAAAAAGCATGTATTTTAATGTTTGTAGTTTCATTTTAACATTTATGTTGTTCTTTTCAAAATTGAAATGTAGAAGTGAATTTACAGATCAACATTTTGTTTTCTTGTAGAAAAGTGCTTTTTACCTGTGCAGTTTCATTGATGTGAAATCATGTTTAAACATTACTCAAAAAAGCATGTATTTTAATATTTGTAGTTTCATTTTAACATTTATGTAGTTGTTTTCAAAATTGAAATGTAGGTGAATTTACAGATTTACATTTTGCTTTCTTGTGGAAAAGTACTTTTTACAAGTGCTGTTTCATAGATGTGAAACCATGTTTAAACATTTCTCAAAAAAGCATGTATTTTAATGTTTGTAGTTTCATTTTAACATTAATGTTATTCTTTTCAAAATTGAATATGTGGAAGTGAATTTATGCATCCTCATTTTGCTTTCTTTTAGAAAAGTACTTTTTACTAGTGCTGTTTCATAGATGTGAAATCATCTTTAAATATTTCACAAAAAAGCATGTATTTTATTGTTTGTAGTTTCATTTTAACATTTATGTTATTATTTTCAAATTTGAAATGTAGAAGTGAATTTACAGATTTACATTTTGCTTTCTTGTGGAAAAGTACTTTTTACAAGTGCTGTTTCATAGATGTGAAAACATGTTTAAACATTTCTCAAAAAAGCATGTATTTTAATGTTTGTAGTTTCATTTTAACATTTATGTTGTTCTTTTCAAAATTGAAATGTAGAAGTGAATTTACAGATCTACATTTTGTTTTCTTGTAGAAAAGTGCTTTTTACCTGTGCTGTTTCATTGATGTCAAATCATTTTTAAACATTACTCAAAAAAGCATGTATTTTAATATTTGTAGTTTCATTTTAACATTTATGTTATTCTTTTCAAATTTGAAATGTAGAAGTGAATTTACAGATTTACATTTTGCTTTCTTGTGGAAAAGTACTTTTTACAAGTGCTGTTTCATAGATGTGAAACCATGTTTAAACATTTCTCAAAAAAGCATGTATTTTAATGTTTGTAGTTTCATTTTAACATTAATGTTATTCTTTTCAAAATTGAATATGTGGAAGTGAATTTATGCATCCTCATTTTGCTTTCTTTTAGAAAAGTACTTTTTACAAGTGCTGTTTCATAGATGTGAAATCATCTTTAAATATTTCACAAAAAAGCATGTATTTTATTGTTTGTAGTTTCATTTTAATATTTATGTTATTATTTTCAAATTTGAAATGTAGAAGTGAATTTACAGATTTACATTTTGCTTTCTTGTGGAAAAGTACTTTTTACAAGTGCTGTTTCATAGATGTGAAAACATGTTTAAACATTTCTCAAAAAAGCATGTATTTTAATGTTTGTAGTTTCATTTTAACATTTATGTTGTTCTTTTCAAAATTGAAATGTAGAAGTGAATTTACAGATCTACATTTTGTTTTCTTGTAGAAAAGTGCTTTTTACCTGTGCTGTTTCATTGATGTCAAATCATGTTTAAACATTACTCAAAAAAGCATGTATTTTATGTTTGTAGTTTCATTTTAACATTTATGTTATTCTTTTCAAATTTGAAATGTAGAAGTGAATTTACAGATTTACATTTTGCTTTCTTGTGGAAAAGTACTTTTTACAAGTGCTGTTTCATAGATGTGAAACCATGTTTAAACATTTCTCAAAAAAGCATGTATTTTAATGTTTGTAGTTTCATTTTAACATTAATGTTATTCTTTTCAAAATTGAATATGTGGAAGTGAATTTATGCATCCTCATTTTGCTTTCTTTTAGAAAAGTACTTTTTACAAGTGCTGTTTCATAGATGTGAAATCATCTTTAAATATTTCACAAAAAAGCATGTATTTTATTGTTTGTAGTTTCATTTTAATATTTATGTTATTATTTTCAAATTTGAAATGTAGAAGTGAATTTACAGATTTACATTTTGCTTTCTTGTGGAAAAGTACTTTTTACAAGTGCTGTTTCATAGATGTGAAAACATGTTTAAACATTTCTCAAAAAAGCATGTATTTTAATGTTTGTAGTTTCATTTTAACATTTATGTTGTTCTTTTCAAAATTGAAATGTAGAAGTGAATTTACAGATCTACATTTTGTTTTCTTGTAGAAAAGTGCTTTTTACCTGTGCTGTTTCATTGATGTCAAATCATGTTTAAACATTACTCAAAAAAGCATGTATTTTATGTTTGTAGTTTCATTTTAACATTTATGTTATTCTTTTCAAATTTGAAATGTAGAAGTGAATTTACAGATTTACATTTTGCTTTCTTGTGGAAAAGTACTTTTTACAAGTGCTGTTTCATAGATGTGAAACCATGTTTAAACATTTCTCAAAAAAGCATGTATTTTAATGTTTGTAGTTTCATTTTAACATTTATGTTGTTCTTTTCAAAATTGAAATGTAGAAGTGAATTTACAGATATACATTTTGTTTTCTTGTAGAAAAGTGCTTTTTACCTGTGCTGTTTCATTGATGTGAAATCATGTTTAAACATTTCACAAAAAAGCATGTATTTTATTGTTTGTAGTTTCATTTTAACATTTATGTTATTATTTTCAAATTTGAAATGTAGAAGTGAATATACAGATTTACATTTTGTTTTCTTGTAGAAAAGTGCTTTTTACCTGTGCTGTTTCATTGATGTGAAATCAGGTTTAAACATTACTCAAAAAAGCATGTGTTTTAATGTTTGTAGTTTCATTTTAACATTTATGTTGTTCTTTTCAAAATTGAAATGTAGAAGTGAATTTACAGATCAACATTTTGTTTTCTTGTAGAAAAGTGCTTTTTACCTGTGCTGTTTCATTGATGTGAAATCATGTTTAAACATTACTCAAAAAAGCATGTATTTTAATATTTGTAGTTTCATTTTAACATTTATGTAGTTGTTTTCAAAATTGAAATGTAGGTGAATTTACAGATTTACATTTTGCTTTCTTGTGGAAAAGTACTTTTTACAAGTGCTGTTTCATAGATGTGAAACCATGTTTAAACATTTCTCAAAAAAGCATGTATTTTAATGTTTGTAGTTTCATTTTAACATTTATGTTGTTCTTTTCAAAATTGAAATGTAGAAGTGAATTTACAGATCTACATTTTGTTTTCTTGTAGAAAAGTGCTTTTTACCTGTGCTGTTTCATTGATGCCAAATCATGCTTAAACATTACTCAAAAAAGCATGTATTTTAATATTTGTAGTTTCATTTTAACATTTATGTTATTCTTTTCAAATTTGAAATGTAGAAGTGAATTTACAGATTTACATTTTGCTTTCTTGTGGAAAAGTACTTTTTACAAGTGCTGTTTCATAGATGTGAAACCATGTTTAAACATTTCTCAAAAAAGCATGTATTTTATTGTTTGTAGTTTCATTTTAACATTTATGTTATTATTTTCAAATTTGAAATGTAGAAGTGAATTTACAGATTTACATTTTGCTTTCTTGTGGAAAAGTACTTTTTACAAGTGCTGTTTCATAGATGTGAAACCATGTTTAAACATTTCTCAAAAAAGCATGTATTTTAATGTTTGTAGTTTCATTTTAACATTAATGTTATTCTTTTCAAAATTGAATATGTGGAAGTGAATTTATGCATCCTCATTTTGCTTTCTTTTAGAAAAGTACTTTTTACAAGTGCTGTTTCATAGATGTGAAATCATCTTTAAATATTTCACAAAAAAGCATGTATTTTATTGTTTGTAGTTTCATTTTAACATTTATGTTATTATTTTCAAATTTGAAATGTAGAAGTGAATTTACAGATTTACATTTTGCTTTCTTGTGGAAAAGTACTTTTTACAAGTGCTGTTTCATAGATGTGAAAACATGTTTAAACATTTCTCAAAAAAGCATGTATTTTAATGTTTGTAGTTTCATTTTAACATTTATGTTGTTCTTTTCAAAATTGAAATGTAGAAGTGAATTTACAGATCTACATTTTGTTTTCTTGTAGAAAAGTGCTTTTTACCTGTGCTGTTTCATTGATGTCAAATCATGTTTAAACATTACTCAAAAAAGCATGTATTTTATGTTTGTAGTTTCATTTTAACATTTATGTTATTCTTTTCAAATTTGAAATGTAGAAGTGAATTTACAGATTTACATTTTGCTTTCTTGTGGAAAAGTACTTTTTACAAGTGCTGTTTCATAGATGTGAAACCATGTTTAAACATTTCTCAAAAAAGCATGTATTTTAATGTTTGTAGTTTCATTTTAACATTTATGTTGTTCTTTTCAAAATTGAAATGTAGAAGTGAATTTACAGATCTACATTTTGTTTTCTTGTAGAAAAGTGCTTTTTACCTGTGCTGTTTCATTGATGTGAAATCAGGTTTAAACATTACTCAAAAAAGCATGTATTTTAATGTTTGTAGTTTCATTTTAACATTTATGTTGTTCTTTTCAAAATTGAAATGTAGAAGTGAATTTACAGATCAACATTTTGTTTTCTTGTAGAAAAGTGCTTTTTACCTGTGCTGTTTCATTGATGTGAAATCATGTTTAAACATTACTCAAAAAAGCATGTATTTTAATATTTGTAGTTTCATTTTAACATTTATGTTATTCTTTTCAAATTTGAAATGTAGAAGTGAATTTACAGATTTACATTTTGCTTTCTTGTGGAAAAGTACCTTTTACGTGCTGTTTCATAGATGTGAAACCATGTTTAAACATTTCTCAAAAAAGCATGTATTTTAATGTTTGTAGTTACATTTTAACATTTATGTTGTTCTTTTCAAAATTGAAATGTAGAAGTGAATTTACAGATCTACATTTTGTTTTCTTGTAGAAAAGTGCTTTTTACCTGTGCTGTTTCATTGATGTGAAATCATGTTTAAACATTTCACAAAAAAGCATGTATTTTATTGTTTGTAGTTTCATTTTAACATTTATGTTATTATTTTCAAATTTGAAATGTAGAAGTGAATATACAGATTTACATTTTGCTTTCTTGTGGAAAAGTACTTTTTGCAAGTGCTGTTTCATAGATGTGAAAACATGTTTAAACATTTCTCAAAAAAGCATGTATTTTCATGTTTGTAGTTTCATTTTAACATTTATGTTGTTCTTTTCAAAATTGAAATGTAGAAGTGAATTTACAGATCAACATTTTGTTTTCTTGTAGAAAAGTGCTTTTTACCTGTGCTGTTTCATTGATGTGAAATCAGGTTTAAACATTACTCAAAAAAGCATGTATTTTAATGTTTGTAGTTTCATTTTAACATTTATGTTGTTCTTTTCAAAATTGAAATGTAGAAGTGAATTTACAGATCAACATTTTGTTTTCTTGTAGAAAAGTGCTTTTTACCTGTGCAGTTTCATTGATGTGAAATCATGTTTAAACATTACTCAAAAAAGCATGTATTTTAATATTTGTAGTTTCATTTTAACATTTATGTAGTTGTTTTCAAAATTGAAATGTAGGTGAATTTACAGATTTACATTTTGCTTTCTTGTGGAAAAGTACTTTTTACAAGTGCTGTTTCATAGATGTGAAACCATGTTTAAACATTTCTCAAAAAAGCATGTATTTTAATGTTTGTAGTTTCATTTTAACATTAATGTTATTCTTTTCAAAATTGAATATGTGGAAGTGAATTTATGCATCCTCATTTTGCTTTCTTTTAGAAAAGTACTTTTTACTAGTGCTGTTTCATAGATGTGAAATCATCTTTAAATATTTCACAAAAAAGCATGTATTTTATTGTTTGTAGTTTCATTTTAACATTTATGTTATTATTTTCAAATTTGAAATGTAGAAGTGAATTTACAGATTTACATTTTGCTTTCTTGTGGAAAAGTACTTTTTACAAGTGCTGTTTCATAGATGTGAAAACATGTTTAAACATTTCTCAAAAAAGCATGTATTTTAATGTTTGTAGTTTCATTTTAACATTTATGTTGTTCTTTTCAAAATTGAAATGTAGAAGTGAATTTACAGATCTACATTTTGTTTTCTTGTAGAAAAGTGCTTTTTACCTGTGCTGTTTCATTGATGTCAAATCATTTTTAAACATTACTCAAAAAAGCATGTATTTTAATATTTGTAGTTTCATTTTAACATTTATGTTATTCTTTTCAAATTTGAAATGTAGAAGTGAATTTACAGATTTACATTTTGCTTTCTTGTGGAAAAGTACTTTTTACAAGTGCTGTTTCATAGATGTGAAACCATGTTTAAACATTTCTCAAAAAAGCATGTATTTTAATGTTTGTAGTTTCATTTTAACATTAATGTTATTCTTTTCAAAATTGAATATGTGGAAGTGAATTTATGCATCCTCATTTTGCTTTCTTTTAGAAAAGTACTTTTTACAAGTGCTGTTTCATAGATGTGAAATCATCTTTAAATATTTCACAAAAAAGCATGTATTTTATTGTTTGTAGTTTCATTTTAACATTTATGTTGTTCTTTTCAAAATTGAAATGTAGAAGTGAATTTACAGATCAACATTTTGTTTTCTTGTAGAAAAGTGCTTTTTACCTGTGCTGTTTCATTGATGTGAAATCATGTTTAAACATTACTCAAAAAAGCATGTATTTTAATATTTGTAGTTTCATTTTAACATTTATGTAGTTGTTTTCAAAATTGAAATGTAGGTGAATTTACAGATTTACATTTTGCTTTCTTGTGGAAAAGTACTTTTTACAAGTGCTGTTTCATAGATGTGAAACCATGTTTAAACATTTCTCAAAAAAGCATGTATTTTAATGTTTGTAGTTTCATTTTAACATTTATGTTGTTCTTTTCAAAATGAAATGAGAAGTAAATTTACAGATCTACATTTTGTTTTCTTGTAGAAAAGTGCTTTTTACATGTGCTGTTTCATTGATGTGAAATCATGTTTAAATATTTCACAAAAAAGCATGTATTTTATTGTTTGTAGTTTCATTTTAACATTAATGTTATTATTTTCAAATTTGAATTGTAGAAGTGAATTTACAGATTTACATTTTGCTTTCTTGTGGAAAAGTACTTTTTAGAAGTGCTGTTTCATAGATGTGAAACCATGTTTAAACATTTCTCAAAAAAGCATGTATTTTAATGTTTGTAGTTTCATTTTAACATTTATGTTGTTCTTTTCAAAATTGTAATGTAGAAGTGAATTTACAGATCTAAATTTTGTTTTCTTGTAGAAAAGTGCTTTTTACCTGTGCTGTTTCATTGATGTGAAATCATGTTTAAACATTACTCAAAAAAGCATGTATTTTAATATTTATAGTTTCATTTTAACATTTATGTAGTTGTTTTCAAAATTGAAATGTAGAAGTGAATTTACAGATTTACATTTTGCTTTCTTGTGGAAAAGTACTTTTTACAAGTGCTGTTTCATATATGTGAAACCATGTTTAAACATTTCTCAAAAAAGCATGTATTTTAATGTTTGTAGTTTCATTTTAACATTTATGTTATTCTTTTCAAATTTGAAATGTAGAAGTGAATTTACAGATTTACATTTTGCTTTCTTGTGGAAAAGTACCTTTTACGTGCTGTTTCATAGATGTGAAACCATGTTTAAACATTTCTCAAAAAAGCATGTATTTTAATGTTTGTAGTTACATTTTAACATTTATGTTGTTCTTTTCAAAATTGAAATGTAGAAGTGAATTTACAGATCTACATTTTGTTTTCTTGTAGAAAAGTGCTTTTTACCTGTGCTGTTTCATTGATGTGAAATCATGTTTAAACATTTCACAAAAAAGCATGTATTTTATTGTTTGTAGTTTCATTTTAACATTTATGTTATTATTTTCAAATTTGAAATGTAGAAGTGAATATGCAGATTTACATTTTGCTTTCTTGTGGAAAAGTACTTTTTGCAAGTGCTGTTTCATAGATGTGAAAACATGTTTAAACATTTCTCAAAAAAGCATGTATTTTAATGTTTGTAGTTTCATTTTAACATTTATGTTGTTCTTTTCAAAATTGAAATGTAGAAGTGAATTTACAGATCAACATTTTGTTTTCTTGTAGAAAAGTGCTTTTTACCTGTGCTGTTTCATTGATGTGAAATCAGGTTTAAACATTACTCAAAAAAGCATGTATTTTAATGTTTGTAGTTTCATTTTAACATTTATGTTGTTCTTTTCAAAATTGAAATGTAGAAGTGAATTTACAGATCAACATTTTGTTTTCTTGTAGAAAAGTGCTTTTTACCTGTGCTGTTTCATTGATGTGAAATCATGTTTAAACATTACTCAAAAAAGCATGTATTTTAATATTTGTAGTTTCATTTTAACATTTATGTAGTTGTTTTCAAAATTGAAATGTAGGTGAATTTACAGATTTACATTTTGCTTTCTTGTGGAAAAGTACTTTTTACAAGTGCTGTTTCATAGATGTGAAACCATGTTTAAACATTTCTCAAAAAAGCATGTATTTTAATGTTTGTAGTTTCATTTTAACATTTATGTTGTTCTTTTCAAAATGAAATGAGAAGTAAATTTACAGATCTACATTTTGTTTTCTTGTAGAAAAGTGCTTTTTACATGTGCTGTTTCATTGATGTGAAATCATGTTTAAATATTTCACAAAAAAGCATGTATTTTATTGTTTGTAGTTTCATTTTAACATTAATGTTATTATTTTCAAATTTGAATTGTAGAAGTGAATTTACAGATTTACATTTTGCTTTCTTGTGGAAAAGTACTTTTTAGAAGTGCTGTTTCATAGATGTGAAACCATGTTTAAACATTTCTCAAAAAAGCATGTATTTTAATGTTTGTAGTTTCATTTTAACATTTATGTTGTTCTTTTCAAAATTGTAATGTAGAAGTGAATTTACAGATCTAAATTTTGTTTTCTTGTAGAAAAGTGCTTTTTACCTGTGCTGTTTCATTGATGTGAAATCATGTTTAAACATTACTCAAAAAAGCATGTATTTTAATATTTATAGTTTCATTTTAACATTTATGTAGTTGTTTTCAAAATTGAAATGTAGAAGTGAATTTACAGATTTACATTTTGCTTTCTTGTGGAAAAGTACTTTTTACAAGTGCTGTTTCATATATGTGAAACCATGTTTAAACATTTCTCAAAAAAGCATGTATTTTAATGTTTGTAGTTTCATTTTAACATTAATGTTATTCTTTTTTAAATTGAATATGTAGAAGTGAATTTATGCATCCTCATTTTGCTTTCTTTTAGAAAAGTACTTTTTACAAGTGCTGTTTCATATATGTGAAACCATGTTTAAACATTTCTCAAAAAAGCATGTATTTTAATGTTTGTAGTTTCATTTTAACATTTATGTTATTCTTTTCAAATTTGAAATGTAGAAGTGAATTTACAGATTTACATTTTGCTTTCTTGTGGAAAAGTACCTTTTACGTGCTGTTTCATAGATGTGAAACCATGTTTAAACATTTCTCAAAAAAGCATGTATTTTAATGTTTGTAGTTACATTTTAACATTTATGTTGTTCTTTTCAAAATTGAAATGTAGAAGTGAATTTACAGATCTACATTTTGTTTTCTTGTAGAAAAGTGCTTTTTACCTGTGCTGTTTCATTGATGTGAAATCATGTTTAAACATTTCACAAAAAAGCATGTATTTTATTGTTTGTAGTTTCATTTTAACATTTATGTTATTATTTTCAAATTTGAAATGTAGAGGTGAATATACAGATTTACATTTTGCTTTCTTGTGGAAAAGTACTTTTTGCAAGTGCTGTTTCATAGATGTGAAAACATGTTTAAACATTTCTCAAAAAAGCATGTATTTTAATGTTTGTAGTTTCATTTTAACATTTATGTTGTTCTTTTCAAAATTGAAATGTAGAAGTGAATTTACAGATCTACATTTTGTTTTCTTGTAGAAAAGTGCTTTTTACCTGTGCTGTTTCATTGATGTGAAATCAGGTTTAAACATTACTCAAAAAAGCATGTGTTTTAATGTTTGTAGTTTCATTTTAACATTTATGTTGTTCTTTTCAAAATTGAAATGTAGAAGTGAATTTACAGATCAACATTTTGTTTTCTTGTAGAAAAGTGCTTTTTACCTGTGCTGTTTCATTGATGTGAAATCATGTTTAAACATTACTCAAAAAAGCATGTATTTTAATATTTGTAGTTTCATTTTAACATTTATGTTATTCTTTTCAAATTTGTAATGTAGAAGTGAATTTACAGATTTACATTTTGCTTTCTTGTGGAAAAGTACTTTTTACAAGTGCTGTTTCATAGATGTGAAACCATGTTTAAACATTTTTTCAAAAAAGCATGTATTTTAATGTTTGTAGTTTCATTTTAACATTTATGTTATTCTTTTCAAAATTGAAATGTTAGAAGTGAATTTACGCATCCTCATTTTGCTTTCTTTTAGAAAAGTACTTTTCACAAGTGCTGTTTCATTGATGTGAAATCATGTTTAAATATATCACAAAAAAGCATGTATTTTATTGTTTGTAGTTTCATTTTAACATTTATGTTATTATTTTCAAATTTGAAATGTAGAACTGAATTTACAGATTTACATTTTGCTTTCATGTGGAAAAGTACTTTTTACAAGTGCTGTTTCATAGATGTGAAACCATGTTTAAACATTTCTCAAAAAAGCATGTATTTTAACGTTTGTAGTTTCATTTTAACATTTATGTTGTTCTTTTCAAAATTGAAATGTAGAAGTGAATTTACAGATCTACATTTTGTTTTCTTGTAGAAAAGTGCTTTTTACCTGTGCTGTTTCATTGATGTCAAATCATGTTTAAACATTACTCAAAAAAGCATGTATATTATTGTTTGTAGTTTCATTTTAACATTTATGTTATTCTTTTCAAATTTGAAATGTAGAAGTGAATTTACAGATTTACATTTTGCTTTCTTGTGGAAAAGTACTTTTTACAAGTGCTGTTTCATAGATGTGAAACCATGTTTAAACATTTCTCAAAAAAGCATGTATTTTAATGTTTGTAGTTTCATTTTAACATTAATGTTATTCTTTTCAAAATTGAATATGTGGAAGTGAATTTATGCATCCTCATTTTGCTTTCTTTTAGAAAAGTACTTTTTACTAGTGCTGTTTCATAGATGTGAAATCATCTTTAAATATTTCACAAAAAAGCATGTATTTTATTGTTTGTAGTTTCATTTTAACATTTATGTTATTATTTTCAAATTTGAAATGTAGAAGTGAATTTACAGATTTACATTTTGCTTTCTTGTGGAAAAGTACTTTTTACAAGTGCTGTTTCATAGATGTGAAAACATGTTTAAACATTTCTCAAAAAAGCATGTATTTTAATGTTTGTAGTTTCATTTTAACATTTATGTTGTTCTTTTCAAAATTGAAATGTAGAAGTGAATTTACAGATCTACATTTTGTTTTCTTGTAGAAAAGTGCTTTTTACCTGTGCTGTTTCATTGATGTCAAATCATTTTTAAACATTACTCAAAAAAGCATGTATTTTAATATTTGTAGTTTCATTTTAACATTTATGTTATTCTTTTCAAATTTGAAATGTAGAAGTGAATTTACAGATTTACATTTTGCTTTCTTGTGGAAAAGTACTTTTTACAAGTGCTGTTTCATAGATGTGAAACCATGTTTAAACATTTCTCAAAAAAGCATGTATTTTAATGTTTGTAGTTTCATTTTAACATTTATGTTGTTCTTTTCAAAATTGAAATGTAGAAGTGAATTTACAGATCTACATTTTGTTTTCTTGTAGAAAAGTGCTTTTTACCTGTGCTGTTTCATTGATGCCAAATCATGTTTAAACATTACTCAAAAAAGCATGTATTTTAATGTTTGTAGTTTCATTTTAACATTTATGTTATTCTTTTCAAATTTGAAATGTAGAAGTGAATTTACAGATTTACATTTTGCTTTCTTGTGGAAAAGTACTTTTTACAAGTGCTGTTTCATAGATGTGAAACCATGTTTAAACATTTCTCAAAAAAGCATGTATTTTAATGTTTGTAGTTTCATTTTAACATTAATGTTATTCTTTTCAAAATTGAATATGTGGAAGTGAATTTATGCATCCTCATTTTGCTTTCTTTTAGAAAAGTACTTTTTACAAGTGCTGTTTCATAGATGTGAAATCATCTTTAAATATTTCACAAAAAAGCATGTATTTTATTGTTTGTAGTTTCATTTTAATATTTATGTTATTATTTTCAAATTTGAAATGTAGAAGTGAATTTACAGATTTACATTTTGCTTTCTTGTGGAAAAGTACTTTTTACAAGTGCTGTTTCATAGATGTGAAAACATGTTTAAACATTTCTCAAAAAAGCATGTATTTTAATGTTTGTAGTTTCATTTTAACATTTATGTTGTTCTTTTCAAAATTGAAATGTAGAAGTGAATTTACAGATCTACATTTTGTTTTCTTGTAGAAAAGTGCTTTTTACCTGTGCTGTTTCATTGATGTCAAATCATGTTTAAACATTACTCAAAAAAGCATGTATTTTATGTTTGTAGTTTCATTTTAACATTTATGTTATTCTTTTCAAATTTGAAATGTAGAAGTGAATTTACAGATTTACATTTTGCTTTCTTGTGGAAAAGTACTTTTTACAAGTGCTGTTTCATAGATGTGAAACCATGTTTAAACATTTCTCAAAAAAGCATGTATTTTAATGTTTGTAGTTTCATTTTAACATTAATGTTATTCTTTTCAAAATTGAATATGTGGAAGTGAATTTATGCATCCTCATTTTGCTTTCTTTTAGAAAAGTACTTTTTACAAGTGCTGTTTCATAGATGTGAAATCATCTTTAAATATTTCACAAAAAAGCATGTATTTTATTGTTTGTAGTTTCATTTTAATATTTATGTTATTATTTTCAAATTTGAAATGTAGAAGTGAATTTACAGATTTACATTTTGCTTTCTTGTGGAAAAGTACTTTTTACAAGTGCTGTTTCATAGATGTGAAAACATGTTTAAACATTTCTCAAAAAAGCATGTATTTTAATGTTTGTAGTTTCATTTTAACATTTATGTTGTTCTTTTCAAAATTGAAATGTAGAAGTGAATTTACAGATCTACATTTTGTTTTCTTGTAGAAAAGTGCTTTTTACCTGTGCTGTTTCATTGATGTCAAATCATGTTTAAACATTACTCAAAAAAGCATGTATTTTATGTTTGTAGTTTCATTTTAACATTTATGTTATTCTTTTCAAATTTGAAATGTAGAAGTGAATTTACAGATTTACATTTTGCTTTCTTGTGGAAAAGTACTTTTTACAAGTGCTGTTTCATAGATGTGAAACCATGTTTAAACATTTCTCAAAAAAGCATGTATTTTAATGTTTGTAGTTTCATTTTAACATTTATGTTGTTCTTTTCAAAATTGAAATGTAGAAGTGAATTTACAGATCTACATTTTGTTTTCTTGTAGAATAGTGCTTTTTACCTGTGCTGTTTCATTGATGTGAAATCATGTTTAAACATTTCACAAAAAAGCATGTATTTTATTGTTTGTAGTTTCATTTTAACATTTATGTTATTATTTTCAAATTTGAAATGTAGAAGTGAATATACAGATTTACATTTTGTTTTCTTGTAGAAAAGTGCTTTTTACCTGTGCTGTTTCATTGATGTGAAATCAGGTTTAAACATTACTCAAAAAAGCATGTGTTTTAATGTTTGTAGTTTCATTTTAACATTTATGTTGTTCTTTTCAAAATTGAAATGTAGAAGTGAATTTACAGATCAACATTTTGTTTTCTTGTAGAAAAGTGCTTTTTACCTGTGCTGTTTCATTGATGTGAAATCATGTTTAAACATTACTCAAAAAAGCATGTATTTTAATATTTGTAGTTTCATTTTAACATTTATGTAGTTGTTTTCAAAATTGAAATGTAGGTGAATTTACAGATTTACATTTTGCTTTCTTGTGGAAAAGTACTTTTTACAAGTGCTGTTTCATAGATGTGAAACCATGTTTAAACATTTCTCAAAAAAGCATGTATTTTAATGTTTGTAGTTTCATTTTAACATTTATGTTGTTCTTTTCAAAATTGAAATGTAGAAGTGAATTTACAGATCTACATTTTGTTTTCTTGTAGAAAAGTGCTTTTTACCTGTGCTGTTTCATTGATGCCAAATCATGCTTAAACATTACTCAAAAAAGCATGTATTTTAATATTTGTAGTTTCATTTTAACATTTATGTTATTCTTTTCAAATTTGAAATGTAGAAGTGAATTTACAGATTTACATTTTGCTTTCTTGTGGAAAAGTACTTTTTACAAGTGCTGTTTCATAGATGTGAAACCATGTTTAAACATTTCTCAAAAAAGCATGTATTTTATTGTTTGTAGTTTCATTTTAACATTTATGTTATTATTTTCAAATTTGAAATGTAGAAGTGAATTTACAGATTTACATTTTGCTTTCTTGTGGAAAAGTACTTTTTACAAGTGCTGTTTCATAGATGTGAAACCATGTTTAAACATTTCTCAAAAAAGCATGTATTTTAATGTTTGTAGTTTCATTTTAACATTAATGTTATTCTTTTCAAAATTGAATATGTGGAAGTGAATTTATGCATCCTCATTTTGCTTTCTTTTAGAAAAGTACTTTTTACAAGTGCTGTTTCATAGATGTGAAATCATCTTTAAATATTTCACAAAAAAGCATGTATTTTATTGTTTGTAGTTTCATTTTAACATTTATGTTATTATTTTCAAATTTGAAATGTAGAAGTGAATTTACAGATTTACATTTTGCTTTCTTGTGGAAAAGTACTTTTTACAAGTGCTGTTTCATAGATGTGAAAACATGTTTAAACATTTCTCAAAAAAGCATGTATTTTAATGTTTGTAGTTTCATTTTAACATTTATGTTGTTCTTTTCAAAATTGAAATGTAGAAGTGAATTTACAGATCTACATTTTGTTTTCTTGTAGAAAAGTGCTTTTTACCTGTGCTGTTTCATTGATGTCAAATCATGTTTAAACATTACTCAAAAAAGCATGTATTTTATGTTTGTAGTTTCATTTTAACATTTATGTTATTCTTTTCAAATTTGAAATGTAGAAGTGAATTTACAGATTTACATTTTGCTTTCTTGTGGAAAAGTACTTTTTACAAGTGCTGTTTCATAGATGTGAAACCATGTTTAAACATTTCTCAAAAAAGCATGTATTTTAATGTTTGTAGTTTCATTTTAACATTTATGTTGTTCTTTTCAAAATTGAAATGTAGAAGTGAATTTACAGATCTACATTTTGTTTTCTTGTAGAAAAGTGCTTTTTACCTGTGCTGTTTCATTGATGTGAAATCAGGTTTAAACATTACTCAAAAAAGCATGTATTTTAATGTTTGTAGTTTCATTTTAACATTTATGTTGTTCTTTTCAAAATTGAAATGTAGAAGTGAATTTACAGATCAACATTTTGTTTTCTTGTAGAAAAGTGCTTTTTACCTGTGCTGTTTCATTGATGTGAAATCATGTTTAAACATTACTCAAAAAAGCATGTATTTTAATATTTGTAGTTTCATTTTAACATTTATGTTATTCTTTTCAAATTTGAAATGTAGAAGTGAATTTACAGATTTACATTTTGCTTTCTTGTGGAAAAGTACCTTTTACGTGCTGTTTCATAGATGTGAAACCATGTTTAAACATTTCTCAAAAAAGCATGTATTTTAATGTTTGTAGTTACATTTTAACATTTATGTTGTTCTTTTCAAAATTGAAATGTAGAAGTGAATTTACAGATCTACATTTTGTTTTCTTGTAGAAAAGTGCTTTTTACCTGTGCTGTTTCATTGATGTGAAATCATGTTTAAACATTTCACAAAAAAGCATGTATTTTATTGTTTGTAGTTTCATTTTAACATTTATGTTATTATTTTCAAATTTGAAATGTAGAAGTGAATATACAGATTTACATTTTGCTTTCTTGTGGAAAAGTACTTTTTGCAAGTGCTGTTTCATAGATGTGAAAACATGTTTAAACATTTCTCAAAAAAGCATGTATTTTCATGTTTGTAGTTTCATTTTAACATTTATGTTGTTCTTTTCAAAATTGAAATGTAGAAGTGAATTTACAGATCAACATTTTGTTTTCTTGTAGAAAAGTGCTTTTTACCTGTGCTGTTTCATTGATGTGAAATCAGGTTTAAACATTACTCAAAAAAGCATGTATTTTAATGTTTGTAGTTTCATTTTAACATTTATGTTGTTCTTTTCAAAATTGAAATGTAGAAGTGAATTTACAGATCAACATTTTGTTTTCTTGTAGAAAAGTGCTTTTTACCTGTGCAGTTTCATTGATGTGAAATCATGTTTAAACATTACTCAAAAAAGCATGTATTTTAATATTTGTAGTTTCATTTTAACATTTATGTAGTTGTTTTCAAA